>NC_091298.1:22397297-22542648 GCF_038502225.1 Cherax quadricarinatus
ATTGAAAGAAAGAAAGCATGTTTTCATATACTATGTAAAGTGTTTCTTTGGGCCCATTGTTGCTTATTTTGCAGTTGTACTCAATCAACCACAAAAAACAATGGATTATAGCAAAATGTTTGGATGAATGAGCAGAAGCTTCCTCACTCGCCCAGAGACAAAGCCAAACTGACTCGCAAGTGGCCCCAGTCGGCGGATGGACGCCTCCCAAATGGCTGATAACCGAATTAATGGCCGATAACCGAGTTGGCCGATAACTGAACCGGCCGATAACCGGGGATCCATTGTACCTAACACTCGAAGCCTCTTTCACACCCTCCAATCATTTCTGGGATAACTTTTACTTCTCCTGCCTTCCACCCCTAAGATTTATGCCCCCTCTTCTTTATCCTGTTCCTATCCATTTTGTCTTCATGCCCAGACTATCTCAACAACCCCTCAGTCCTCTGATGTATTCCTTTATTGAACCCGCATCACCTTTTAATTTCTATGCTTTGAATTCTCTGCATGATGTTCACACCACACAGTGCTCTCAAACGTTGTATTCCCATTGCCTCTAGCCACCTCCTTGCTGCAATGTTTAACCCCTTGACTGTCGCAACCCCAAATCCTGAGGTGTCTCCTGGTGTCGCAAAATTTGTGAAAAAAAAAATATCTTATGAAATGATAGAGAAGCTTTTCCTGATTGTAATGACACCAAAAAAATGAAATTTGATAGAAAACTGATGGAATTACTTTCTAGTGAAGTTAGCAACCTCGGCGATATTTACGAATTGGCGATTTCGCCCCCCTTTGAGCCCTATTTTCGGCTAATTTCATTGTTCCAGTCGACCAAACTCATAGCTGTTTCTTTAGAACTCCATTTTTTCTATCGATTGAATACAAGAAACTGCCCATTTACTGATTTCAACTAGCCAACAATGTGGTCAGAAATTTGCAATTTGGCCAATTTCACGAAAATTAAAAAATATGACAATTTGAAAATGGGGTCCAGAATGAACAATGCAGACATTCCTGGCTCTAAAATAACATTTTCTTTGTTCATCAGTCACATCTCCAGGCCCCTCTGATATTACTGTTGCAACCCCTGAATGGGTTGCAATGATTATTATGTATATATATAATTATTATCTTTTCATATAATTTTATAGGTAGTAGGTTGGTAGACAGCAACCACCCAGGGAAGTACTACCGTCCTGCCAGATGACTGTGAAACAGAAACCTGTAACTGTTTTGCATGATGGTAGGATTGCTGTTTTCTTTTTCTGTCTCATAAACACGCTAGATAACAGGGATATCTTGCTACTCCTACTTACACTTTGGTCACACTTCACAGACACGCACATGCATATATATATATACATACATCTAGGTTTTTCTCCTTTTTCTAAATAGCTCTTGTTCTTCTTTATTTCTTCTATTGTCCATGGGGAAGTGGAAAAGAATCTTTCCTCCGTAAGCCATGCGTGTCGTATGAGGCGACTAAAATGCCGGGAGCAATGGGCTAGTAACCCCTTCTCCTGTAGACATTTACTAAAAAAGAGAAGAAGAAAAACTTTATAAAACTGGGATGCTTAAATGTGCGTGGATGTAGTGCGGATGACAAGAAAGAGATGATTGCTGATGTTATGAATGAAAAGAAGTTGGATGTCCTGGCCCTAAGCGAAACAAAGCTGAAGGGGGTAGGGGAGTTTCAGTGGGGGGAAATAAAATGGGATTAAATCTGGAGTATCTGAGAGAGTTAGAGCAAAGGAAGGTGTAGCAGTAATGTTGAATGATCAGTTATGGAAGGAGAAAAGAGAATATGAATGTGTAAATTCAAGAATTATGTGGATAAAAGTAAAGGTTGGATGCGAGAAGTGGGTCATAATAAGCGTGTATGCACCTGGAGAAGAGAGGAATGCAGAGGAGAGAGAGAGATTTTGGGAGATGTTAAGTGAATGTATAGGAGCCTTTGAACCAAGTGAGAGTAATTGTGGTAGGGGACCCGAATGCTAAAGTAGGAGAAACTTTTAGAGAGGGTGTGGTAGGTAAGTTTGGGGTGCCAGGTGTAAATGATAATGGGAGCCCTTTGATTGAACTTTGTATAGAAAGGGGTTTAGTTATAGGTAATACATATTTTAAGAAAAAGAGGATAAATAAGTATACAAGATATGATGTAGGGCGAAATGACAGTAGTTTGTTGGATTATGTATTGGTAGATAAAAGACTGTTGAGTAGACTTCAGGATGTACATGTTTATAGAGGGGCCACAGATATATCAGATCATTTTCTAGTTGTAGCTACACTGAGAGTAAAAGGTAGATGGGATACAAGGAGAATAGAAGTATCAGGGAAGAGAGAGGTGAAGGTTTATAAACTAAAAGAGGAGGCAGTTAGGGTAAGATATAAACCCCTATTGGAGGGTAGATGGGCTAATGAGAGCATAGGCAAAGGAGTCGAAGAGGTATGGGGTAGGTTTAAAAATGTGGTGTTAGAGTGTTCAGCAGAAGTTTGTGGTTACAGGAAAGTGGGTGCGGGAGGGAAGAGGAGCGATTGGTGGAATGATGATGTAAAGAGAGTAGTAAAGGGATAAGAAGTTAGCATATGAGAAGTTTTTACAAAGTAGAAGTGATGCAAGGATGGAAGAGTATATGGAGAAAAAGAGAGAGGTTAAGAGAGTGGTGAAGCAATGTAAAAAGAGAGCAAATGAGAGAGTGGGTGAGATGTTATCAACAAATTTTGTTGAAAATAAGAAAAAGTTTTGGAGTGAGATTAACAAGTTAAGAAAGCCTAGAGAACAAATGGATTTGTCAGTTAAAAATAGGAGAGGAGAGTTATTAAATGGTGAGTTAGAGGTATTGGGAAGATGGAGGGAATATTTTGAGGAATTATTAAATGTTGTTGAAGATAGGGAAGCTGTGATTTCGTGTATAGGGCAAGGAGGAATAACATCTTGTAGGAGTGAGGAAGAGCCAGTTGTGAGTGTGGGGGAAGTTCGTGAGGCAGTAGGTAAAATGAAAGGGGGTAAGGCAGCCAGGATTGATGGGATAAAGATAGAAATGTTAAAAGCAGGTGGGGATATAGTTTTGGAGTGGTTGGTGCAATTATTTAATAAATGTATGGAAGAGGGTAAGGTACCTAGGGATTGGCAGAGAGCATGCATAGTTCCTTTGTATAAAGGCAAAGGGGATAAAAGAGAGTGCAAAAATTATAGGGGGATAAGTCTGCTGAGTATACCTGGTAAAGTGTATGGTAGAGTTATAATTGAAAGAATTAAGAGTAAGACGGAGAATAGGATAGCAGATGAACAAGGAGGCTTTAGGAAAGGTAGGGGGTGTGTGGACCAGGTGTTTACAGTGAAACATATAAGTGAACAGTATTTAGATAAGGCTAAAGAGGTCTTTGTGGCATTTATGGATTTGGAAAAAGCGTCTGACAGGGTGGATAGGGGGGCAGTGTGGCAGATGTTGCAAGTGTATGGTGTAAGAGGTAGGTTACTGAAAGCAGTGAAGAGTTTTTATGAGGATAGTGAGGCTCAAGTTAGAGTATGTAGGAAAGAGGGAAATTTTTTCCCAGTAAAAGTAGGACTTAGACAAGGATGTGTGATGTCACCGTGGTTGTTTAATATATTTATAGATGGGGTTGTAAGAGAAGTAAATGCGAGGGTCTTGGCAAGAGGCGTGGAGTTAAAAGATAAAGAATCACACACAAAGTGGGAGTTGTCACAGCTGCTCTTTGCTGATGACACTGTGCTCATGGGAGATTCTGAAGAGAAGTTGCAGAGATTGATGGATGAATTTGGTAGGGTGTGCAAAAGAAGAAAATTAAAGGTGAATACAGGAAAGAGTAAGGTTATGAGGATAACAAAAAGATTAGGTGATGAAAGATTGAATATCAGATTGGAGGGAGAGAGTATGGAGGAGGTGAATGTATTCAGATATTTGGGAGTGGACGTGTCAGCGGATGGGTCTATGAAAGATGAGGTGAATCATAGAATTGATGAGGGGAAAAGAGTGAGTGGTGTACTTAGGAGTCTGTGAAGACAAAGAACTTTGTCCTTGGAGGCAAAGAGGGGAATGTATGAGAGTATAGTTTTACCAACGCTCTTATATGGGTGTGAAGCATGGATGATGAATGTTGCAGCGAGGAGAAGGCTGGAGGCAGTGGAGATGTCATGTCTGAGGGCAATGTGTGGTGTGAATATAATGCAGAGAATTCGTAGTTTGGAAGTTAGGAGGAGGTGCGGGATTACCAAAACTGTTGTCCAGAGGGCTGAGGAAGGGTTGTTGAGGTGGTTCGGACATGTAGAGAGAATGGAGCGAAACAGAATGACTTCAAGAGTGTATCAGTCTGTAGTGGAAGGAAGGCGGGGTAGGGGTCGGCCTAGGTAAGGTTGGAGAGAGGGGGTAAAGGAGGTTTTGTGTGCGAGGGGCTTGGACTTCCAGCAGGCATGCGTGAGCGTGTTTGATAGGAGTGAATGGAGACAAATGGTTTTTAATACTTGATGTGCTGTTGGAGTGTGAGCAAAGTAACATTTATGAAGGGGTTCAGGGAAACCGGCAGGCCGGACTTGAGTCCTGGAGATGGGAAGTACAGTGCCTGCACTCTGAAGGAGGGGTGTTAATGTTGCAGTTTAAAAACTGTGGTGTAAAGCACCCTTCTGGCAAGACAGTGATGGAGTGAATGATGGTGAAAGTTTTTCTTTTTCAGGCCACCCTGCCTTGGTGGGAATCGGCCAGTGTGATAATAAAAAAAAAAAATAATAATAATTTTATATTGCTTATGTTTACGATAATAGCTAAATCGTAAATATATGACTTTATATTGTTATTTGACTTAGCTTCCTTTGGTTAGGTAGGATGTAACATATTATGTACTCAGTTCAAGTCTTGATTGTCTAACTACTGTGATTATCGCTTGTGGCTTGTTAGACTGCCGGCGTCTGTTTCTGAGCTGCAGCTGTCCACGGAGCTATCACGTGATCGAGGGGGGGGGGGTGTGCTCCCGTCGCCTGAAGTAGTCAGTCTGGTCTAGACTCTCTTGGTGGTTGGACAGATTGTCTGTCTCATTATTCTTGTTAGTTCTGTAGAACTCTGTTCACAGAACATTGTATAGACTTAGTGATTTTCGACGTTGTATTGAGGTTGTGTGTCGCATAGGCACTCTAAACAACTTGGGTCCTGAGCCGTAGCTTCTGACCTAATTTGTACTGGTATCTGTGTATTATCACAGTTGGGGATTTTCTTATGCTGAACTTAGATTCAGTAGTATGGGAGTTTTGTGACTTTTGTGGAGGATCTGCAGATGGTCCCTACTTAGTGTCGTTATATTATCTCCTTGTTCCTGATTTTGTGTCGCAGTTGCTTGTGATTTTGCTATTGGGTTTAGCATTCTTTTTATTGTTCAAGCAGACTGTTCTGATTGCCAGTCGGTCAAGAAGTTAGTTTATTTGAGGACTTTGTCAGTCACTTGTTTAAGTCTAATCAAGTCGTGAGACATAGCGAACTACTTAAAGCACTTATACACATACATACTTGTACATATTTGCAATATCTTATTAAGTGTTAATGTACCAGACGGTATTTAAGAATTATAAATGTGATATGTGCTTTCAGCACAATAATATTGTACTTGAGAGAAGTGATATTATTTTGATTACTGTGATTAATTTAATTTAATTTGATAATATACCTCTAGACTTAATAAATTTATTAAATTTTATTTTCTCTATTTAGTAGCCTACCAGTTGTAATCCTGAAGTACTATTGAATCATACTGAATTCTAATGGATAATTGGACAAGGATACTGACTAATTGTTACGAAAACCCAGTAACAGGCTGGATGCTAGAAGGGCAGTCCTTTCTAGTATTCACTGGAGATCTCTAAGCTTTTAGAATCGCATTTTTTGTAACATTACTCTTGCTTTCTATTTTGAATTTTTATTCAAACAAAAAATAGAAGATTTACTGTTATGCAGACTACTGCAATATTGTAATAATTGTATAAATAATGTCAACCCATTCATGACTGCATATTAGAATAGCTACTTGAACATTTATTGGACAATGACATCATTTGTTTACTATTGAACATTGGCAAAAATTAAACATTTCCCCTACTTTGAGCTTCATTTCATTGTTCTTTTCATAGTAAAACCAATCAAAATCACCTCTATTTCTATAATATGTTTTCCATTCTATCAAATGAGACCACGAAAACGAGAATACAACCATAAATACTATATGAAAATAGACCACAAATTCGGCATTTTAATTAAAAAAAAATGGTCTTTGTTTTTTGTTTTTTACTCATTATACACTGCGTGCTTCAGGATTTTTTTTTTATGTAGTGCACACTGACCACACAGACCCATTCTCTCACATGTGGACCTATCAGCTTTTCCCTGCTTGATTTGAAGCCGCTAGAATTTATGAGTATATATACGTCAAACACGGTGGCTCGTAAGACGTATACATACGACTGAAACAGTCAAAGGGGTAAAACCTATATCTCATGTCGATATATAAGCGTTGGTATCACTATACTCTTTTTTATTTTTTTGATAAACTTCTTTCTTTCCACTTATATTTTCTTCCTTTATGTATTATATGGTTCACTTCATCTTTCATAAACCCATCTGCTGACTATCCACTCCCAGATATCTGAAAATATCAACATTCTTTATTTTCTCTCCCTCCAATCTGATAGTCTGTCTATCATTGCCTGGATTTTTTGTAACCCTCATCACCTTTCCCTTTTTCTGTTCACTCTGAATTTCCTATTTTTACATACCCTTCCAAATTTCTCCACCAACCTTTGGATATTGTATGGAAAAAGACACATACAGTTCAGGACTTTTATAAGAGGAAATGTTTCGTTGAGTGGCTCCTTAAGCCCTAATACAGAGATAACCAAGTAACAGTAGCCAGGTGGTAGGCTGCAAGAGGGTAACAGTAGTATTGGTAGTGGTAGTAGTAGTGGTAGTAGTAGTAGTAGTAGTAGTAGAAGTACACCTGTGGTTGAGATGGGTTGGGCTTGAGAAAGGCCTGTCAACATCATGTTAGAGCAGTCTCCATAATTGGCAATATCCTGTTGATCAACAATTTTGATATAGTGTAACTTCCGTATTTTTGATGGATAGTGTTAGTGACAGTCTCTATACACTTTAGTCGTTGTAATTCTTCCTTAATGAATAACCTAGCCTCATTGAACTTCTTTAGGTGTCCAACACCGTCTCTGTGTGTTGAACACGTTTTAATGGTTGTCACAGTTTCAAGTGTTCTTGTGCTCCCTAACCCTAATATCTAGAGACCTTACTGTTTCTCCCATATATTTTGTCACATCCTCCACATAGTATTGTGTATACTGATGAATTGTTAGTGTATGGAGCCTTGCAGGAAGTGAACTCATCAGTTAGTGTGATGGAATGTTACTTTGTTTCTTCCTCATTCTTCCGCATTCCTGTAAAACTATTGCCAAAACTGTCCCTGTAATATATGTACCTGTGGTTTAGCTAAGCTAAATGCATCCTGATACTATTCAGTGGCATTTTGTGTACTAAATAAAGCTACTTCTAGGCAGCAGATTCTCTTCATTTCTTTGATGATGATGAGGTATGTGTGTGTTTGTGCTGATGAACTATGCATTCATTGTTTTAATTCATATGTGAAGTTTGATTTAATTCAAATGTGAAGTACCAAATCTCTGTGGCTCATTCATTGCCTAGAGTGGTGGCAGCTTTCTCTGGACATTAAGCACTAGAAAGACATGGTACATAACTACTCTCCTAGTTGGTTGCCTGAGAGTTCTCTAAGTGTATTGTTCTTCAACTCTGGTGTTTAGATTATATGAAGTCTCACTAATGTACAGTTTGTTTTAACCACCACACAGAATTCTTTGGTGCTAATGTTGTCTTGACTATTGTGCTGTGCTCCAATGAAGTCTAATTGTTTTGAAGGTGATTGCAGTATTCATTGCCCTTTTCTTTGTTACTTGTATGATGATATCCTGCAGTGTTACCTACAGATATGAGATGTGTGTTGCAGTCATTGTCCTCACTGGGTATTTTTTGGGGCCCTTTATCTGCAATCCTGAATGAAGTTTGGAGGAAGTGTAATATGTTGAAGTTGTTACTAACAATGCCACATGCCACTTCTTGGTACCTTAACATCCTCTCACCTATCAGAAAAAATCCAATCAAAATTCTTAGTAGTTTTCTTAACAGATAGGAATGGTATATTAGTTGGTGTGGTTGGTAGGCTTCCTCTTAATTGAACACTGCTTCAGGAGGTATCCTCTTTGTTGGGCTAGCACGGATTTAGAAGGATAGGAAGAGAGGTTGAAGAGAGATAGGGAAGGTGAAAAAGGGAGAAAGGGCAGGAGGGGGGGGGGGGTGTAAAAATGGGGTGGAATACAGAGAGAAGAGGAAAAGAGAGAGAAAAGAGAGGATTAAAAACTACAATAATTTAACTATCATAATTTCTTTACATTAGAACTGTGTTGTATATATCATGTAAATTATGGAAACATTTTAGGAGGATTCCAGATCTGTTATGTTTCAAGTGATAATTTGTATGGTTTCACAGAAGGAATGATGAGCTGGTGCGCTTCTTGACCAACAACAGGGAACGAAATTTCCTCAAATCCCATGGCCACGACACCAACAAGTTCCTTCAGAAGCAAGGGCTAGACCGCACATTTCTTGAGTGTGAGACACACATGTGGAGAATTGGTGAACGCCGATTACCTCTTGGTTAGTTAGTTTCTTTAAATTTCATCCTGCATTATAAATAAATTCATATATCATTTATCATTTAAAATAATTGTATTTTGGTTATTGGTATTGCTGACATTTAAAAAGAAACAGATGATCAGTATTTGATTTTGGTAATAATTTTGGTTAAATAATTTTGGTAATAATTTTGATTAAATTTAGTGGTTTTATAAAAAATTATTTGTTTTTAAACTCAGCGGCCATCTCCAGCTAAGGTGAGGTGACCCAAGCAAGGAAACACATTCACCATCATTCACTCAGTTGCTGTTTTTCTAGAGGTGCACTGCCATCAGAATCAGATGACTCTTTGACTGCAATATCCCCACCTCTCTCTAATAGTTCAGGCACTCCAGGACTATAAATTTTTATCTTTTAATTCAAGTTTTACATGAAAAGCTAAATTTGTGTGAGTCAGTTAGTGCAAGGAGTGAGAGAGGTTTGATCCTCCATTTGTTGATCTTGAACTAATCTTTGACCTGCCAGACTGTAAGTGAAAGTATAGTATTCAACTTGGACTTAATACTTTTTGCATTATAATTTCTTAAAGTTTATTCTCATTTGTCTGAAAATTTTTCTTTCATTTCTGATCCTTCTCTTGCCATCAGGTTACTAGGCACAATATTAAGTTAACCCATACTATTTTTATTTATATAGTAAATATCAGTAAGTGACCTAGAGCATGAATAGCACACATTAAATACAGTTTGATAAGTCTTCCTAATGTTGTTTTATTTGGTTACTGCATCTTTGAACCACTTACATCAGCACAGTTATCAGCATTAGAAGACTGTAGGAAGTTTTTATGCATCAGTTGTTTCCTGCTATGTTTGATTGTCCCGAAGAAGGAAAAAAATTGCCATCACTCATTCAACAGCTAACATGTTAGAAGTGTATTGACATCACACTTCAAATAACCATCTGAATTTCAATGTTCTTCTGAGTGCAGACACTGTGTTTCTCACCTCTGGGACTCATATATAGCATATAGAAATGAGCCCCCAGAATACATGCACACTATGATGTCAGCATACTTCTGGAAAGGTGGTGATTGTATTGGTAAATGTGTTTTCTTCTTTGGGTCATGCTACCTGGGCAGGAGATGGCTGTTGAGTTAAAAAAAAAAATAATGTCTTAGACATCTTGCATATGCACAAGGAGGATTTAGAAAAGGAAGGGAATCTATGAATCAAGTGTTCTTAGGTAAGGAAAAGGAACTGTTTGTTGGATTATGAAAATGCTTATTATTTGGTAGATAAGGGTGTAATGTGGCAATGTGCAAATATATGAATAAGTGACAAGTTGAAAGCTGTAATTAGTTTTTATGAGGAGAGTGAGATTCATGGTAGGGTATGAAGATGGCATTGTGAAAGAAGTGAGTTCTAGGGTGTGTGGGATTGAAAGATAGTGAATGTGGTACAGAGTGGGAAGTGTAACTTCTGCTTTTTGTTGATGATAGTTCTTCTGGGAGATTCTGAAGAGAGTTTGCTAAGGTTCTTAAATGAATTTGGGAGGTGAATGAATTTGGGGAAGTGGAACAGAATTCTTCCTCCGTAAGCCATGCGCGTTGTAAGAGGCGACTAAAATGCCGGGAGCAAGGGGCTAGTAACCCCTTCTCCAGTATAAATTACTAAATTTAAAAGAGAAAATTTCATTTTTCTTTTTGGGCCACCCTGCCTTGGTGGGATATGGCCGGTGTGTTGAAAGAAAGAAGAAGATGTAGAAGAAGGAAATTAAAAGGAATGTAGGAAATGCAAGGCAATGAGAGTATCAAAGAAATTTAGGGAATGAGAGATTTGATATCAGATTGAAGGGAGGGAGTATGGAGGAAGTAAATGTGCTCAGATGTTTGAGAGTGGACTTGCTGGATAGGTATATGAAAGATAAGGCGAACCATAGAATTGATGAAGGATGGATGGTGGATGGTGCATTGAGGATTGAGTGGACACAGAATGTTATCCATGGAGGCAAAAAGGGAAATGTATGAGAGTAGTGGTACCAACACTATTATTGGGTGTGAAGCATGGGTTGTGAATGTTGCAGCAAAGAGGAGGTTGGAGGTAGTGGAGATGTCATGTCTGAAGGCAATGTGTGGTATAAATATTATGTAGAGAATTTGCAGCTTGGAGATTAGGAGGTGCATGACTACTAAGAGTATTATTCAGAGGGCTGAGAAGGAATTGTTGAAGTGGTTTGGGCATTTAGAGGAGGAGGAGGTGGATCAAAATAGGATGACTTAGAGGGGTGTTATTGTGATCAAAAAGAAGTGCTAAACCCACGAGGGTCATACAGTGCAGCTTGGAGGGGTGTATGAATCTATAGTAGAGGAAAGGTGGGGTAAGGGTTACCCTAGGAAAAGGTGGAGAGAGGGGGTAAAGGAGAGTTTGAGTGCTAGGGGCTTGGACATCCAACAGGCTTATGTAATTTTTGTGATTTGTCGTGTTATTAAGGGATGAGCAAAGTAACATTTATGAAGGGATGCAGGGGAGACTAGTTAGCTGAACATGAATCTTGGAGGTGGGAGGTACAGTATCTACACTCTGAAGGAGGGGTGGAGATGTTGCAGTTCAGAGGGTCATCTGAACTGTGAAGTCGACATGCTTTTGGAAAGACAGCGATTGAATGAATGACAGTGAAATCATTTACTCTCTCATTAGGTGACCACACCTTGGTAGGAGACAGCCAGTTTGTTAAAAAATCTTCTGAACTGTTTAAAGATTTAACCCTGTCACTGTCTCGTGTAGATTCACATCATTGATGCCAGTGTCGCTTGCATAAATCTATGTTTTAAGCATAGCTCCTTCAGATATGCTGTGAATGGCAAATTTTGGTCTAGACGTGAGAGAATGGGTCTGTGATGAGTGCGTATAGTATGTAAAAAAATCATGTCCCATGCAGTGCATGATGGGACGTGCAAACTTTTGACCTTGTGACTGGTTTAAAAAAGTAACTTTCAAGTGTTTTCTAGGGTGGTTTTTGTGGTTTTATTGGCTGTTTCTTGGTATCATTTAATAGATTGGATGATATATTAGAAGTAGCTTGCAATAGGGCAGAAATATTCGATTGTTAGCGATTTTTCTTGAGGAAGGGGTGGGCCCTCAAGGCCTCCCTAGCCCCTTGGTCTGTGGGTTTTTACTAGTTCTGCGTCAGTTATAGGATTGACCTAAACCATAGCCTTTCATTCTTGGTTATGTTTTGTTATCTGAGAACTTGGGTAAATCTCAATTTTTTTGTGTGACTCTGGATTCAAAATGGAGAGCAAATGTTTTTATAGGAGATGCCTGGGGACATGATTAATGAACAGAGGAAAGGTTGCTTTAATGACTGAAATGCCTACAGTGTTTATTTTGGACTCTACTTTAAAATTGGATTTTTTTTATTTTGTGTAAAATTGGCCTGATTTCCACTTATATGAACTTTATAGGCTAGTTTAGAAGTTGAATGAGCAGTTACTTGTGCTCAGTTGATAGAATGGAAGGCATAATAGCAAAATAGCTAGGAATTAACTCACATTGTATATTGGAATTTTCTTAAACTGGCCAAAATCCCTGATGTGTAAATTGTGCCCAGACTACCAACTTTATGCCTGCATAATTCTATAAGTTTCATAAAATTTTGTATATTTTGTGCCTTTACCTTTAGAAAAAGCTCCTCTACCATTATAAAAGATTTTTTGTTTTTAAACTGCAGCACTTTTAATTTCAAGGGTCGTAACAATGAAAGGATTAATAATTGATCCTATTTAATAGGCTGTAATTGGATTCAGGTGGATGAAGTCAGATAGCTGCTGATGGTGCTTTGAATCTCAGGAATATTTGCAAAAATAGTTCCTACTCAAAGAAATAAATGATTTAGTTCACAGTATCAGTACTTGGGAAGGAGGATTCATTGGCTTTGGAAAGTTTTTTTTTTTTTTTGACTAGAATTAATACATGCATTAATTCTAGTCAAAAAACAGTGTTTTATATAGTTTGTAAGTGAAAAGGAACAATACTGAATGTAAAATATTGGGTAAATATTCATATTTAAAAGCATATATAAAATTACTTGTGGAATATTATGACTTGGTAATGTATATTTGATTATAACAAGGGTGTGTATGGAAAATTAGGTTCCAAGTTCCAAACACTTGACTTGCAAAAAAAAAAAAAAAAAAATCATGAATGCATTACATCTTTATAGTTAGAACCCATCTTAAGTACCCTTTTTGCATTAGGTATAATGAGTTTTTCAAAAGTCTGGATTACATTCAATTTGCTGGGTCATCTAATATTGTATGTAACTTGATTTTTTCTGTTGTCAAGTTAATAATCTTGTTCTTGTATGCTTCTTCAACAGGAATACGTGTGGATGGTGGGAGTGACTGGCTGTGTCTTAATCGCAATTTTGTTGATTATGTAGTAAACAGTCAGGATCAGCTTGTGATAGGCCTCAAAAAGGTTTATTCATATACATTATTACCTGCTGAGGTAAGTGTTCGTTGATATGTGTGTAAATTCCTACAAAAAAAAGGCATTTTAAATTGAGCAGAGTCAGATAGTGGATGAACTTTATTGTAGAACAGTAACAGGGTACATGAAGAACACACACTGTTTGGTAGAGTGATCCTGCCATTGTTATTGCCTTTACATTCAACTTTTGTGCAGTAACTAGTGCAAAATTACTGTTCTGTTTGCTTTATCATTATAACTTGTTACTTTTCCGGTAATGGTAAATATTTGCTCTGGCAACTCCTATAACATCTTGAAATAGAAGAAATTTACTGTGGAACAGTAGGTCTTTTGCAGTGTAACTACTCAGCAAATTTAGACATTAACAGGCCCATGCTAGGCAGATCTTACTCAAACTAACTCTTCTCAACTCAAATATTTGTCAAACCTATTTTTTAAAGCTACATCTGACCACTTGCCCCACAGGCTCCTCATTGCTCTATATACTTGATAAAGCTTACTTGTGAGTGAAATGCTTTATCAAGTATATAGAGCAATGAGGAGCCTGTGGGGCAAGTGGTCAGATGTAGCTTTAAAAAATAGATTTGACAAATATTTGAGTTGAGAAGAGTTGGTTTGAGTAAGATCTGCCTAGCATGGGCCTGTTAATGTCTAAATTTGCTGAGTAATTACACTGCAAAAGGCCTGCTGTTCCACAGTAAATTTCTTTTATTTCAAGATGTTATAGGAGTTGCCAGAGCAAATATTCCTCAATTTTGTTATATGGTGTTCTTTAGTTTGATTGCAGATGACTGTAAACACTTGCATTTAATTTTGTCATTTTCTTGTTGGCATTTTTCATTCTGCAGGCATATTTGTATTTGTGCAGGCATATGGGAAGTCTAGCAGTTTCAACTATGTAAAGTCAATCACATTCGGTACAGGGGATGATGTAGACCTGTGCATCCATGTCTGCTGTGTAGGCTGTCTCGAGTGGTTTTGTAGGACAGTTTTGTCACAGACATTTTCTCCCCTTATCACTGCTCACATGTGCATTTTAAGCAAGAAATCACTGATTTGCTGTAATAGTTTTCCTTTTATTCCTAGCATAAGTAGATGCAGTCAACCAGTCCATTTCATGCCTGATTTTGTTTAATTGAAGCCAAACTGTTGGGCAGCAAAATTTTGCTCTCCAGATGTTCTATCAACTTTGATCATATGACTTTCGTGTTTGGGTGGCAACACTTGTCAGTGAGATGCCAATAGTAGTTTAAAGGGTCTTTTCTATCACAGTTTTGGATTAGCAGTACAATCAGGTCTCTTATAAAGCTCTTGCACATTGTGCAGTTTTTCTAAATGAAAATGAAAAAGTGGATCCAAAATTGAATGGCATGTGAAAAGACCTTCATAGTACATGCTATGTAGTTTTGAATGCACTTTTTAAATTGCATTTGCAAAAAATTTAACACTCTATAAAGGAGCTTTATAAGAGCTCTGTATAATGTTTGCCATTTTACTCTTAATAAATTTTTTAGTTAATTTTCTAGGAATGATCTGGTTAATCACTAGACTTTTTGTTTCTTCATGTATTTCTTGACCTGATTTTAAACATAAGAGGAGAATAACCTGTATGATGTAAGATGATAAAATGATTAATGCCGAGTCAGTGAAAACTAGCATGTTGTCCATGTTTTGGAGATAACACACACACACACGCTCTTATTTTTCCAGTCGTTCTTTCATACTGTGCTCCGCAACTCTCGATTCTGCCAGACCTTCACAGATAACAACCTTCATGTAACTAACTGGAAAAGGAAACTTGGCTGCAAGTGCCAGTATAAACATATAGTTGACTGGTGTGGATGCTCACCTAATGATTTCATTCCTGGAGATTGGACTAAGCTTGAGGTTAGTTATGATATTTTATTGAATTCATAGGAAGGTATCTCATCTTTTCAAAACCCATCTTGTGCAATAGTCTGTGTTAATTAAGATTATTGTGATAGAGTTAATGTACCAGAGTAGTAGTATCAACATTTTTATATGGGTGTGAGGCATATTCTTTAAATGGTGCAGTGAAAAAAAGACTGGAGGCAGTGGAGATGTGTTTTAGAGCAAGCTGTGGTGTGAATAAATATGCAGAGGCTTTGGAACATGGAGATTATAAGATGGTGTGGGGTTACCAAAGGTATAAGTCAGAGGTCTAAAGAAAGGTTGTTGAGGTGGGCTGGGCATTTAGAGAGGATGGAGCAGAATGAGACGACCAAGAGGGTGTATAAATCTTGGGTATAAGGAAGTGTATGGGTTGTCCCTGGAACTGTTGGAAGGAGGAAGTAAAGAATGTTTTGATTGCTAAGGGCTTGTGCATCAAATAAGCTTGTGCAAACATGATAAGTGAGAATGAGTGGAGACAAATTGTTTTTATGGTATGATGTGGTGCTATTTGAGTATGAGCAAGTTAACATTTATGAAGGCATCCAAGAAAACCCTGTCTTGGTGGAAGATGGCTGGTGTGTTAAAAAAAAAAAAGAGTACGTTTAGAGACTGTTAACTTGGATGTATTGGCTGGTTTATGCATTAATACAGTATTTTTTTTAAATACTTTGAGATTATCATAGCATATAATAAATTAATCATTTATAATATTTAGTGTTTTTTCTATAATTGCAAATGGAACATTAATTCTTACTGGTATACTAGATTTTTTTTTTTTTTTTAACAAGTCGGCCATCTCCCACCGAGGCAGGGTGACCCAAAAAGAAAATACTTTCATCATTCAACACTTTCACCTCACTCACACATAGTCACTGTTTTTGCAGAGGTGCTCAGAACACAACAGTTTAGAAGCATATACGTATAAAGATACACAACATATCCTTCCAAACTGCTAATATCCCGAAACCCCTCCTTTTGAGTGCAGGCATTGTACTTCCCATTTCCAGTACTCAAGTCCAGCTATATAAAAATTACCGGTTTCCCTGAATCCCTTCACTAAATATTACCCTGCTCACACTCCAACAGATCGTCAGGTCCCAAATACCATTTGTCTCCATTCACTCCTATCAAGCACGCTCATGCATGCCTGCTGGAAGTCCAAGCCCCTCGCCCACAAAACCTCCCTTACCCCTTTCTTCCAACCTTTCCGAGGACGACCCCTACCCCGCCTTCCTTACCCTACAGATTTATACGCTCTCCATGTCATTCTACTTTGATCCATTCTCTCTGAATGACCAAACCACCTCAACAACCCCTCTTCTGCCCTCTGACTAATACTTTTATTAACTCCACACCTTCTCCTAATTTCCACACTCCAAATTTTCTGCATAATATTTACACCACACATTGCCCTTAGACAGGACATCTCCACTGCCTCCGACTGCCTCCTCGCTGCTGCATTCACAACCCAAGCTTCACACCCATATACAGTGTATTAAAAAAAAAATTAATATTTCAGGCTTCAGCATCACGCAACCTTTTCTTTGCTCGCAAATTTGAAGCATTGATCAGCCAGGCCATTATTAATCAAGTGGATTCATGGCTGTACAATCCCTATTACTCTTGTAAGTACAGTATATTTTCTGTTATTTTAGAGGGTGTATCATAGAATTACCTGGACATTTCAGATGTCTTCAAGTTTGTAAACATTTGAGGGAACACCTGAAACTTTTGACAAAGACTTCCACATGTGTTTCATTCTCATATACCCAAAGTAGTTGCCACATGCTTGCAGTAAGAAATTGTTAAAAATAATGACAATTGTTTCAACTTGCGTGTACTGTACGTATACAGTAAATCATCTAACAACTCATCTTAACATTACCCAGTTTTCTTGCAACTCAGTTCAGTGGGTGCAACCAAAAAATTGGATTACACAGGAGAACTTTGATATTATGCTACATAAATCATTAAAAAAAATCACGTAATGTGTGAAATTTGGGTAGCACATGATGTGGCTTTTTTTATCTGCTTGTTGGTGGCCAGGAATAGCACCTTTTCCAGCCTTTCACCTGTCTTGGTAAACCAGAATGTTTCAAGTGACAATCTTGTTCAATAGACACCTTTTTAAATCTTCTTCTTTCAACAAACTGACCATATCCCACCAAAGCAAGGCAGCCCAAAAAGAAAAACAAAAGTTTCTCTTCATAACTTCAGTAATGTATACAGGAGAAGGGATTACTAGCCCCTTGCTCCTGGCATTTTAGTCGCCTCTTACGACACTCAACCTTTTTAAATATTTTCCAAAATTTATGTAACATACACCATGCCTAATTTATATGTACTGCCTATATACAAACAGTTGGGAGAGAATATTCATTGTGCTTTAAAACCTTACATCCATAAAAGTTTAGTATCATATATTACACACTACTGTAAACCCTCTATATAAAGCACTAGTAGAGAAAGATTGTCCAGGTGTCTGTTAAATCACAATAATTTTGTACTTTTTGGAAACGAAGATTTATTGTTAGAATTATATTATCACTACTATATTATTATTTTTTTTAACATGACGGCCATCTCCTACTGAGGCAGGGAGACCCAAAAAAGAAAGAAACACTTTCACAATCATTCACACAATATCACTGTCTTTGCTGAGGTGCCCAGATATGACAGTTTAGATGTCACTCCAAACAGCCAATATCCCAAACCTCTCCTTTAGAGTGCAGGCATTGTACTTCCCATCTCCAGGATTCAAGTCCAGCTAACTGGTTTCCCCGAATCCCTTCTCAAAATATTACTCTGCTCACACTTCAACAGCTTGTCAAGTCCCAAAAATCACTCCTCTCCATTCACTCCTATCTAACAACCTCTCACATGCCTGTTGTGTGTCCAAGCCCCTTGCATTCACAATCTCTTTTACCCCCTCCCTCCATCCTTTCCTAGGATGACCTCTACCCCTCTCCCTTCCAGTACAGATTTATACATCCTCCAAGTCAACCTATTTTGTTTCATCCTCTCTAAATGACCAGACCACTTCAATAACCCTTCTTCATCCCTCTGAATAATACTTTTAGCAACTCCACACCTCCTCCTAATTTCCACACTATGAATTCTCTGCATAATATTTACACCACTCATTGCCCTGAGACATGACATTTCCACTGCCTCCAGCCTGTCTTGCTGCAGCATTCACAACCCATGCCTCACACCCATATAAGAGTGTTGGTACCACTATACTCTCATACATTCCCTTTTTTATTATTTTTATGATTACTAAGTTTCTTCTTTCAACAAACTGGCTGCATCCCACTGAAGATTATTAAGTTCAGTCTCTTGTAAAATCTCTGGTATCACATCATTGTTACTGATGATCATTACATTCATAGGGAAAGTACTAAACTCATAGGAGTTATACAGCACCTGGGGGGAATGGGAGGCATTCAGGTTCAATCTTTAGGAAAAGAAAGTTTGGTCCAATTTCTTGGATTAAAGTTTGAGGTTTGTAATGTTGCTGCTTCTGTATCTTGACCCTTCATGATGGGGAAGGGGGTGGAACTTTATGCTGGTTAAGGGCTCTTAATACAAGGAATTGGAACTACTCTCCTCATCCTTGGATCAAACCTGAACTTTTACCATTCTCCAAGTACTGTATGGCATTTTTGGATTTAGCATTTCCCCATCTTTAAAGAGATTTCGATGTATGTATATACTGTGAACCTTATTGTTTACCTTTGTGTACACTATCTCTTGTAGTGTATGGTGTACTAAAATTCACTGTTGTTCTTCTGTTCCCTAGTATTTATTATATACGTATAATACTGTATACTATAGATAGTAATGTGTGTTGCTAAACATAATTATTACTATTTTCAATATTTTCTAACATCTGTAAAAATGTAATGACAGCAACTCCAGGCCTAGAAACTTATTGGGAGAATCGTTACCATCACGAGGACAGACCGACTGGTAACAATGATGCAGCCCTGACAATCTACCATGCTGGGGCTAGACTCAGCACCCGAGCACTTGCACAACTTGTCAGTGCTGAGAAGAGTGAGTGCAGTATATATGCTACTACTGTTCTTCAGGTTCATTCATATCATCTCAGTGATACATTTAAGGTAAGATAGTCATAATAATACACTAATCTAAAGCTTAAATTATATGGTGATTAGTATGAATTTTATAGTAGAATAGCTTAAAGTTAATTTCCATATATTTGTTAGCACAGTTAAAAAACTCTTAAATTTTTTCCTAGTTTCTGTTTAATATAAAAATAGCTTAACTAACATTTGTTAGTTAAGTTGGTAAATTCATATTGGATAGAGTTAAACAATGAAAGTTTTCTTTAACAGCTATGTACTTTGGAAACCATTGCACAATTTAAACATGGTATGGTTCACATTTGCCCTCAGTGTCTGACTCAGCATGATGGCATCTTAATACAGGCTTCCCTCAGTGCATCTAACCAACATTACCGTGGCTATAAACACACATTTACCCTTAGGCCATCTGATCAGCATGAAGCTACCCTTCCTTTACTTTCCTTGGTTCGAATCTGATTGTTCCCATGAATGTAATAATAATTTCTTCCCATGAATGCAGTACAGTAACAATATGATTTTTTTTTTTTTTAACAAGTCGGCCATCTCCCACCGAGGCAGGGTGACCCAAAAAGAAAGAAAATACTTTAATCATCATTCAACACTTTCACCTCACTCACACATAATCACTGTTTTTGCAGAGGTGCCCAGAACACAACAGCTTAGAAGCATATATAACAAAAAAAGGCACAATACCGTGACTGGAACAATACACAAATAACCCGCACATAAAAGAGAGAAGCTTACGACGACGTTTCGGTCCGACTTGGACCATTGACAAAGTCACACTAACCAGAGGGGGAGCAGGACGGCTATATATAGACAGGAAGAGGTGGTGGTAGTAGTAGTAGTAGTAGTAGTACAGGAATTGTATATAATACTGACAAGATGAAATTAAGACACATGCACAACACCCGGGCATCCCCATCGTAGACGCTTCGCCATCCAGCCAGCCACTGGATGGCGAAACGTCCACAACAAAGACAACCAGACGCCGCACATGTGTCTTAATTTCATCAGTAGTTGTAGTAGTAGTAGTAGAAGAAGAAGAGGTAGTGGTAGTGGTAGAAGTGGGAAATAAGGAAGACGAGCCAGTCAAATACAAAGGAAGGAGAGCACTGCAAGAGAGCTAGATGCCCACAGAGGGAGAGCAAGCGCACAGAGGTGCGTGAAAGGGGAAGTGGTGAAATAAATGAAGAAGGAACAGAAACACGAGACAAGAGAGAGAAAGACAACAGAGGAGAAAAGGAAAGAGGAAAGGGGAAGAGGAAGAAGGAAAAAGAAAAAAGAAAAGAAAAGAAAAAAAAAATGAGGATTTAGGTTAAGTCACGGGTGTTCTGAAGTTTGGAGCATTTTACAATGTAGTGGGAGAGGAAGGCATCTACAGAGACGAAGCCAGGGCTAAGGTTCATACAAGGAAAGTTGTGTATTAGAGAGGATTCAACTAGACGGCGACTGTTCGAGTTGGAAGTAGGGAAGACAGTTTTAGCAGAAGACCAGTCAATAGGATGGCTATGATCTCTGACGTGACAGAAAAGAGCATTGTTAGTGTCGGCAAGCCTAACACTATTTTTGTGCTCCCTAAGTCTGTCAGAAAGAGATCGACCAGTTTCTCCGAAGTATTGAAGAGGACAGGAGGAGCAAGAAATAGAGTAGACACCAGGAACATCTGTAGAGGGAGGAGAGGTATGAACGAGATTAGTGCGAAGAGTGTTAGTCTGGCGGAAGGTAAGCTTGATGTCTAAGGGACGGAGAGAATTGTTGAGATTAGAAAGACCGGAAATGTAGGGAAGGCAGAGGATAGAAGAGTTCCCGTGGGTAGAGAGTTTGGGAGAGAAGAAATTGCGTTTAGCACGTGAGAGGGCAGAGTCTATGAAATGGGAAGGGTAGCCAAGACGGGAGAACGAATTATGAAGAGTGGAAATTTCTGCTGGAAGGAACTGAGGATCATAGATGCGGAGGGCATGGAGAAAGAGGGAGATAAGAACACTTTTCTTGACAGGGGAAGCATGATAGGAAAAGTAGTGAATGTACATGCCACTGTGCATAGGTTTACGGTAAACGGAAAAGGAAAAACCTGTAACTGAGCGGTGGACATGGACATCAAGGAAAGGAATCAAGGAATTAGATTCCCATTCAGCTTTAAACTTAATGGAAGGGGCAAGATTATTAAGAGCTTCAAGAAAAGGTTGGAAGAGACTGGAGTCATGAGGCCACAGAGCAAAGATGTCATCCACATAGCGGAGCCAGAGTGAAGGTTGCACATCGAGGGTAGGAAGAAGAACAGTCTCGAAGTATTCCATGTAAAGATTAGCAAGGACAGGAGAGAGAGGAGAGCCCATAACGACACCGAAGGTTTGAGAATAATATTTCCCTTGGAAGGAAAAGGAGTTAGAGTCCACACAGAGGCGGATCAGATCAAGAAAGACGTCAGTGGGGATAGGGAGATGAAGAAAGCCTTCATGGGCCTTCTCTCTAAGGAAATCAAGGACATCATCAAGAGGGACATTGGTGAAGAGGGACTCAACGTCAAGACTAAGCATCTTACAGGTTGGGAGAGAGCGAACCCGTTCAATGAAGTCTTGAGAGTGACGGAGGTGGGCAGGAGAAAAAGTACCAAGAAAGGGAGTGAGGGTTTTGGCCAGCCAAGAAGTAAGAGAATAAGAGACAGAACCTCTAGAGGATATGATAGGATGAAGAGGAATATCAGGTTTATGAGTTTTGGGAAGGCCATAGAAATAGGGAAGAGAGGGACAGATGACACGAAACCGTTGAACAAGGTCAAAGTCAGGAGGACAGAGGTCGGAGAGAGTCCTTAGTTTTTTGTTGAAAGTTCTCTTGATGCGATCAAGAGGGTTGGAAACGAGAGGAGTGTAAGTGCGTGAGTCAGAGAGCAAGACATCAGCTTTACGGAGGTAATCCTTGCGATGAAGGATAACTACCGAATTACCTTTGTCAGAAGATAGTATGACAATGTTAATGTTGGATTTAAGAGAAGAAAGGGCAAGTTGGTAACGGCGTGGAAGGTGGTGATTCTTAGAAAACAGACTAACAAGAGCTGGAAGGAGAGCACCACGAAAAGTGGACAAGTCAGGAAGATTACGGAAGCGAGATTGACGAAAGGAATCAAAAGAGCTAATCAGGGAAATACCAGCGCGAGGAGTAGGCGAAGTGGCAAAGGAAAGACCAAAACCAAGAAGTTCAAGCTCATACTGAGAGAGTGAGACAGAAGACAGATTAGTAACACAGTCAGTGAGGGAGAATTTAGACCAAGGGCTAGCTGAGATGAGACGTTGTAGTTTATTCTGTAGTTTAGAAGAATGAATTTGTGCATTCAGGCGAGCAGTGTCAAAGGCAATGGTAGAGAGAAGGTTACAGAGATCCTGTGGTAGAGCAGCAAAGAGAGCACGTTGACGTTGACGGAAGGTAAAGAAGGCATCTTCAACCTGCGAATTAGTAGAAAGAATGAGTTGTTGAAGTAGGAGACGGGCATGATCAGGAAAGGGAGTGCCCAGTGGGTTGGTTTTCGGGAAGTGGGAGAAGGAAGGTGGCAGAACTTGCTCAGCAAGACAGTCACGTAGGAAGCGAAGCTGATTCTTACGACGCCTGGTAGCAATAAGAGCAGCCTCATAAGATCGAAAGAGGGGTTTAAAAGAGGGAAGAACATTAAAAAAGTTGGAGAGAATATGACGCTTAACTGCGGGGTCCATAAATAACAAAAAAAGGCACAATACCATGACTGGAACGATACACAGATAACCCGCACATAAAAGAGAGAAGCTTACGACGACGTTTCGGTCCGACTTGGACCATTGACAAAGTCACACTAACCAGAGGGGGAGCAGGATGGCTATATATAGACAGGAAGAGGTGGTGGTAGTAGTAGTAGTAGTAGTACAGGAATTGTATATAATACCGACAAGATCATAGCCATCCTATTGACTGGTCTTCTGCTAAAACTGTCTTCCCTACTTCCAACTCGAACAGTCGCCGTCTAGTTGAATCCTCTCTAATACACAACTTTCCTTGTATGAACCTTAGCCCTGACTTCGTCTCTGTAGATGCCTTCCTCTCCCACTACATTGTAAAATGCTCCAAACTTCAGAACACCCGTGACTTAACCTGAATCCTAATTTTTTTTTTTTTTTTTTTTTTTTCTTTTTTCTTTTTTTCTTTTTTCTTCTTCCTCTTCCCCTTTCCTCTTTCCTTTTCTCCTCTGTTGTCTTTCTCTCTCCTGTCTCGTGTTTCTGTTCCTTCTTCATTTATTTCACCACTTCCCCTTTCACGCACCTCTGTGCGCTTGCTCTCCCTCTGTGGGCATCTAGCTCTCTTGCAGTGCTCTCCTTCCTTTGTATTTGACTGGCTCGTCTTCCTTATTTCCCACTTCTACCACTACCACTACTACTACCTCTTCTTCTTCTACTACTACTACTACAACTACTGATGAAATTAAGACACATGTGCGGCATCTGGTTGTCTTTGTTGTGGACGTTTTGCCATCCAGTGGCTGGCTGGATGGTGAAGCGTCTACGATGGGGATGCCCGGGTGTTGTGCATGTGTCTTAATTTCATCTTGTCAGTATTATATACAATTCCTGTACTACTACTACTACTACCACCACCACCTCTTCCTGTCTATATATAGCCGTCCTGCTCCCCCTCTGGTTAATGTGACTTTGTCAATGGTCCAAGTCGGACCGAAACGTCGTCGTAAGCTTCTCTCTTTTATGTGCGGGTTATTTGTGTATAGAAGCATATACGTGTATAGATACACAACATATCCCACCAAATTACCAATATCCCGAACCCCTCCTTTAGAGTGCAGTCATTGTACTTCCCATTTCCAGGACTCAAGTGTGGCTATATATAAATAACTGGTTTCCCTAAATCCCTTCAATAAATATTACCCTGCTCACACTCCAACAGATTGTCAGGTCCCAAATACCATTTGTCTCCATTCACTCCTATCGAACATGCTCATGCACGCCTGCTGGAAGTCCAAGCCCCTCGCCCACAAAACCTCCTTTACCCCTTCCTTCCAACCTTTTCGAGGATGACTCCTACCCCGCCTTCCTTCCCTTACAGATTTATACACTCTCCATGTCATTCTACTTTGATCCATTCTCTCTAAATGACCAAACCACTTCAGCCCTCTGACTAATACAGTGGACCCCCAGTTAACAATATTTTTTCACTCCAGAAGTATGTTCAGGTGCCAGTACTGACCGAATTTGTTCCCATAAGGAATATTGTGAAGTAGATTAGTCCATTTCAGAACCCCAAACATACACGTACAAACGCACTTACATAAATACACTTACATAATTGGTCGCATTCGGAGGTGATCGTTATGCGGGGGTCCACTGTACTTTTATTAAGTCCACACCTTCTCCTAATTTCCACACTCCAAATTTTCTGCATAATATTTACACCACACATTGCCCTTAGACAGGACATCTCCACTGCCTCCAACCGCCTCCTCGCTGCTGCATTCACAACCCAAGCTTCACACCCATATAAGTGTGTTCGTACTACTATACTTTCTTTGCCTCCATAGATAACGTTTTTTGTCTCCACAATATGAATACATGTAATAAAAGTGCCACTCTGTCAGGAACTGGTCAATAATCACAACATAGTACAGCCGTAATACAGTGATACCTTTAGTTTGGAACAGCTCCCAGCTCGAACAGTTATGTAAGTGTATTTTTGTAAGTGCTTTTGTAAGTGTATTTTTGGGGGGTCTAAAACAGACTAATCTAATTTACATTATTCCTTATGGGAACAAATTCATTCTGTAATGGCACTTGAACAGCCTCCTGGAACAAATTAAGTTTGTAACTCGGGGTGCCACTGTATAAATATCCCAGAATACTATTCTTAGGCATCTTGGAGAGGGTGCTCACAGAAGTTTAGGTGAAGTTTATATCAACCCTGTCATTGGAGAACTTTCGTTTGTTCTTGAAAGGCACTACTTGTACTTGGAATTATGCATGATTGCTTGCCACTGTTATATGTTAAGGTGCATAGTATGAATGGCAAATGTTCATCATATATCACTTGGTTAGCCTGTTACATAATTTGAGGTAATGGAAGTAGCAAATTGCCATTGACAGACTATGAGAATCATGGTTGTATATCATCCTGGCACCGAAGACACAGATTCCTTGTTTTTTGATGAGTTTAGTTTTCTTATTGAATCCTTCGCAAAGAGGTATGGTTGCCTTGTATGTGGTGGCTTTTACTATTTGAGTGGTTGTCAACAACAGAAACCGTATTCATGCGAGTTCCTGGAGCTAATAGATTTGAATAATTTTGAGAATAGTTCATTAACACCCACCCACCCACATTGGTGATCATATATTGCACTTGGTTCTGTCTACTTCCAATTCTCAAAGCATTAACCCTTTCAGGGTCCACAGGCCCTCTCCGAGACTTGTTCTCAGGGTCCCCCAAATATAAAAAAAAAAAATTATTTTTCTTATGAAAAGATAGAGAATCTTTTCCCAGTCATAATGACACCAAAAGTATGAAATTTGATGGAAAACTTACGGAATTACGCTCTTACGAAGTTAGCGGTCTCGATGATGTTTACGCATCGGCGATTTTGCCCACTTTGAGCCCTATTTTCAGCCAATTCCAGTGTACTAGTCAACAAAAATCATAACTATTTCACTTGAACTCCATTTTTTCTATCGAATGAGCACAAGAAACCACCCATTTACCGATTTCAACTATCCAATACAGTAGTCAGAATTTAGCAATTTTGCCAATCTCTCACAAATTTCAAAAGATGCCAATTTCCAAATAGGGTCCAGAATAAACAAGAAAGACATTCCTGGCACTAAAATAACATTTCCTCTGTTCATTAGTCACGTCCCCATGCCCCTCTTACATTCTTTTGCTTTTCACTTTGAATTTTTATTCTCACAAAAAAATAGAAGATTTACTGTTATGCAGACTACTGCATTAGTGCAGAAATGGTATAAATAATATCAGCACACTTGTGAAAGAATATTAGACTCACCAGTTGATGTGTATTGGATGCATAGCATGATTTGTTTACTTTTGAACTTTGGTAAAAATCGAACATTTCTGCTACTTTGAGCTCAATTTCAAGGTACTTTTCATTGCAAAACCAGTCAAAATCATCTCAGTTTCTGTAATATGTCTTCCATTCTATAAAATGAGACCAGGAAAACTAGAATACAACAATAAATACCATACGAAAATACAGTACAAAGTTGCTGTTTTAATCCAAAATCATGGTCAAGTTTTTTTCTCATTACGCACTGTGTGCTGCAGGATTTTTTTTATACTGCGCACACTGACCACATAGACCCATTCTTTCATATGTAGGCCTACCAGCTTTCTCTCACTAGATTTGAGGGCGCTAGAATTTAGGCATACCAGTACGTCATGGACACTGGTGCGTAAGCCCTACTAATACGGCCGAAACCCTGAAAGGGTTAAAGATGTTGGGAATATACCTCTTAATATTATTGTGTACAATCTTAATGTTGATATTTTTGGTGCCACCTTCCTGTGAGTGTATACTGTCTTTCCATAATTATAGAAATCTTGATGTTAACCAGGTTGGTGTGATGGTGAGAGATACAGTGAACAGTGTGGATTCATCTTCACTGCATGTTGACCAATTGCAAAGATTCATAGTCCATTATGTGGAAACCCATAGTACAGTTGTGAATAGGGTATCAGCTTGTAAGGTGGAATAATACAGGGAAAATTTAATCTTGCAGTGGAAATCAGGGGCTCCTGTTCACCAGTCTAAATTACCTGCTTGATCATGTAACTGAATCTGCTTTGTATGCTTATGAATCCGCTTTCAGCTGTCCATGGCCTTCTTTGATTATTTTTGTGGGAAAATAAAGAATATTTGTTTGGACTTGAATTCATCTGAAGCAGGTGCAGAGTTCTCTGTTCTTCTTTTGGTTCATGATGTATCACAGATTTCTTTCTTTTTTTTTTTTTTTTTAATTTTCTCCAGTTAGCAAGGAAGGGGTTCTAATAAAGACATATTGTGCATCTATAAATGTTCAAAGTTGCTCACATATGACAGTGCTGTACCTTGTAAAACTGTGGTGATCAATCATTATTTTCGAAGTGGATGTTTTCCACAGTCAGTAAAGGTTTGGCTGCCTCTCAAGAAGCCTTTCCTTAATTCAGAAAACATTTTCCAGATATTATGCTGTTTCTATGTTTGTTCCTTTCTAAATTGATTGAATGTCCTGTTTTTGATGAGTTGTGTTCTTTTCTGGTGCATATTAATGTTTTACTCTGCATATTGATTATTTCATTCAACTAAGATGGCTTGGTACCAAATATTTGTTTAGGAAATGCTTTTCAGCCTGTTTTGTGCAACACTTCTGCATTTGATATCATTAATCATGGATTACTGGTAAGTCATCTTTTCAGCTGTAGCTTTTTGGGATACTGCATTGTCACGTCTAAAATCATATCTCTGTGTCAGTCATATGAAGTATTAGTCAGTGATTCTGTATCTAAACCAGCTGTGATGAATGGTTTGAAAAACCGACATGTTGAAGATTGAGACACTTATGCAGCATATGGGAATCTTTATTCAGGAAACGTTTCGCCACACAGTGGCTTCATCAGTCCAATACAAAGAGGAAGGCGTAAGGATAGGAGGAGAATGAGGTAATCAGTCCCTCAACCTGGAGTCGATGTGTTCAGTCCATCAATCTTCTACAAGATTGATGGACTGAACACATCGACTCCAGGTTGAGGGACTGATTACCTCATTCTCCTCCTATCCTTACGCCTTCCTCTTTGTATTGGACTGATGAAGCCACTGTGTGGCGAAACGTTTCCTGAATAAAGATTCCCATATGCTGCATAAGTGTCTCAATCTTCATCTAAACCAGCTCCTTTGCCCTATGGCCAGTATTATGTACCACTTATTTTAGTGGCTTAGCCTCACTGTTGGATGCTCACAGGGCTGATTATAATTTCTGGGTGACAGTTTGTAAGTCTACATCCATGATCTAAATGTAGTAGATGCAAAACACTGGTTTTGTTCTCCTTTGTTGAATATTCAGACTAGGATGCTAAATAGAAAATTTAAACTAAATGAGGGTAAGAAAGATTTTTATTGTCAAGAGAAAACTTCAGGAAGTACAGATTGGGGATTTTGGCACCATTGATTGTGGTACTGATAAACAGTGTCTTGGTCCTTATTCATTCTTTTGTTTTCTCTTGAATTGATTTTTGCAATTGTTTGTAAGTTGTAATTACTTGCTAACAAGACTTTAGTCTGTACTGAATCATGCAGGTAGACTGGTATTATTTGCTTCCAACTGGGGTTCCTACTAGTCTGTTTGTATGTTCTACTTTAAACTCTGTCTATTAAGTTACATGTAAAGTTATTAACTTTAATAAACCCAAGTATCTTGCTGATGTTGTACCTCTTTCATTGGGCTAGGGAATGCTTTTGTGAATTATATAATTACAGTGGACACTTTTAGACTCAGCCATGTGCTGTTGTGAAGAAAGCGTTCACAGAAAGAACCATTTCTTATGTATGTAGCTCCTAGATTGTTCATCATGTTACAAGTGTCTGCTAAGAGTCAGGAATTTGTTCATGCTTTCAAGTCTCAGTTGAAAACACATCTCTATTTTCTAGAACTTATGAACCTGATTATACTGTCTCTCTTAAATATGAATTATATTATTTCTTCTTCATTGTTGTTGCACTAGTGAATGTTTTAAAGAATAGGCACTCAATAAAAAATCAGTTTATTATTATTTTTATTTTATATTTTTAACACACTGGCTGTCTCTCCCAGGGTAGGGCGATGCAAAAAAGAAGAAACATTTTCATCCTCATTCACTGTCCTTCATAAATCTTACCTTGCTCACCAACAGTATGTCAAGTCATAAAAACCACTTGCTTCCGCTCTTTCATAAAACAAACACACAGACACAGGCACGCATGTATGCGAAAGTGAGTGACTGACACTGACTGGCTGGATATATGGAGGACGGATGTCCAAGCCCCTTGCACACAAAACCTCTTTTACCCCCTCCCTCCAGCCTTTCCTAGGTTGACCCCTACCCCGCCTTCCCTCCACTACAGCTTTATACACTCTCAAAATCATTTGGTTTCGTTCCATCCTCTCTACATGTCTGAACCACCTCAATAACCCCTCCTCAACCCTCTGGATAATAGTTTTGGTAATCCTGCACCTCCTCTTAATTTTCAAACTATAAATTCTTTGCATTATATTCACACCACACACTGCCCTCAGACACGACGTCTCCACCACCTCCAGCCTTCTCCTTGTTGCAACATTCACCACCCATGCTTCACACCATTATAAGAGCATTGGTATAACTATCCCCTTATACATTCCCCTCTTTGCTTCCATGGACAAAATTCTTTGTCTCTACAGACTCCTAAGTGCACCACTCACCATTTTCCCTTCATCAGTACTATGATTCACCTCATCTTTCATAGACCCATCTGCTGACACATCCACTCCTTAAATATCTGAATACATTCACCTCCTCCATACTCTCTCCCTCCAATCTGATATCCAGTCTTTGGTTACCTAATTTTTTTTTGTTCTTCTCATCACCTTACTCTTTCCAATACTATTCACTTTTAATTTTTTTCTTTTAAATACCCTACCAAACTTATCCACCAACCTCTGCAGTTTCTCTTCAGAATCTCCCAGAAGCACAGTGTCATCCACAAAGAGCAACTGTGACAACTCCCACTTTGTGTTAGATTCTTTATCTTTCAACCCCACCCCTTTTGCCAACATCCAAGCATTCATAAGAACATAAGAAAGGAGGAACACTGCAGCAGGCCTGTTGGCCCATACTAGGCAGGTCCTTTACAATCCATCCCACTAACAATACATTTGCCCAACTAATTTTCAATGCCACCCAAGAAATAAGCTCTGTTAACCCTATCCACTCATATGCAAGTCCCACTCAAATCCAACCCCTCTCACTCATGCATTTATCCTGCCTACATTTGAAACTACCCAAGGTTTTAGCCTCAATAACCCAACTAGGTAGACTGTTCCACTCATAACTACCCTATTTCCAAACCAATACTTTCCTATATCCTTTCTAAATCTAAACTAAAAATGCCAACAGCATTTGGTGTTCCCAGGCAGTCACCCATCCAAGTACTAACCAAACCCAACGTTGCTTAACTTCACTGATTGGACAAGAAGCGATGCGTTCAACGTGGTATGGCCGTTGACTAGTTCTCTTACAACTCCATCTATAAATATATTGAGCAACCATGGTGACATGACACATCCTCATCTATGGCATGCTTTTACTGCAAAATAATCTCCCACTCTCCTACATACTCAGACCTGAGCCTTACTACCCTCGCAGATACTCTTCACTGTTTTCAGTAACCTACCTCCTATTCCATACATTTGCAACATCTGCCCGTATATACAGTGGATCCTCGTTTTTCGTAATTAATCCATTCCAGAGAGTGTGACTATTATTGAAATTGACAATTTGCGAATTCATTTTCCCCATAAGAAATAATGTAAATCCAATTAATTTGTTCCAGACACCCAGAAGTATCAACAACAAAAGAATGAACATTCAACATGACAGTTACCTTTATTGAAGGCTGTTGTTGATGAATGGAAGAGAGGTTATTGTCTGGAAGGAGAATCCCCCTCCATAAGGACTCTAGTTCACTTCAGGGGTCACTTCCCTAGCCACTTCCCGAGCTTAAATATAAATTTACATTTACATGGGAGATTCTAAAGAAAAATTGCAAAGGTTAGTGGATGAGTTTGGGAGTGTGTGTAAAGGTAGAAAGTTGAAAGTGAACATAGAAAAGAGTAAGGTGATGAGGGTATCAAATGATTTAGATAAAGAAAAATTGGATATCAAATTGGGGAGGAGGAGTATGGAAGAAGTGAATGTTTTCAGATACTTGGGAGTTGACGTGTCGGCGGATGGATTTACGAAGGATGAGGTTAATCATAAAATTGATGCAGTAAAAAGATGAGTGGTGTGTTGAGATATATGTGGAGACAAAAAACGTTATCTATGGAGGCAAAGAAGGGAATGTATGAAAGAATAGTAGTACCAACACACTTATATGGGTGTGAAGCATGGGTTGTGAATGCAGCAGCGAGGAGGCGGTTGGAGGCAGTGGAGATGTCCTGTCTAAGGGCAATGTGTGGTGTAAATATTATGCAGAAAATTTGGAGTGTGGAAATTAGGAGAAGGTGTGGACTTAATAAACGTATTAGTCAGAGGGCTGAAGAGGGGTTGTTGAGGTGGTTTGGTCATTTAGAGAGAATGGATCAAAGTAGAATGACATGGAGAGTGTATAAATCTGTAGGGGAAGGAAGGCGGGGTAGGGGTCGTCCTCGAAAAGGTTGGAAGGAAGGGGTAAAGGAGGTTTTGTGGGCGAGGGGCTTGGACTTCCAGCAGGCGTGCATGAGCGTGTTTGATAGGAGTGAATGGAGACAAATGGTATTTGGGACCTGACGATCTGTTGGAGCGTGAGCAGGGTAATATTTAGTGAAGGGATTCAGGAAAACCAGTTATTTTTATATAGCCGGACTTGAGTCCTGGAAATGGGAAGTACAATGCCTGCACTCTAAAGGAGGGGTTCGGGATATTAACTGTTTGGAGGGATATGTTGTGTATCTTTATACGTATATGCTTCTAAACTGTTGTGTTCTGAGCATCTCTGCAAAAACAGTGATTATGTGTGAGTGAGGTGAAAGTGTTGAATGATGATGAAAGTATTTTCTTTTCTGGGTCACCCTGCCTCGGTGGGAGATGGCTGACTTGTTAAAAAAAAAAAATGCAGAGAAGAATGCCAAATAAATGTAAAGCACTAATAAAATGTATAAATGAACATTTAACATCACACTTACCTTTACTGAAGACTCTTGGTGTATGGCAGACAGGGCAGAGGGAGAGGAGGCGAGTTTATTGTTGGAGGAAATGACACTAATATCAACTCTATGGCTTATTTATCTATCACAATTCAACTAATAAACAATATTAATAACATAGAAACATGGAATATACTCTAGAATGAATAAAATAAGTCATTATGTATGTCATGAGAGGTGTTGTGTTGTGTTGTTGTTGGGTGAATAAGCCGTCCATAATGGTGGTGAAGCAGCAGCTGAGGCAGCGGTGTTTTCTGTAGCCCTGTATAACTCCAACAACATTGGCGGAGTTAGTAGAATCGCTGAATCACTGAAGAAGGCACCCTCTACCACCATCACTAGCACTCTCTACCACCATCACTACCACCCTCTGCCACAATCACAACTGCTACCATTCTACCACCACCACTTTCATATTTTTCTACAAACTTTTTCTTAAATTATATGTGTTTCTCACATTCTTTCTTTGGAGCCATGGTGACTTATTTAGCAGTTGCAAGCACTAAAATGAATGGAATATTATGAAACGTATCGTATGAACTCAAGGGATCATCCTCACTCACTGATAAATAATGGCGCACTGGCTGGGAATGGAGTGTGAGGCTGCTCTGGGCTGTGTGTACTCATCCCAGACGAACGACTATTTGCGAGTCAAACTACAATTTGTGAGTCAATGTTATGACGAAAAAAACGTTATGATTTCCGAAAATTATGACTTTCGAGCCTTATGATTATCAAGGGTCCACTGCATTACTAAATTTAAAAAGAGAAACTTTCGTTTTTCTTTTTGAGCCGGCCTGCCTTGGTGGGATACAGCCAATTTGTTGAAAGAAGAGAAGAAGAATTGTGAATTCCTAGGTAGTAGGTTGGTAGACATGATCCACTCAGGGAGGTACTTCTGTCCTGCCAAGTGAGTGTGAAACAGAAACCTGTAATTGTTTTACACGATGGTAGGTTGCTGGTGTCTTTTTCTGTCTCATAAACTTGCAAGGTTTCAGATATGTCTTGCTACTTCTATTTTTCACTTGAGTCACATTCCACATATACAGTGGACCCCCGACATTCGATGGCATCGGCATTCGATAAATCCGACATTCGATGCATTTTAACGCAAAAATTTCGCCTCGACATTCGATGGAAAACCCGACATTCGATACGATTCGTACGAGATGTGTCCACATGTAGCCTGAACTGCACTGTGTGTGCCAGTGTTTACAAGCCAGCCAGTGTGCGCGCATCTAAGGATACATTTGGTACATTCCATATTATCTATATTATCACTGTTTTTGGTGCTTGTTTCTGCAAAATAAGTAACCATGGGCCCCAAGAAAGCTTCTAGTGCCAACCCTTCGAGAAAAAAGGTGCTAATGACTGTTGAAATGAAGAAAGAAATAATTGCAAAGTACGAAAGTGGAGTGCGTGTGTCGGAGTGCATGATGATTTGATAAAGAAATTGCCTGCAACTAGTGGTGATGTGAGTGAATTTAAGGCCAGCAAAGGTTGGTTTGAAAGATTTAAGAATCATAGTGGCATACACAGTTTGGTAAGGCATGGTGAGGCTGCCAGTTCAAGTCCTAATGGAAGGGGATTCCCCTTCTAAACACTAACACCATCCACACACTCCCCTCCTCCCATCCCATCAATCATCACCAGATCTTCATTAAAGGTAAGTGTCAATTATTCTATTGTTATTAGTCTATTGTTATTGTTGTTATTGTAATTATTCTATTGCATTAAACTTAATATTTCATGTGGTAAAATTTTTTTTCATACTTTTGGGTATCTTTCACGGATTAATTTGATTTCCATTATTTCTTATGGGGAAAATTAATTCGACTTTTGATATTTTTGACATTCGATGGCTCTCAGGAACGGATTAACATCTAATGTCGGTGGTCCACTGTATGTACAAGCATATATATACACACCCCTCTGGATTTTCTTCTATTTTCTCACTAGTTCTTTTTTATTTCCTCTTATCTCCATGGGGAAGTGAAACAGAATTCTTCCTCCTTAAGCCATGTGTCATAAGAGGTGTTGCTGGGAGCAAGGGGCTGATAACTCCTTCTCCTGTATATATTACTAAATTTAAAAAGAGAAGTTTTCGTTTTTCTTTTTAGATCACCCTGCCTTTGTGGGATATGGCCAGTTTGATGAATTATAAATTTTATAGGTAGAAGGTTGGTAGACAGCAACCACGCAGGAAGGTACTGCCATCTTGCCAAGTGAGTATGAAACAGAAACCTGTAATTGTTGTACATGATGGTAGGATTTTTGGTGTCTTTTTTCTGTCTTATACACACAGAGGATAATAGGTATATCTTGCTACTTCTACTTAAGTCACGCTACACATGCATGTACACATATATATTTTCACACCCATTTGGGTTTTCTTCTGTTTTCTTAATATTTCTTATTCTTCTTTATTTCCTCTTATTTCCATGGGGAAGTGGAAAAGAATTCTTCCTCCATATGGTATGTGTGTCATAAGGGGTGACTAAAATCCTGGAGCAGGGGGCTAGTAACCCCTTCTCCTGTATAAATTACTAAATTTAAAAAGAGAAACTTTCATTATTCTTTTTGACCATCCTGCCTCAGTGGGATACGGCTGGTTTTTTGAAAGAAAGAAATTATTAAATTTAAAAAGAAGAACTTTCATTTTTCTTTTTAGGTCACCCTGCCTTGGTGGGATATGGCCAGTTTGTTGAAAAAAATTATAAACTTGCAGCAGTAACTGAACATTTTTCACTTAACCCTTTCAGGGTTTCTGACATTCGTACTAGTATGGCTTATGCACCAGGGTTTTTGTCGTACTAGTACGCCTAAATTCTAGCGCCCTCAAATCTAGTGAAAGAAAGCTGGTAGGCCTACGTAGGAAAGAATGGGTCTATGTGGTCAATGTGCGTAGTATAAAAAAAATCCTGCAGCACACAGTGCGTAATGAGAAAAAAAAACTTTGAGTGTTTTTAGTTTAAAACAGTGACTTTGCACTGTATTTTCGTATGGTATTTATGATGGTATTCTAGTTTTCCTGGTCTCATTTTATAGAATGGAAGACATATTACAGAAATTGAGATGATTTTGATTGGTTTTACAATGAAAAGTACCTTGAAATTGAGCTCAAAGTAGCAGAAATCTTCGATTTTTACCAAAGTTCAAAAGTAAACAAATCATGCTACGCGTTCAATACACGTCAACTGGTGAATCTAATATTCTTTCACAAGTGCACTGATATTATTTATACTATTTCTACACTGATGCAGTAGTCTGCATAGCAGTAAATCTTCTATTTTTTGTGAGAATAAAAATTCAAAGTGGAAAGCAAAAGAATGTAAGAGGGGCATGGGGACATGACTAATGAACAGAGGAAATGTTATTTTAGTGCCAGGAATGTCTTTCTTGTTTATTCTGGACCCTATTTGGAAATTGGCATCTTTTGAAATTTGTGTGAGACTGGCAAAATTGCTAAATTCTGACCACATTATTGGATAGTTGAAATCGGTAAATGGGTGGTTTCTTGTACTCATTCGATAGAAAAAACGGAGTTCTAGCGAAATAGTTATGATTTTTGTCGACTAGTGCACTGGAATTGGCCGAAAATAGGGCTCAAAGTGGGCAAAATCGCCGATGCGTAAACATCGTCGAGACCGCTAACTTTGCAAGAGCATAATTCCATAAGCTTTCCATCAAATTTCATACTTTTGGTGTCATTATGATCGGGAAAAGCTTCTCTATCTTTTCATAAGAAAAAATATTTTTTTTTTTTTTTTTTTAAATTTGTCGACCCCAAGAACAAGTCTGGGAGAGGGCCTGTCGACCCTGAAAGGGTTAATCTCTGGAGACCCCTGGGATGCAGCCCCTAAAGCCCATCTGGCCCTTGACCCATCCGCCAACAAGTCCAATCCTAAATATCTGAATACATTCACTTCCTCCATACTCCTTGCTTCAAATCTGATATCCAGTCTTTCATTGCTTAAATTATTTGTTACCCTCATGACCTTGCTCTTTCTCATGTTCACTTTTAATTTCCTTATTTTACATTCCCTCCCAATTTAGTCCACCAACCTTTGCAACTTCTCTTCAGAATCTCCCAAAAGCACAGTGTCATAGACAAAAAGCAACTGTGACCACTTTGTATGAGGTTCTGCATATTTTAATCCCACACCTCTCCCCAACACCCTGACATTCATTTCTTTTACAACCCCATCTATAAATATGTTTAACAACCATGTTGACAATACTCATTGCTGTCTAAGGCCTACTCTTACTGGAGAACACTCTCTCTCCTACATACCCTGACCCAAGCCTCACTATCTTCCTAACAACTCACAAGAGTTATTATTATTTTTTTTTTCAACAAACCAGCCATATCCCACTGAGGGAGGGTGGCCCAAAAAGAAAAACGAAAGTTTCTCTTTAAATTTAGTAATTTATACAGGAGAAGGGGTTACTAGGCCCTTGCTCTCGGCATTTTAGTCGCCTCTTACAACACGCATAGCTTATGGTGGAAGAATTCTGTTCCACTTTCCCATGGAGATAAGAGGAAATAAACAAGAACAAGAACTAGAAAAAAAATAGAAGAAAACCCAGAGGGGTGTGTATATATATGCTTGTACATGTATGTGTCTTGTGACCTAAGTGTAAGTAGAAGTAGCAAGATATACCTGAAATCTTGCATATGTATGAGACAGAAAAAAGACACCAGCAATCCTACCATCATACAAAACAATTACAGGATTACGTTTTATACTCACTTGGCAGGACGGTAGTACCTCCCTGGGTGGTTGCTGTCTACCAACCTACTACCTAGGAGTTATTATTATTATTATTATTATTATTATTATTGAATGCAGTTTTCTTTTTTTTCCTGTCAGTGGCTGGGTTTGATTGGCCCCAGTGACTGGGTGCAGGGCTTTGCTCAGTGCTCACAGTAAGAGATTGAACCAGTCCATATTAACCCTTCAACTGTCCAACCGTAGATCCACGTTTGCATGTGTAGCGCTCCAAACGTAGATCAACGTTTTATTTTTCATTCCTTTAAATTTGGCACAATAGGCTTGAGTCGCCTAGACATGAAAGAATGGGTCTGTGCACTCAGTGTGCGGATTATTAAAAAAATCTGGGAGCACTTAGTACCTTGTGGGAGCACCAGTTCAATTGAGCACCAGCTAGAGCAAATAGCATGGCAAACACCAGGGATTCACTGATGCCATGTCACATTAACACTCCCATTTTAAGAGGAAAGTAAAAACAGGTTAGATAAATACATGAGTGAGTGTGGGTTGGTGTGAGTTGGACCTGACTAGCTTGTGCTACTAGGTGTGATGTCATGCTCCTTCCTTCAATGGATGTGACCTGACTAGGTGGGTCATGGGTCTTAGCCAGGGGGGGGGAGGTGACATGTACCTACCTTGCATGGGCCAGTAGACCTACTGCAGTGTTCCTTCTTTCTTATTTTTATTTTTTTTTTTAACATACTTGTCGATTCCCACCAAGGCAGTGTGGCCCGAAAAAGAAAAACTTTCACCATCATTCACTCCATCACTGTCTTGCCAGAAGGGTGCTTTACACTACAGTTTTTAAACTGCAACATTAACACCCCTCCTTCAGAGTGCAGGCACTGTACTTCCCATCTCCAGGACTCAAGTCTGGCCTGCCGGTTTCCCTGAATCCCTTCATAAATGTTACTTTGCTCGCACTCCAACAGCACATCAAGTATTGAAAAGCATTTGTCTCCATTCACTCCTATCAAACACGCTCACGCATGCCCGCTGGAAGTCCAAGCCCCTTGCACACAAAACCTCCTTTACCCCCTTCCTCCAACCTTTCCTAGGCCGACCCCTACCCCGCCTTCCTTCCACTACAGACTGATACACTCTTGAAGTCATTCTGTTTTGCTCTATTCTCTCTACATGTCCGAACCACCTCAACAACCCTTCCTCAGCCCTCTGGACAACAGTTTTGGCAATCCTGCACCTCCTCCTAACTTCCAAACTACGAATTCTCTGCATTATATTCACACCACACATTGCCCTTAGACATGACATCCCCACTGCCTCCAGCCTTCTCCTCGCTGCAGCATTCATCACCCATGCTTCACCCCCGTATAAGAGCGTTGGTAAAACTATACTCTCATACATTCCCTTCTTTGCCTCCAAGGACAAAGTTCTTTGTCTCCACAGACTCCTAAGTGCACCGCTCACCCTTTTTCCCTCATCAATTCTATGATTCACCTTATCTTTCATAGACCCATCTGCTGACACGTCCACTCCCAAATATCTGAATACATTCACCTCCTCCATACTCTCTTCCTCCAATCTGATATCCAATCTTTCATCACCTAATCTTTTTGTTATCCTCATAACCTTACTCTTTCCTGTATTCACTTTTAATTTTCTTCTTTTACATTTTTTTTTTTTTCAACAAGTTGGCTGTCTCCCACCGAGGCAGGGTGACCCAAAACAGAAAGAAAATCCCCAAAAAGAAAATACTTTCATCATCATTCAACACTTTTACCACACTCACACATTATCACTGTTTTTGCAGAGGTGCTCAGAACACAACAGTTTAGAAGCATATACGTATAAAGATACACAACATATCCCTCCAAACTGCTAATATCCCAAAACCCCTCCTTTAGAGTGCAGGCATTGTACTTCCCATTTCCAGGACTCGAGTCCAGCTATATAAAAATAACAGTTATTATGCATAATGTAAATTACCTAGGATAACCCAAAAATTCCAGGCAGTGATAGACAGACAGAGAGATAGAAAGACAGAGAGACAGAAACATGTTTGTGTGTATCAATGAAAACAAATAAAGCCAGGGTTCCCCGAGCGCCCATTTATCAAATGTCACCGAGCTGATAACAGATGCCATAACACGGTTCTTCAAGGAGTGCGATATACATATACTCCAGGCAGACAGATAAGCAGAGACAGACAGACAGGCAGACAGACAGACAGACAGAGAGACAAGACATGTTTGTGTGTAACAGTGATAAATAGAGCAAGGGTTAGCGGGAGTAGTGGGCATTTATCAGATGTCTCTAGACTGTCAACAGTATAGGGATGCCTTTCATAACACCATGCTTCAAGGTATGTGCCAGGGTATCTAAAACATTGCTGGGACCTATAAATACTTTGTATATATTTCTAGACAATAGTAAATAACCTAGGCAGGTGTAAATGTTCGCCTGTCAATGTGATTGTGACTATTTGAGCACTATTTCAGTACTTAATATTAGTGTCAGAACAAAGATTGGCTATGAAATTACAAGAACTATTACGAATTGTAATTATCAGAACATAAAAAATATATAAATTAAAATAAAAATGAGAAAAAAAAAGGTATATTGGCAATACTTCTGCAAGCGGCAGGAGTCGATGTTGCCGACAGGTGAGCATCCAGAGCCAACTTCACGGTCTTATATCTCAATAAGTATTGACCCTAAATTTTTTTTTTAATCCTATAACATGTAGAAAAATGTACTCTTCATTTTAAAAGAAAATACAATTTTTTTATTTTTCAAAATACAGTGGACCCCTGATTCACGTTATTAATCCGTTCCTGAGAGCTCATCATAAAGCAAAATTATCGGAAAGCGAATCAGTTTTCCCCATAAGTAATAATGGAAATCAAATTAATCCATGCAAGACACCCAAAAGTATGAAAAAAAAAACTTTTACCACATGAAATATTAAGTTTAATGCAGTAGAATAATTACAATAACAATAATAACAATAGAATAATCACAATAGAATAATTGACACTTACCTTTAATGAAGATCTGGTGATGATTGATGGGATGGGAGGAGGGGAGAGTGTCAAAGTTTTTAATGTTTAGAAGGGGAATCGCTGTTTTGTAATCACAGTTGCACCTTTTGCAAGAACAGCTTCTTTGATTGCCGTTTTCCTGCTCACTATAGTAGAGATGGTTGATTGGGATTTACTATACAACTTGGCCAGGTCCGACACACGCACTCCACTTTCATACTTTGCAATTATCTCTTTCTTCATTTCAATAGTCATTAGCACCCTTGGTCTCGATGGGTTGGCACTAGAAACTTTCTTGGAGCCCATGGTGACTTATTTTGCAGAAACAAGCACCAAAAACAGTGATAATATGGATAATATGGAATGTACCGAATGTATCCTTAGATGCGCGCACACTGGCTGGCTTGTAAACACTGGCACATATGGGGCAGTTCAGGCCACATGTGGACACGTCTCGTACGAATCGTATCACATACCGGGTTTTGTAACGGGAACCGAGGCAAATTTTTTGTGATATAATGCTTCGGATACCAGATTTATCGGATACCGATGACTTCGCGAACCGGGGGTCCACTGTATTCAGAGTGCCACACGAGTGAACGTAGATCTACGTTTAGACAGTTTAACCCTTTCAGGGTCGCCATGCCCTCTCCGAGACTTGTTCTCAGGGTCGCCAAATTTAAAAAAAAAAATTATTTTTTCTTATGAAGGGATAGAGAATCTTTTCCCAATCATAATGACACTAAAAGTATGAAATTTGATGGAAAACTTACGGAATTATGCTCTCGCGAAGTTAGCGGTCTCGACAATGTTTACGCATCGGCAATTTTGCCAACTTTGAGACCTATTTTTGGCCAATTCCAGTGTACTAGTCAACAAAAATCATAACTATTTCACTAGAACTCCATTTTTTCTATCGAATGAGTACAAGAAACCACCCATTTACTGATTTCAACTATCCAATAAAGGGTCAGAATTTAGCAATTTTGCCAATTTCACACAAATTTCAGAAGATGCCAATTTCCAAATAGGGTCCAGAATAAACAAGAAAGACATTGTTGATAAATTAGACACATGTGCAACTCTTGGGTATCTTTATTGAGGAAACGTTTCGCCACACAGTGGCTTCATCAGTCCATACGTAGGAGAAACTTGAAGAACAGGAGGAGAATGAGGTAATCAATCCCTCAACCTTGAGTCGATGTGTTCAGTCCATCAGTCTTGAATAGAATACGGCATATGAGCGGAGAAGCAGCTTATAAACCGTATGGCAGGAGAGGTGCAGCAGTCATAGGTGGTGTCACATTTGTTCAATGTGGAAGTAGGTCGTGCCCAAGAATTAGGCAAGCGAAGAATTCCTAAGTATTAAGATCCCAAGATTGATGGACTGAACACATCGACTCAAGGTTGAGGGACTGATTACCTCATTCTCCTCCTGTTCTTCAAGTTTCTCCTACGTATGGACTGATGAAGCCACTGTGTGGCGAAACGTTTCCTCAATAAAGATACCCAAGAGTTGCACATGTGTCTAATTTATCAACATGTTGGTTCTCTGAACCATTCATCTACAAAGAAAGACATTCCTGGCACTAAAATAACATTTCCTCTGTTCGTTAGTCATGTCCCCATGCCTCTCTTACATTCTTTTGCTTTCCACTTTGAATTTTTATTCTCACAAAAAAATAGAAGATTTACTATTATGCAGACTATTGCATTAGTGCAGAAATGGTATAAATAATACCAGCGCACTTGTGAAAGAATATTAGACTCACCAGTTGACGTGTATTGGACGCATAGCATGATTTGTTTACTTTTGAACTTTGGCAAAAATCGAAGATTTCTGCTATTTTGATCTCAATTTTAAGGTACTTTTCATTGTAAAACCAGTCAAAATCATCTCAATTTCTGTAATATGTCTTCCATTCTATAAAATGAGACCAGGAAAACTAGAATACCAGTGCAAAGTCTCTGTTTTAAACCAAAAACACTGTCAAAGTTTTTTTTCTCTCATTACGCACTGTGTGCTGCAGGATTTTTTTTATACTGTGCACACTGACCACATAGACCCATTCTTTCATATGTAGGCCTACCAGCTTTCTCTCACTAGATTTGAGGGTGCTAGAATTTAGGCATGCTAGTACGTCAAAAACCCTGGTGCGTCAGCTGTACTAGTACGTCCGAAACCCTGAAAGGGTTAAGGGTTAACTAACTTTTTCAAGATCTCCACAACACCTGTCTCTGTGTCTACTACCATCACCTCACCAAGCACAGTGTCCCACCTTGTGACATCTGCCTCTGGGTCTACCATTACGTCACCAGGAACACGGATGCACCTTGTAACACCTGTCTCTGGGTCTGCTACCATCACTTCACCAAACACACTGACCCACCTCATGACTCCTGTTGGCCTCCTCTCCTTTTGCTCCTGTTAGCCCTTTGACCTCTCCTTGCTCTGGTTGTTCAGGGTAGCAATCTTTTACTCTTCTCAACATGACACTACCATCATCTGCTGTCAGTGATATGGGGTCTGACCCCGAGGACCTTTCAACTTTTCTCACAGCAGTTAAAGCTTGTTCCTTAACCTCTACCATTCTGTGAATCCAACTTCCAGCCTTTTTTGGCATGTAATTATATGTTTTTATGTTGTATCCTGTCATTATATTTGGTTTCTTGCCATGGGTTTTGTACAGTTATGTGCATTTGGGAGACAGGCTCGGGCATGTAGTACTGGCTCTGGCATGGGGTCTTAGGTCATCTGGAACCTAACCTCCCATTATTTTATTATTGTGAAAAATGGGGGTTCACATAATGATTCACATTATACAGAATTTTCTGGAAAGCATCCTCTTTTGTTAAACAAGGGACAGGTATGTAGATGAATGGTTCAGAGAACCGACATGTTGATAAATTAGACACATGTGCAACTCTTGGGTATCTTTATTGAGGAAACGTTTCACCACACAGTGGCTACATCAGTCCATACAGAGGAGAATCTTGAAGAACAGGAGGAGAATGAGATAATCGGTCCCTCAACCTTGAGTCGATGTGGTCAGTCCATCAATCTTGAATAGAATACGGCATATGAGCGGAGAAGCAGCTTATAAACCAAGATACCGAAGAGTTGCACATATGTTTAATTTATCAACATGTCGGTTCTCTGAACCATTCATCTACAATCCTGTCAGACACTGCAACTTCTTGGGATCTTAATACTTGGGAATTCTTCGCTTTCCTAACCCTTGGGCACGACCTACTTCCACATTGGACAAATGTGACACCACCTACGACTGCTGCACCTCTCCTGCCTACGGTTTATAAGCTCCTTCTCCACACTTATGCCGTATTCTATTCAAGATTGATGGACTGACCACATCGACTCAAGGTTGAGGGACTGATTACCTCATTCTCCTCCTGTTCTTCAAGATTCTCCTCTGTTTGGACTGATGAAGCCACTGTGTGGCGAAACGTTTCCTCAATAAAGATACCCAAGAGTTGCACATGTGTCTAATTTATCATCAAGGGACAGGTATTTAAGTACCCTTAGTGGTGAATTTCTGAGGTTTTGTTGAAGGAACATTATCAAATTGAAAACAGATTTTTTCAATTGTTTCAGGGACTGCTGATAGAATATGTTGGTAACATTGATGGCCTGGGGATATTCTCACTCGAGACTTGGATATTTCCACATGTTAAATATAGGCTTCCTTTTGAGAAAGCAAACCATAGATTAATTGTAAGTATTTTTTAATATTCCTATATATTGTAATGGAAAGTGAAATGCTGTTGTGCCAATTTTAATGCTACTCAGATATTTTTTTACCCTTGAGGAAACTTTCTACAATGTAATACTTATTGCTGCTTGTGTTTCCATCAGGACTTAGAAGTAGGAGCAGATTTTGATGTGAAAGAACAAGTCTTTCGCAGTTTTGGTGGAGCTTTGGGTCCAAACAGTGACATCACTGTGGTTACGCGATGGTCTGGAGGGGTAACAGGTGATGGAAAAGTCGCTGGGGAGGACACTGTACAGTACCCACTTCTTGTTCTCAGTGATCCAACGTCGGCTCTTGCTGCTGCTGAGAAGATCACCCTGGAACCTGGAGAACAGGTCTTGTCATGTTTCCACCTGTAATTTATTGGCTTAATTTTATTTAGACTTTCTCAGTTTTTCCAGGACTTGAATCTTGGACTCATTAAATTGTAATAACACCATTGCAAACAAATCATAGATCCGTCCTCCCTATGGTATATAGAAATATACCTAGTTGGAGTAATCTTGTTAGGACTGCATGGTTCAGTGGATAACACTCTGGCCTGCTAGTTTTAGGACTGGCTTGCCATGGGTTTGAATCCCACCCTTTCTGTGATTTGTGTCCTGGAGATGGGAAGGGCAGTGCCTGTACTCTGAAGGAAAGGTGGGGATATTGCAGACAGTGGGTAATCTGAATTGTGGTGTCAGCACACTTCTGGCAAGACAGTTTGCTAAATTATGGTAAATGTGTTTTCTTTGGGTCACCTTGCCTTTTTGGGAGATGGCCTTTAAGGTAATTTTTTTTTAAGGATATATGTGTTATTTTCTTATTCTTTTTAGTAATCTTTACAGGAAAAGGGGTTACTAGCCCATTGTTCCCGGCATTTTAGTTGACTTTTACAACACGCATGGCTTACGGAGGAAAGATTCTTATTCTACTTCCCCATGGATATAAAAGGAAAAGTAATAAGACCAAGAACTATTAAGATAAAATCAAAGAAAACTCAGATGAGTGTGTATAAATAAATGTGTACATGTATGTGTAGTGTGACCTAGGTGTAAGTAGAAGTAGCAAGACATACCTGTAATCTTGCATATTTATGAGACAGACAAAAGACATCAGCAATCCTACCATCATGTAAAACAATTACAGGCTTTCGTTTTACACTCACTTGGCAGGACGGTAGTACCTCCCTGGGTGGTTGCTGTCTACCAACCTACTTTATATGTGTATGCTTCTAAACTGTTGTATTCTGAGCACCTCTGCAAAAACAGTGATAATGTGTGAGTGTGGTGAAAGTGTTGAATGATGATGAAAGTATTTTCTTTTTGGGGATTTTCTTTCTTTTTTGGGTCACCTTGCCTCGGTGGGAGACGGCCGACTTGTTAAAAAAAAAAAAAAGTGTTATCTCTTTCAAAGGTGTGTCATTATGCTGGGGAAGGGGTCATAATCTGAGGAATTAGAGCTGCACTCTGCTTCCTCTGATGAAACCAGATTATTTTTTGATCTCCTAGATGCTATATTGCTTCTGCTGGTTTAGTACTTCTCCATGACTATGTAATCTACATTACTGAGGGCAGAGAAACTGCATATGTAATTTTGATCTCATGAGGCTATCTTTCCAGTTTTCATTTCTGTTAACTTATCAAACCATCTGCATTATTTGGTGATACTCACATACAAAAGGGATAGTCTTAAATTTTCACACCTATAATAATCTGTCTTAGCATCAGGATGGATTTTTTTTTTAATTATTTGTATTTTCTGTAGGCCATTATTGTAAGATACAGAGTCATATCTATTAAATGTAAATATTGGGACCATGAGCTTTCCAATTAATCAAATCATTTTGATTGTATGGAGGAGCATGGATAGCTCTGGTCAGTAAAGGTCAGTCATTAATTAATAATGTTCTTGATGCTTGGATTAAAGTATCACAAACCTTACCTGATGCAGAGCGAGAAACCACTTTTACAGTAAGACACGTGTACAGTATTGGGATATTGAGGAAATGTTGCACCATAAATGTCTTCTTCATTTCATGGCAAAACATTTTGTCAGTGGAGTATTGTAATACTGTGCACCACTTGGCCAGAAATATGGAGAACAGGTAAGAGAGAGCTTTATATTTTGGCCTCAGAGACCCTCTTCAATAGATTTGCTAAAGGTGGTCTCTGACTGAAGCCAAAATATACAGATCTCTCTCTCTCTTGCCTGTGTTTTATGTTTCTAAATTGTTTCTCACTTTGTATAATCCAGATTTTGGGTTGTATGCATTAGTCTACAACAAACCCTGCAAATATGTAAGTTTTCAACCATACTTTCACAGGATATATATACTGAGAGGTGTTTGTCTCCCATTGTATATATGCTGAGAGTTTATGTTTTTATCCCTAAAGTGGAGATAAAGGTATTCTTGACTGGTGATGAACAATTAATATTAAGCCTTAATGATACTCTTGTATTTGATAGGCTTTAAGTTCAACAAACCACTCATAATCACAAACTACATTTTTGTTTTTCATCCACAACATAAAGGGTAATAAATTAATTAACTGATGAGGGGCAGTATCTGGTGTATCTTGAAGTTAAAGTTCTTTAGTTATAACGAATGTAAGTAAATAAGGTGCAACTACTGTATCAAACCATGTATATGTGGAATTCCCTTGTATTTTTGGTAATATTTAAGTTATGATAGTAAGAGAATTTTTTGCAGCCCTATTCATATAGTCATTCATGAATTTTTTCACACTAAAATTGTTAGAAAAAATAGATAAGAAGTTGAAGGACACTCATATTTGTTGATTTGGAGGATTGGGTAATTTTATGGATTTGTCTGGTTAAGTTACACAAGTGTTCGTAGTCACAACTACCATATAGATGCTCCTCGTTTTATGATGGTTCGATTATGATGTTGCAACTTCACATTATACAATAAATGTACATTCAGTACTGTACTTTTATTGATAGAATGAACTTTTTCAATGCTGGTATTTAGTTAGTTGCAGTAATTATTTGTTTATTTGCTTATTCAGTGACAGTAGTTATTTATTTTTTATCATATTCAACTTATTATATTTTCAACTTACAATGGGTTCATCGGAATGTAACCCCATCATAAGTCGAGGAGCACCTGTATTTTTAACACAGTGGGTCACTCTACCCACTAAGGTAGGGTGACCTGAAAGAGAGAAACTCTTTCACCATCACTGTCTTGCCAGAAGCATGTTGACAACCCCACCCCTTCTTCAGAGAGCAGCCACTGTACCTCCCACCTCCACGGAGGCAAGAAAAAGGGAAATGTGTGAGAGTATAGTCATACCAATGCCATTATGTGGGTACGATGCATGGGTCTTCAGTGTTACAGTGAGGATGAGGCTGTGAATAGTATACAGAGAATTGGGATCTTGGAGATTATCCAGAAGGCAGAAGAAAGGTTGTTGAGGTGGTTCAAACATCTGGTAAGGATGGAGTAAAATAAGATAGCTAGGAGGGTTGTAGGGAGGTAGTAGGGGAGATTTTGGGAGTTAGGGGATTGGAAATTCAACAGGCTTGTGTAAGCATTTTAGACAGGAGTGAGTGGAGGCAAGTGGTTTTTATGACTTGATGTTCTGTTGGAGTGTAAGAAAGGTAACATATGTGAAGGGATTCAGGGAAACCAGTTAGCTAGGCTTGAGTCTTGGAGATGGGAAGTTCAGTGCCTGCACTCTGAAGGTGGGATGGGAATGCTGCAATTCAAAGGATCATCTGAACTGTGGTGTCAACATGCTTCTGTTAAGACACTGAATGAATGTGTTTCTTTGGGAGACTGCCAATCTGTTAAACTGAAGTCTTACAACATTATTCAGTTGTCAGTTATTTTGATTTCATTCAGTGTTTTTGCTACAACTCTTAATTAATAATAGTTTCTTTTATCCAGGTCATTTCACACATTTTTGATTTGCAAAAGCCATTGCTTCCTGGGTCTTGGATGATTCGAGTGGTGATTGATAATGTTGTGATAGCATCTCACACATTCCTCATACTGCCACTACAATTTATGCAGGGCCGCCAGATATCAGTCAAAGAGGCCAGGTAGGAGAGTGCATTTCTGTATTTATCTGTATTTATCTCTCTATGTTTGCAATGTTATTTTGATATAGTGCTTGACCATGTAATACCTTCAAATGATCTAGATAATTCATTTATCTAATACAGTGGACCCCCGCATAACGATTACCTCCGAATGTGACCAATTATGTTAGTGTATTTATGTAAGTGCGTTTGTACGTGTATGTTTGGGGGTCTGAAATGGACTAATCTACTTCACAATATTCCTTATGGGAATAAATTCGGTCAGTACTGGCACCTGAACATACTTCTGGAGTGAAAAAATATCGTTAACCGGGGGTCCACTGTACTTAATTTAGTAGTCAGTTTACCATATAACACTGACTGTAAGTTGGCCTGAACCCTAAAACTTTGTTTTAGGGCCTAGTTAATTTTTTACTCTTGTCTACTGTTAGTTGGGATGTACACTTTGTTTCCCAGTATTATAAGTACACATATGATAGCTGATTGTTGTGGGTTGCATCCTGAAGGGGTGGCAGTTTACCTTGGATAGAGATGGGCTTTGAAATGACCTGAGGTAGACTAACAGCTCATAGCCTGTAAATTGAATGGTACCAAATAAAAAATGATATTGAGCATAGGTATAGCAAATAAGGATAGTGTCTTTATTAGGTATATGAGAACAAGAGGGCTTAGTTGAAAATTACACCTTAACCCTTTCAGGGTCCGTCCCGTAGATCTACGGCTTTACGGTGAGTGTCCAAACCGTAGATCTACGCCATGAGCTCAGCTCACTCTGATAAACTGTGAGTGGTACATTTGGGCCTAGATATGAGAGAATACATCTATGTGGTATGTGTGCACCACATAAAACAGATCCTGCAGCACACTGTGTATAATGAGAGAAAAAAACTGAAATCATGATTTTTTGATTAAAACAGCAACTTTGCAGTGTTTTTTCGTATGTTTTTTATAGTTGTATTTGCGATTTCTTGGTCTCATTTGATAGAATGGAAGACATATTACAGAAATAGAGATGATTTTGATTGGTTTTAGCATTGGAAATGGCTTGAAACTGAGCTCAAAGTAGCGGAAATGTTAAATTTTTGCCGATATTCAAGAGTAAACAAACGACCTCACACGTCTAATACACGTCAGCTGGTGGGTCTAATATACATTCACAAATATGGTGATGATATTTATACAATTATTACAGTATTGCATAACAGTAAATCTTCTATTTTTTGGTGTGAATAAAAATTCATTATGTGAATAAAAAATCAAAATGGAATTTATTTGTAAAGCCTCAAAACATAACTAATGAACAGGGGAAATGTTAGTTTAGTGCCAGGAATGCCTACATTGTTTATTCTGGACCCTATTTTGAAATTGGAATATTTTGAACTTTGTGTTAAATTGGCCAAATTAACAATTTCCAATCACTTTATTTTGTAGTTGAAACAGTTGACTTGGCGATTTCTTGTGCTCAATCGATAGAATAGAAGTAATACTAGTGAAATAGCTAAGAATTTGGTTGATTGGAATAATGTAATTGGCCTAAAATGGGAGTCAAAGTCGGCAAAATCGCCGATTCGTAAATATCGCTGACACATCAAAATTCGCGAGAGCATAATTTCGTCAATTTTCCACCAAATTTCGTACTTTTTGTTTTATTACCTTCACAAAAAGATTCTCTACGATTTCATAAGAAAAAATAACAATTTTTTTTTTTGAAAATTCTTGGACACTGGTGCGTGACTCCAGATTTGGGCCTTGGACCCTGAAAGGGTTAATGAGCCACAGGGATATCAGGAATGACTTCATCTCATTAAGAGACAAAGAACGTTATCCATGCAGGCAAAGAAGGAAATGTATGAGAGTGTAGTGGTACCAACATTTATATAGGTTTGAAGCATGGATTGTGAATGTTGCAGCAAGGAGGAGGTTGGAGGCACTGTAGATGTGTCTGAGAGTAATGTGTGGTGTAAATACGCAGAGAATTCATTGTTTGGAGATTAGGAGGAGGTGCAAAGTTACTATAAGAACATAAGAAAATAAGAAAGAAGGAACACTGCAACAGGCCTACTGACCCATGCGAAGCAGGTCCATGTGTGACCCCCAATGACCCCCCCCCCAGATAAACCCAATGACCCACTCAGTCTGGTCACCTCCACTCAAGGATGGAGCACGGCACCAGACCCAGGAGCACAAGCTAGTCAGGTCCAACTCACATCCACCCACACCCCACTCACTCATGTATTTATCTAACCTATTTTTTAAAACTACACAACGTTTTAGCCTGAATAACTGTACTCGGGAGTTTGTTCCACTCATCCACAACTCTATTACCAGACCAGTGCTTTCCTATATCCTTCCTGAATCTGAATTTTTTCCAACTTGAAACCATTGCTACGAGTCCTGTCTTGGCTGGAAATTTTCAGCACGCTATTTACATCCCCTTTATTTATTCCTGTTTTCCATTTATACACTTCGATCATATCCCCCCTAATTCTACGCCTTTCGAGAGAGTGCAGATTCAGGGCCCTCAGTCTATCCTCATATGGAAGATTTCTGATACATGGAATCATCTTTGTCATCCTCCTCTGTACGTTTTCCAGAGCATTTATATCCATTCTGTAATACGGTGACCAGAACTGAGCAGCATAGCCTAAATGAGGCCTAACCAAGGATATATAGAGTTGAAGAACAACCTGAGGACTTCTATTATTTATACAGTGGACCCCCGGTATTCGATATTAATCCGTTCCTGAGAGCTCATCGAATACCGATAATATCGAAAACCGAATCAATTTTCCTCATAAGAAATAATGAAAATCAAATTAATCCGTGCAAGACACCCAAAAGTATGAAAAAAAAAATTTTACTACATGAAATATTAAGTTTAATACAATAGAATAATTACAATAACAATAAAATAATTGACACTTACCTTTAATGAAGATCTGGTGATGATTGATGGGATTGAAGGAGGGGAGAGGTGTTAGTATTTAGAAGGGGAACCCCCTTCCATTAGGACTTGAGGTAGCAAGTCCTTTTCCAGGGTTACTGCCCTTCTTCTATTAATGCCACTAGGACCAGCTTGAGAGTCACTGGACCTCTGTCGCACAACAAATCTGTCCATAGAGCTCTGTACCTCCCATTTCTTTACGATTTGTCTAAAATGGGCCACAACATTGTCATTGTAATAGCTGTGTTAGGGTGATTTTCATCCATAAAGGTTTGCACTTCAACCCACTGTGCACACATTTCCTTAATTTTTGAAGTAGGCACAATGTATTCCACAACTGGTATAGGCTTCTCAGGGTTAGCCCCAAACCCTTCAAAATCTTTCTTAATTTCCATACTAATTCTCACCCTTTTTACCACAGGGTTGGCACTAGAAGCTTTCTTGGGGCCCATGGTGACTTATTTTGCAGAAACAAGCACCAAACACAGTGATAATATGGAATGTACTGAATGTATCCTTAGATGCGCGCACACTGGCTGGCTTGTAAACACTGGCACACAAGGGGCAGTTTCAATCGAATACCGAGGAAATTTTTTTGCGATATAATGCATCGAATACCAGGGGTCCACTGTACTTCTACATATGAAGCCAAGAATTCTGTTAGCTTTATTGCAAACACTAATGCACTGTTGTCTTGGGTTTAGATTACTGCTAACCAGAACTCCTAAATCTTTTTCGCAATCAGTAGTATTAAGATCTATATTATTTAGTTTGTATGTGGCATGGTTATTTAACTGTCCAACATTTAGAACTTTGCATTTGTCAATATTAAACTGCATCTGCCACTTTTCCGACCATTGCATCAGTCTATTCAAATCATCCTGGAGTGCTCTAGTGTCCTCATTAGAATGAATTGGACGGCCTATTTTGGTGTCGTCAGCAAATTTGCTTATGTCACTATTTATTCCCTCATCTATGTCGTTTATGTAAATTGTGAACAACAACGGGCCCAACACTGACCCCTGAGGAACACCGCTTGTGACGTGCCCCCATTCTGATTTCTCCCCATTTATGCAAACTCTCTGCTGTCTATTTGTCAGCCATGCCTCTACCCAGGAAAAAATTTCTCCTCCTATTCCGTGTGCCTTAAGTTTCCTCAATAGCCTCTGATGTGGAACTCTATCGAAAGCCTTACTGAAGTCCATATACACAATATCATATTCATTACCAAGGTCTATCTCCTCAAACACCTTAGTGAAAAAAGTTAGTAAATTCGTGAGACAGGAACGCCCCTTAGTAAAACTGTGTTGAGATTCATTAATCAGTCTGTGCCTATCAAGATGGCTACGAATTGCTTCGGCAATTATTGATTCCATAAATTTTCCCACTATGGAGGTAAGGCTTATTGGTCTATAGTTCGAAGCCAAGGACCTGTCACCTGCCTTGTAAATAGGTATTACATTTGCCATTTTCCACTTATCAGGCACTATGCCAGTTTGTAGTGATATGTTCCTCTTTACATTCCTTTAACACCCTTGCAAACAGTTCATCAGGGCCTGGGAATTTGTTAAGTTTTAGTTTCTCTATTTGTCTGAGGACCATGTCACTAGTTACCGCAGTCGTACATAGTTTATTATCCTGTTCTACATAATCTATTATTTCAGGAATATCGCTAGTATTTTCCTGGGTGAAAACTGAGAGGAAGTAGGTATTGAGAATTTTACACATATCCTTATCACTGTCAGTGATCTGACCAGAGTTACTCTTAAGTGGGCCAATCTTGTCCCTAATCTTACTTTTGTATACCTGAATACCTGAATACCTTGAATCCCTTGCGACCTTAGCCTCATAATCCCTTTTTACTTTTCTTATTCCTTTATTTCTTTCTTTAATTGAATATATTGATTTGTTAACTGCCCATCCCCTCTTTTGATCAATGAGATGTTTTAATCTATTGTTCATCCATTTGAGATCATCTTTGTTAGATCTAATTTCCCTACTCGGAACAAAAATTGTCTGGGCAGCTAGAACTATGCTCTGAAAAACGTCATATTGGCAACCAAGATCACCTACCTGACCCATAGTCAGGACATCCCAATTTAGCTCACCCAGGTAATTTTTCAGTCCCATGAAGTCGGCCAAGCGAAAATCTGGGACAGAGATTTGATTGCAGTTATCTGGGTAATTCCATGATATATTGAAACTAAGTAATTTGTGATCAATTTGTGAACGGGATTATTTGGTGATGCTGCAGCGGAGCGGGGTTCAATTATAGATGTCTTCGGAGGCTTCTTACTTTACAGTGGTCCCTCGTTTTTCGTAATAAATCCGCTCCTGGAGCCGTTACTATAAACGAAATTTACGATTTGCGAATCAATTTTCCCCATGAGAAATAATGTAAATACAATTAATCCATTCCTGAAACCCAGAAGTATTAAAGTAAAAAATTTTTTTACATGAAATATGCATGTAGTACATAAACAATACAATGGGAAATGATGAATGAAACATTAACAGCGTAACACTTACCTTTATTGGAGATTCTTCTTAGTGTATGGGAGACTGGAGGACTAGAGAGATTGGATTGTTTACAGTTTGGAAGGGGAATCCCCTTCCAGCAACACCTCAGGTACCAATTGCTTCTCTGGGGTTGCTTCTCTTCTCTGTTTCTTAATGCCACTAGGACCACCTTGAGAGTCACTCTAGTCCTGTCTCACAAAGTAACTGTGGAGAGAGCTCTGTTTCTGGCGTCTCTTTAACACTTCCCTAAAATGGCCCAAGACTTTGTCACTGTACATATTTCTCACCTTCTTTACCACAGGCTTGGCACTAGGAGCTTTCTTTGGAGCCATGGTAGCTTATTTAGTACTTGCAAGCACTAAAATGAGTGGAATATTATGAAATATTTCGTAGGAGCACTTGAGGGGACCTTCACTCACTGGTAAACAGTGCCAGACTGGCTGGGTTTAGGGAGGCCGCCCCGGTTCACACTGTGCATATGCGTCCCGGACGAACTACTATTCACGAGTCAACCTATGAAAAGCGAGTCCATGTTTATACGAAAATACCCCTATGATTGGCGAAATTTACGATTGCCGAGAACTACGAAAAGCAAGGGACCACTGTATTTGCAAAGTCGTGGTGGGTACACAGGCTTGTGTGTTTGTGCCCATTGCCCGGGAGGGCCATGCCCACGAGGGAGAGAGGGAGTAGACTTGTTGACTGCTTCTAGGCCGCTGTGTGAGTGAGCGAGTGGAACCAGCATCCCACTGACCTGGGCAGGCTTAGAGGGCAGCACCTGAGTGCCGTGAAATATGAACTAAGCCTGCAGACAGCATAGGCTGTCTGTGCAGACAGTACAGGCTATCTACATTTGCTCAGCCACCTACCTCGCATTGTCACGACACAAAAATACTGGTGGTAAAAAAACTCGGTCTCTCTCTCGTAGGAACAGGGCACAGAACACAAAATAAAAAACATGTATATACATATGGACATGGAAAAAACACTTCCTACAGGGAGAGAAGAAAAAACGTGAGGTGTGCTAAACATCGTGGTCATAGGCAGTGAGCGTCGATGGGCATCACTGCATGCCTTCCTGCATCTGGACAGATACTGCAACATAGGAGACATCGCTGCGGCTGAGCTGTGATGTAACAGGGTACGGTCTCCTCTAGAACAGTGAAGCAGTCATCGTAGGAGTCACTGCAGGTTTCACTCAACCTGGGGCACGACATGCTGGTGCCCTCGAGTGAGGCGTCGACAAAACTCGGCAACTGGGCAGGATTTCTGGCAAGCGACTCAGGAGGACACTTCTCGACTGGTACTGTCTCTGGGGCTGTCACTGCTGGCGAGTGTGGAGTGAGTCGTGGAGCGAGTCATGGCAGAGACAACTGGGCGAAACATCTGTGAATTGTAACATCATACACCAGACTACAGTGAGTGAGCTAGCAGTCAAAGTGACATCATCTTTGTGCAGGAGCTCACTGAAGCTTGTGACACGAGGCTGACACAGCGCCTGTCAACAGGGCTTAAACTACGGCTTGACGAGTGTCTTTCTCTCGACAGTTGGAGTTATAGCAGAGGTTAGTCTAAGCGTCCCCAGACTTGTTTCTCTACATGTAACTGCACTCTGAAGGTCTGGAGGTGAAGTGAAACAAATCTCGATGGGAATCGTAGCAGGTACGATTCTGCAGAACATCTATGAGCGACGAGCATAAGAGCTTTCTGTACAAGGGGCTCATATGCTCAGGGCTGCCTAATATCAGCTGTCAAACGCGCTGGTCACACTGGGTGACAATAACACAGTGGTGCTACACACTGGTCTGGGCTCAAGACTGCACTGGACACATGGAAAACTTTACACATACCCGCAGTACATGCGGTACAACATGGCTTAAACTAGCAAATGATGCTTTTCTGTGCACAAAATTGACACTAAGCTATACGCTAACATGTGAGAACACTGATTGAGGGGAATTAATTTACACACGACATATATCTTCTCTCAGTCTTCTCGACAGTACTGACATAATTACTGAAACACTCGATGTGACATCATGTGATGTCAGGCGTGATGTTGTGAGGTAACGTCAGCAGACATCTCGAGGTGACGTCAGGCAGACATCGTGAAGTCATGAAGTCAGGCAGCAGCATCAGTGACGTCAGTGTGATGCGGGCAGCAGACCACAGCATGTGGCCTGGGACATGTGGCTTGGTAACTCATGTGGCTCATAGATCCAAGTGGTGTCAGGATCCACGTGGCTTGCTGATCCACATGGCGTCGTGATATACGTGGCATGCTGACCCACGTAGCTTCGAGTGGCCTCGGGCACTCAGATACACAGCTCTGGCAATGAATTCACATGGAAAACAGCAGAAAACACAGCAGAGGGAGTGATGGCATGATGGTGTATGGTAGGCTGGTGAGGTGTGAGTGTACAGCAGGGCGAGTGTGGGCGAGGCAAGGAACGGCCACTTCCTCCTCCCACCCACAAACACGTGGAGAAGCTCACACTGGACGCAGAAATCACCACAAAACTCACCTCTGGCTTGCTGAAATAGCTGTGCTGAGCTGAAAAACAACAGCAGAACATACAAGTGATGCTGAACACGTGACTTGAGAAACAGCATGGGACGCTGTAGCATGGGGTCACTGGGACACCACTTATATTTCTCGAAGAAATATGGGAAATTTTGGCCAAATCCTGCTTGTACCTGTGTCTGGATGCTGAAATGTGCAGACACGACATCAGGATAACTCGTTGAGATCTCAGTAGTAGTACCAGTTCCTAGCAACCAGTTACCAGTAACCAGTGTACCAGTAGATGACTCACTACCAACCGTCTGTGTGAATCATTGATTGTATTTGTCATGTGGGTTTCGATAACGTGGATGGGGTAAGAATACTCACGTAGGCTGGTATTACGTATAATATAACAGAAAGTATGGGGAGCACCAACAGCCGACCTGTCTCTCTCTGTTGCCTACTACGACTGACCCATAGTGCCTACAGAGACGGATGTTTCTAGTGTAGGGCGATGAAGTGAACACAACTTCATTCTATTTCCTTCCTCTCTCCGGGCAAACACAACCGCTGCGACCACCGCTTCCCACCAATGTGAACGGGATTGTTTGGTGATGCTGCAGCGGAGCGGGGTTCAATTATAGACGTCTTCGGAGGCTTCTTACTTTATTGCAAAGTCATGGTGGGTACACAGGCTTGTGTGTTTGTGCCCATTTCCCGGGAGGGCCATGCCCACGAGGGAGAGAGGGAGTAGACTTGTTGACTGCTTCTAGGCCGCTGTGTGAGTGAGCAAGTGGGACCAGCGTCCCACTGACCTGGGCAGGCCTAGAGGGCAGCACCTGAGTGCTGCGAAATATGAACTAAAGCCTGCAGACAGCATAGGCTGTTTGTGCAGACAGTATAGGCTGTCTACAACTTTCCCCAAGCTCATCATTAACCTCAAGATTATTAATTAGTGAATCTTTGTTGGCAGGAACCACGTCAAGCAGATTGTTTCCTCTGGTTGGTTCTGTCACAACCTGTTCTAAAAAGCAATCCTGAACCGTATCAAGAAAGTCACTAGACTCAAGATTTCCTGTCATATTGTTCCAATCAGTTTGTCTAAAGTTAAATCTCCCTTATCACAACATTTTCATATCTAGATGCCTTATGAATTTCGTCCCATAACAGCTTACTGCACTCCCTATCAAGGTTTGGGGGCCTATAAATCACACCCAAAATTAATTTGTCACGTCCCTCGAGAAACTGTAGCCAAACAGATTCTGTGTTCAATGTTTCTAATCTTATATCATGTCTAAGACAGCAATTTAAATTTTCTCGGACATACATCGCCACTCCACCACCCTTCCTGTTGACCTTATCAGTGTGGAATAGTTTATAGCCCTGTATGTTGCATTCAAACACCCATACCTCTATAATCTATCAGTTTGAATTCCTAGACAAGTCATCAGTTACCCTCTCAATTGAATTGGCTAATTCAACCACTCCATCCCCAGAGAGATGAACCCCATCCCTTGCATACATCACGTTTGCCAAAGAATAGGTCCCAGTTATCAATGAATGGGATTGCAAGTACCTGTCTAGCCAGCAATTTATACCAATTGCCCTAGACATCCATTCATTGCCCACTCCCTTTCTAGGCAAGATGCTACATATGACTGGGATCCCTCCCTTAGACCTAACTACTTCTATGACTAACCTGTACTTATCCAGCAGCTCCTCTCTCCTGCCCTTCCCAGTGTCATTACCCCCAGCACTAAGACATAATGGGCTTATTCCCATTACCTGCCATAATATTATCCAACCTGCTGACTATGTCACCAACATCAGCTCCAGGAAGGCACACTCTCTGACTGACCTGTCTGTCTCTCTTACAAAATGCACGGTCCATACATCTTACCTGAGAATCGCCTACTTTTAAAATATTCTTACCTTGATTAGTAGAGGAATCAGTGGTACCTTCAACCTCATTAACCACTTAAGTACACTCGTCTTGGAGAACAGAGAATCGATTTCCTACCTTCACATCTTCTCTATTAACTCTCCTCATCTTCCTTCTTCCTGAACTGTGAAACACTTGCCACTTAAAGCGGCTGCCACTGTCACTGCTGGTGGCCATTTCCTCCTTACCAGCTAAATCCTTCTCACTCTTGCTCCCAAACTTGTCTATGTGAAGCTTCAGCCTCCTATTTTCTTCCTGAAGAAGTAGAATCTCCTTCTTCAACACTTGAACCTGAAATTCTAAAACACTACAACAAGCCATGGTGCTTGGTAACAACCCACGCTAACTCCCAAGAGCTTAGGCAGGTATAAGTACTATTCAGAGGGCTGAGGAGGGATTGTTGAAGTGGTTTGGTTATATAGAGAGGACAGAGCAAAATAAATTGACCTGGAGGTGTATAAATCTGTAGTGGAGGGAAGGTGGGGTAGAGGTCGTCCTACGAAATGATGGAGGAAGGGGGTAAAGGAGGTTTTGTATGCAAGAGGTTTGAACATCCAGCAGGCATGTGTGTGTGTTAGATAAGATTGAGTGGAGGCAAATGGTTTCTGGGACCTGACGAGCTGTTGGAGTGTGAGCAAGGTTACATTTTGTGTAGGGATTCAGGGAAACTGGTTAACTAGACTTGAGTCCTGGAGGTGGGAAATACACAGTGCCTGCACTCTAAAGGAGGGGTGGAGATATTTGCTGTTTGGAGGGACATTTGACTTGTCGTATGTATGCACTTCTGGCAAGACAGTAATAGTGTGAATGATGGTGAGAGTTTTTTTTTTTTTCCGGCCACCCTACCTCGGTGGGAGATAGCTGCTGTGTTAATAAAAATAAAAAGGTAGTAAAGAAGTGGAATGAGCTGAGCAGTAACTCATTGGAAACAGACTTCATAAAAGGGCTCAAAAATAGATGTGACAGGGCTTAATCAATCATCTGGATGTTCAGAGGCAGGACCAAGAACTAGAGTTCACTTTATTCCCATCCCGTTCTCCCGAGCAAATTAAATTGGGCAGTTGCGGTTTCATCCGTACCTCACTATTTTTGCAAAATTAAATTTAATCTTGTTTGCACCATCACATACCTGCCAGTCACTTTTATTTAATTATTGGCTCGTCTCCCCAAAATCAGTGGTAATCAATAAGTCATGTCTTCCAGATTTATTCTTCAACCCTTTCATTGTCCATGCTGAATCACTGTCAGTGCCGTAGTACTATGCCATGAGCTCAGCTGACTCACATAATCTGTGAGCGGTAAATTTAGGCCTAGATTTGAGGGAATGGGTCTGTGTGGTAAGTGTGCACCACATAAATAAAATCCTGTAGCACACAGTGCATGAGGAGAAAAAAACTGCAGCAATGTTTTTGGTTTAAAACAACAACTTTGCAGTATATTTTCTTATGGTTTTTATAGTTGTATTCTTGGTTTCTTGGTCTTATTTGATAGAATGGAAGATATACTACAGAAATAAAGAAGATTTTCATTGGTTTCAGGGCTGAAAATTACTTGAAATTGAGTTCAAAATAGCAGAAATATTTAATTTTTTGCCGATATTCAAGTGAACAAATCACTTCACTCATCTAATACACACCCAACTGGTGACTCTAATGTACATTCACGAATGCGCTGATATTATTTATACAAAGATTACAATATTTCATAATAGTGAATCTTCTATTTTTGTGTGTGAATAAAAAATCAAAATGAAATTCATATGTAAAGTTGGGGAACATAACTGATGAACAGAGGAAATGTTATTTTAGTACCAGGAATGCCTGCATTGTTTACTCTGGACCCTATTTTGAAATTTGTGTGAAATTACCAATTTTTGATCACCTTATTGAGTAATTGAAATAGCTGATTGGGCCTTTTCTTGTGCTCACTTGATAAAATGGAAGACATACTAGCGAAATAACTAAGAATTTGGTCTGCTGGAACAATATAATTGGGCTATAACAGGAATTAAAATGGGCAAAATCATCGATGCGTAAATATCAGTGAGAACATTCGTGAAACCGTAATTTCATCAGCTTTCCATCAGATTTCGCACTTTTTGTTTTATTACCTTCAGAAAAAGATTTTTTACAATTTCATAAGAATTTTTTTTTTTTTTTTAAATTCTTGGATGCTGTGGACAAGTTTCAGATTGGGGGTCTGGGCAATGAAAGTATTAAAATATTTAACTATATATTTTATTTTTGTAACTATTTCTTGAACATTTTCACTCTAGGCAATTTTTTTTTCATGGAAGATGCATAATTTTCTTTATCACAAACATTTTAAAATTTCAGGATGCTGCACAGAGGACCATCAAAACCTTATGCTGATGCAGATCTCAGTGATATTAGCCTCCACCTTAATCTGGGACATGGCAACTCCTCAGCACAGGAAGTCTCAGCTACTCACTCTCATTTATATGGTCCACAGCTATTAAAGTGGATTGATGAGCTAGTTGCAAGGTATTCTGAAGTATATAAGTAAATGCTGTACAGTTTTGTTAAACTTCTCAATTTGCAGCACATAGGTTCTTACAAGCCTTTGCAAATTCAAAATCAACAATGCTAGTAAATACTCTTGTGTGAAAAATTCTAATTTGTGGTCATTTTGTGCATCAGAGGCCTTCATCTTTCAACATACCGGTCGTATCCTACTGAGGCAGGGTAGCCTAAAAAGAAAAATGAAAGTTTCTCTTTTTAAATTTAGTAATATATACAGGAGAAGGGGTTACTAGCCCCATGCTGCCAGCATTTTAGTTGCCTCTTATGGCATGCATGACTTACTGAGGAAGAATTCTGTTGCACTTCCCCATGGAAATCAAGAGGCCATATAACTTTAGGTTTCACTTTCCTAGTTAAAATGATTATTCATGTGAAATAATGTAAAGAAAACATAGTCTTTGGTTGTGGAAATCCATTTTGTAGTTAGTGTGTACTGTAATTTAGGGTTTATGTGCTAAATCGAAGAGATGAACATCATGAACAATCAAAACTTATTTGTGAATATCTTCCATTTTGTTTCTCTGCAATACTGTTTTATTTTTTTAATACACAGTGGACCCTAAGTTAACGCCTTTAATCCGTTCCAGAGAGCTAGGCTTTAACCGATTTAGCCTTTAACCGAATTAATTTTCCCCATAAGAAATAATGGAAATCCAATTAATCCATTCTTATTGTCAGGAGGCTTGACAGAACAGTACTTCAGTATGACGCTATTATCAACTCTACGGCTTATTTACCTATCACAATTCATCTAATATCACATAATATTAATAACATAGAAACATATACTCAATACCACAATTGATTGCACAACAGGATCAGCCTCAAACCCTTCAAAATCCTTCTTTTGGACACAATCTGGCCACAATTTTCCCCAAGCAGAGTTCATCATCCTGGTAGTCACTCCCTGCCAAGCCTTATCTATAAGGCTTATGCAGTGGAAGATATTGAAGTGATTCCTCCAGAACTCTCTTAGAGTCAATTCAGAGTCCAAGGTTATGTAAAAGCACCTTTGAAACATTGCTTTGGTGTACAAATTTTTGAAGTTTGCATTGATCAGCTGGTCCATGGGCTGGATGAGAGGAGTGGTGTTAGGATGCAAGAACTTCACTGTTACAAAACTGAATTCTTTAGACAATTGGTCTTCCAGGAGCATTGTCCATTAACAGGAGGTACTGGAGTGGCAATTAATTACCCAGGAGGTATTTTTTCACACTTGGGCCAAACACTTCATTGAACCATTCCAGGAAAATCTCCCTCTTGACCCATGCCCTACTGTTAGCCTTCCACATCACACACAATTTACTCTTGACAACACTGTTTTTCTTGAACACTGAGATTTTCAGAGTGATACACCAGTAAAGGCTTCACTTTGAAATCCCCACTAGTATTACCACACAACAAGAGAGTTAGCCTGTCTTGGGAGTGCCTTTTTCTCCTGCATGATGTAGGTCCTCTGGCATTTTCTTCGAAAACATGCCTGTTTCGTCACAATTGAACACTTGTTGGGGTTGGAATTTTTCAACCTCTATATAACCTTTGCATTCCCACAGAAATTTTTCAGCTGCTTGTTTGTCTGAACTGGCTCTACCATGCCTTATAACACTATGTATGCCAATTCGCTTCTTAAATTTTTTGAACCAGCCTTTGCTGGCCTTAAATTCACCAACATCAGCACTCGTTTCAGGCAGTTTCTTTATGAGATCGTCATGCAACTGCTTTGCCTTTTCACAAATTATCGGCTGCACAACACTATCTCCTGCTGCTACCTCTTTCTCTTTGATCCACACCAACAACAGTTTCTCCACTTCTAGATTTGTTTGGGATCTCTGTTTGATTATTGCATTCACCCCTTTTGCAACATCAGCTTCCATGATTTCTTTTCTCTTTGCCACAATGGAGCTGATCCTTGATGACACCTTCCCGTACATCCTGCCGAGTTTGGCAATGTGTATGCCACCATCATATTTTTGAATGATTTCTTTTTTCATTTCTACGGTGTTCCTCACTTTCTTTACCAAAGCACTGGCACTAGGAGCTTTCTTTGGGGTCATGGTGGCTTATTTAGCAGTCACACACAATAAACAAGTGCCAAAAACAATGGATTATTATGAAATGTTTTGTATGACCTCGCAGGATATGTTAACTCACCGAGAAACAACGTGTCACTGCCTGAGAATGCATGTGGGGGCAGCTTTGCCTGCGTGCTGGACACTGGACAGGTTCTGTACCACCAACAAAAATGGAACCAAAATATTGGCTAAAAAGTCAGCAAAAATGGAAATCGGTGATAACAGAGAGCGACGAAAAGGGATGGTCCACTGTAATTTGAAATTGCCATATTAGTGGAATGCCGTAAAGCGGGGCCCTACTGTATGTTGCATGTGTGAGTGTGTTAGATAGGAGTGAGTGGAGATGAATGGTTTTTGGGACTTGATGAGGTGTTGGAGTGTGAGCAAGGTAATATTTTGTGAAGGGATTCAGGGAAACCAGTTAGCTGGATTTGAGTCCTGGAGGTGGGAAGTACAGTGCTTACACTTTAAAGGAGGGGTTTGGATATTTGCTGTTTAGAGTGATGCCTCTGCAAAGACAGTGATTATGTGTTAAAGATGGTGAAAGTGTTTATTTTTTGGGTTACCCTGCCTCAGTGGGAGACAGCCAGCATGTTAAAAAAAAAAAAATGCCTTTTCTCTTACTAGTTCTATCTTTAGTATTCTGATGCATGAACATACCACTTATTAGTGAGAAGTTTGGCTGATAATTTGTTCACTATTTTGGCCTCAGGCTACCCAAACTAGTTTCTTTATTTAATTGATATCCCCATTGTAATGATATATATAACCTTTTCCATGTCACTTTTTATTAATTGCTTCCTTAGTACAGTTGGTTTTCGAGTTCATGAAGTTCCTAATTTGAGGAAATCGATTATCCATTTTTATTTTTGGGCAGTCTGCAAATAAATTAATTGTTCACTTCTTTTTTTTTTTTTGTCCAGTTTGTTTTTAGTTGCTGCATAACCTCTCAGCTGAATTCATATCATTCAAAATATGTTCATGGGGGTTCCCATACCCAAATTTCTTTCCATACTGATAATTCATTTAGTCTGAAATGCATAATGAGCACAGATCTGAAATAAAATTTATTATGTGGACATAAGTTTGCATTAGGAATTAAGGGGCAAGTAACCCCTTCTCCTGTATACATTACTAAAGTTAAAAAGAGAAACTTTCGTTTTTCTTTTGGGCCACCCTGCTTCAGTGGGATATAGCTGGTTTGTTGAAAGAAGTTTGCATTATTCACAAATTTAAACTTTGTGGGACCTTTAGGAATATAAACCATTGCAAATTTGTGTGCATTTAATTTTTTTTATATGTAGTTTGAATTTATGCCACCAGAATTTAGACAGTGTTATGAATTTTAAATTCTGTAGGTTGTAGTGTTTCTTTTACCATTATTGTGAAAAGCCACCACCTTTCTTTCCTTCTGTCTCTCTGCCAAAATGAGTGAATTCTGTAGGTTGTAGTGTTTCTTTTACCATTATTGTGAAAAGCCACCACCTTTCTTTCCTTCTGTCTCTTTGCCAAAATGAGTGGTTACCCTTGATTCTTACCCTTGATTCTTACTACTAGTATACCACATCCCTGTCCAAGGACTACTTTTACAGGGGAAAATAATGGCCCCCCAACCCTCTCCTGCATTCCCTAATCCGAGCCTCACTGTTCACATAGAAACTCTTTACCGCTTTTAGTAACCTGCCTCCTATTCCATACATTTGCAACATAATTTTTGTTGAAGCCTTACCCATTCTCTTATTGGCTCTCCTCTTAACAAGGATTGTAAACTGTCAAGCATTAAATGTAACAAAAAATATGCTAGGATTGAGTGAAGGAAAAAACTGCATAAATAGTATACCTGGAGGATACCTGGAGAGGGTTTTGGGAGTCAACACCTCTATGGCCCAGTCTGAGACCAGCCTCATGGTAGATCAGGGTCTGATCAACCAGGCTCTTACTGCTGGCCGCATGCAAACTGACGTATGAACCACAGCCCGGCTGGTCAGGTGTGCTGTGAGAGTTCTTTATATACTCTCCAGGTCAGCAATTTCACCTGCCTTGAAGGGGGCTGTTAGTGTACAGCAGTATTCCGGCCTAGAGAAAACGAGTGATTTGAAGAGAATCATCATGGGCTTGGTGTCCCAAGTTTTGAAGACTCTCATTATCCATCCTATCATTTTTCTAGCAGATATGTTAGATACATTGCTGTGGTCTTTGAAGGTGAGTTCCTCTGACATTATTACTCCCAGGTTCTTCACATTACTTTTTTTTGCTCTATTGTATGGTTAGACTCTGCTTTATACCCTGGTACAGTATTAATTTCCTCAAGTTTTCCATATCTGAGTAGTTGAAATTTCTCTTCATTGAACTTCATATTGTTTTGAGTGGCCCATTTGAAGATTTGGTTGGGATCTTGTGGTGTCTTTGATGGAGGACAATGTCATGGCAATTCGGGTGTCATCTGCAAAGGAGGATACGGAGCTATGGCTTACATTTCTGTCTATGTCAGATATGAAGATGAGGAATAGGATGGGAGCGAGTACTGTGCCTTGTGGAACAGAGGTTTTCACTGTGGCTGCCTCAGACTTTACTCTATGTGTTCTGTTTGTTAGGAAGCTATAGATCCATCTACCAACTTTTCCTGTTATTCCTTTATCATGCATTTTGTGCGCTATTATGCCGTGGTCGCATTTGTCGAAGGCTTTCGCAAAGTATGTGTATAGTACATCTGCATTTTGTTTATCGTCTGTAGCATCCAGGACCTTGGTCCAGTTGCTGGGACAGGCAGGAGTGACCTGCTTTAAACTCGTGTTGCCCTGGGTTGTATAATTGATGGGTATCTAGGTGGTTGGCTATCTTGCTTCTTAGAACCCTTTCAAAGATTTTTATGATATGGGATGTTTGTGCTATTGGTCTGTAGTTCTTTGCAGTTGCTTTACTGCCACCTTTGTAGAGTGGGACTATGCGTAAATATGTTCTGCAAAAGGCTCTGGATTAACAACAAAAACTAAAACTCAGTAGTATAGGAATTTGCTTGGAAAATTTGTTAGGTGAACAGATTTATTTTATTGCTATTTTTGTACTCAGAAATGATTTATTTTAATGTGAAAAGCAAATGGCAAAATGTATACCAGAATACAAAATGGAAAAGGTCGAACATAATTATCTATAACTTTCATTACAGGTTCTACACTGTTCAAGATTCATGTTATATTGCTAGTCAGCACGTGCCAGAGTGTGTTCGTTCTTTCCTTGATCCTTGTGCTAAAACTACTTGGAGCTCTTGGTCACCTGATCCCAAGTCTCACCTTGGAGAAGTTAACAAAAACACTGGAAGAATTACTGACCCTTACCGAAGTGGAAGTGGTGAATTTAGATAAGTATGGTCAAGTACAGTATGTAATATGCATCTATAAACATTAAATAATTTCAAATCCTTGCACAGAAAACAAGCCTTATATTTCTGTGGTATCTAGCCAGGTACTTAAAGATATATTGCTGTATATCTTTGGTGAAGATTTAACTGGTTTAATTTTGCATGTCATAATTCTCACCATCCTAAATTATGTATTAATTGTAGCTGATTGGACAAGGTTGTTCTGCAGTAAATTCTCTGGTGTTGCTTGGGAAATTATTGTGTACTATATTCAGTTCTTAGTCACAGCAGTCAGGTGTAAAACACTTGTAAAATATGAACTCTTGGTTCATTTTGAATATTTGTATTTATAAGAATGTGGAATGTCCATCGTATAACTCTGCCCATGACACTGGCAAGTTGGAATGTATGATATGAAACTGATTCAATTTACTGTATAATGTCACATCTCCATAAAATCACATGTCTACATCCTGTACCATTTTTCTTGCATGGAGAAAAGACCAATAAATGTAGTGTAAATCTGTAAACAATATAACTGATTTTAATAAAATAAAAATGCAAATACAGTAAATCCTCAATATAATGATCCTTGATATAACAGGCTATTAAAATTACAGTGGAACCCTGGTTTTCGTCTTTAATCTGTTCCAGAAGGTTGGCCAAAAATTGATTTGTAGGAAAACTGAAGTAATATTTCCCATAAGAAATAATGTAAATCCAATAAATCCTTTCCAGGCACCCAAAAATATTAAAATACATTTTAGAGAGAATAACTATAGTATTACATACAAAAAACAATGACAAATATAAAACACTAATGAACATTTAACCCTTTCAGGGTCGACAAGCCCTCTCCTAAACTTGTTCTCAGGGTCAGAAATTTTTTGAAAAAAGAAAAATTATTTTTTCTTATGAAATGATAGAGAATCTTTTCCTGATCATAATGGCACCAAAAGTATGAAATTTGATGGAAAATTTATGGAATTATGCTCTCGCAAAGTTAGTGGTCTCGACGATGTTTACACATTGGCGATTTTGCCCACTTTGAGCCCTGTTTTCTGCCAATTGCAATGTACCAGTCGACAAAAATCATTACTATTTCACTAGAACTCCATTTTTTCTATCGAATGAGTACAAGAAACCACCCATTTACCGATTTCAACTATCCAATAAATAAAGTAATATGTCTTCCATTCTATAAAATGAGGCCAGGAAAACTAGAATATAACCATAAATAGCATACGAAAATACACTGCAAAGTCGCTGTTTTAACGCAAAAACACGGTTGGAGTTTTTTTTTTCCTCATTATGCACTGTGTGCTGCAGGATTTTTTTTTATATTGTGCACACTGACTACATAGACCCATTCTTTCATATGTAGGCCTATCAGCTTCTCACACTAGATTTGAAGGCGCTGGAATTTATGCGTACTAGTACGGCACCAACCCTGAAAGGGTTAAATCACTTCTCTTGTTGGCATATGGAAACAGCAAGGAGGAGAGATGGAGGAGTGGTTATCTCTACCACCATCACTACCACCATCACAACCACCCTCTTCGAGTAACAAAGGCAGACTTAGTCACGAATGTATGAGCAGCCGCATCCCACGGGCAGGCGGACGTGTCTGGTACAGACGATTTCCGAGCAGATGTAAGAAAACGGGGAAAATTTTACCCCAAAAAGTGGCCGAAAACAGACGAAAACTGGGGTTCCACTGGTTAACTGGTACTTTTAACTTCTTTATTTTCAATGTTTATTGCAGTGTATCTTTAAATTGTGTGTACTTTTCTATATTAGGTATACTTTAGGGCTCTGGGAGTAGAAAAATTCTTGGAACTCATCACAGGCATTTTTTTAACATTCTGATATAACAGACAGTCCCTATTAGTCTTATATTGAGGGTTTACTGTACCTGTACTCGGTAAATTAGGGGAGATCAAGTGATTTTTAACAATAGCTCTGAATCGAATAGCAGACAAGGAACCTTTCAAAACTTAAGGCAATGAATTCCAGATCTTAGTGCCTTTTATGTGCATTGAGATTTTGCATAGATTGAGGTGGACACTGGGGATGTCAGAGAGGGTTTTGTGTCTTGTATTATGCCTGTGTTTGCTGCAACAATCAAGGAGAAGTTTCAGAGAGTTTATGTTAGAATTTAATGTTTTATATATATAGTAGGCACAGTAGTATGAGTGCATATTTTGTGTATTAAGTAAGGTCAAGCCTTTGAAGAGTGGGGGAGTGTGTTGTCTGGCACTAGAATGGGTTATTGTCTGCACAGCAGCTTTTTGTTGGGTTAATGGTTTTAAGTGAGTTGGTGTAGTAGATCCCCAGGCATAAATACTATTGGGGAGGTAAAGATAGAATAATATAATGCAAGTAGTGTTGTTTGAGGTACATGATAACATATCTTGGAGACCTTTTGTGCTGCTACTATATTCTATATGATAGATATACAAGGCAGTAGGATGATACTTTATGGGAAGAGAACAATTATAGAACATTATTACAATTGTCAGTGACAATAATGCCTATGGTGATATATGTAGCATATATTTTTTGGTGAAAACAGTAAACAAAGACTTGAATAACGTAAAACTAGATGGTGTGACAAAAGTCACACCATGGCCAGAACCTTTTTAATGGAAAGAAAACTTGTGGTAGTGTATGAAATTGTAACAAATAGCAGTGAAAGTAATACCAGTGATCATGCTAATAATTAAATATATATGGAATAAGCATAAGCTTTCTTCATCACTCACAGAGCCAAGCAAGTGAGTGCAGTGGGAAAAGCAAGTCCTTTAACAATATAAAACAAATAATTGGTCTGAAATTTTCTTAGGGAGGTACTGTTATTAATATGTTATATTTGGACATGTTGCAAACATGGTTTATTCAGTAACTACTCGATAAGATTATGGATGTGCTATAATTTCCTTGGAATGGGACCTTTTTTGTTATATTAGATAAAATGATAAACTATATGTACAGTGAGAATTCTTCAAAAATTTTATGTAAAGGACAAATCCTCACATAGAATGCATACTTTCATTCTATGTGAGGATTTGTCCACCTATATGACTAAGCTTCAAGTACCTCAAGATCTTGACACTGTAGAAAGGCTATTTGTTCTTTTGTTTTTCACTTTTAAATATTTTAAAAGCTTTACTATAAGAGAAAAAAGTTGGCCACCACGGAAAATTGATGACAGAGTTGGTAAAAGTAGACGCTTATGCAGCATTGATACTGTATACCTTTTTTTGTATCAAAGGAAGGCTAACAAGGCTACCAGAGATAACAAGTGGGGATGTAGAGTTTACTGCACATCTTATCCAGTCAGGGATGCCACTATATGAATATCAAAGTCTTTTAAGAGTTATATAAATGGAATCAGCAATATTTATAATAATGTTGATTGATACCCCTTTTTTGTGCAAGTTGTTAGATATGAAATTTTTGGTATGCAAATTCATTTAATCAAAATTTTCCAAGTTATGGAACCTGTATGTTTCTAACATTGGGTAAGTTTTTTGTGCAACTAAAGTGATATTAATGCAGTACAAGTGTGCATATGCATGTACACATGGGTACACATGTATGCGTGTTTGTGGTTGCTGTATACGGTACTGTATATGTTTCATTACATGTGTAAATGCCATAATAGATTAAAATTAAATGCTGTATACTTGTGTTACAATGTTTACTAGTAAGTAAATACTTCATGTCTGATGTTCATGCATCTGAATGGTAACTGAAAATATCCTGAAAACATTCAGAAGAAAATACAAATTATACTAAGACTGGAACTTACATCGTAAACAGCATAAAACTAGCACAACGTAAATACATGTAAATAGTTTTTTCATTGATAAACTAGAGTTAACATTTTGAATGCCTCTGTTATAGTGATTCAAAATATATTGATTGCCCATTTATTTTGAGTTTTTTGTTACGGTAGGTGGGCAACCATTGCACTATCTAATAGGCATTTAAAGATTCAATGTTGATGGAGGTAATACATGATTATATTAAATGTGCCATTTCCTTGTTTATTTCAAAAATGAAGAACTGAAAAAACTAAGTTTTTCAAGAACAAAGCTGTAAGTGTGTTTTTATTTGAGTCATAATTATTCTTTAAGTTACCTCGTTTCCTTTGTATATGCTAAACTCATAACTCGCATTCTGTACAGTATTTAAAAGTTGTGTGATAACTTTGCTACCAAATGCATGAATAAGAATTTGTTAAGCAGAGTTGGTTGTTTAATAAGCAAATATATATAAAATTAATGTTTGTAAGTACAGTATTGTCTTTGTAGTGAGACTATAAGATAGTTCATTATATTTTAAGGTTTACGAATATGTAACGGCAGAAATGCTGGAAGGTTACGTTAGAATTAAGATTTAGGAGAGATTGTGTTTCCAGTTATCCTAAACTATCTTGTGTAGATAAAAATAACTTTGTGGTTTGCAAGAATATTGTTAAAGTGATACTTCAAGGTGCTGTGCCATTCTGAAATGTTTGAAGTTATCCTTAGTAGATAGCAGAGTTCAGTCATAGCTTTTTAATGTTGTTTTTCTAATTCATGCCTCAGTTTCAACAAGGCTGCTTTGAACAGTAGTCATTCACCACTTTTTTTTAATGTAATAATTCTTAGCTGTGGCATGGACAAAGCTGGATACTTTGATAGCACTTGCCATGGATTAAATATTTTCCTTCCTGTAAAATTATTACTGTACTAGTCGCAATTTCATGTTTAGTTTTAGAGATTATAATAAAAATCAGATATAGTTTATAGTAAATAAGGTACTTGAGGTCCTAATTACCAATAGCAGTGAAAACCAGTTTTAAAATGTTAGTACAGTACTATAATTAATGTGATAATTTAATTGTAGTAAACCCTTACTCAGTTTTTAGTACCATTGTATTGAAAGTTAATATTTTCAAGTGCTGTTGTGAAGATTTCGTGAATATTGTCATGAAATAGTTTTTTTTTAATTAGGAAAATAAGTAGAAGTATTGTTTAGGCCAGTTTGTGTAGTGATGATATGCATTAGAAATTTTTTATATGATTGAGGATAATGTGAAGATCCCTTAGACTTAACATGAAAAAAAGTATTTCAAGGTATTACTTGAACATGTTATATTACAACTTGTTTGTTAAGAAATAAGTAGGATATGGTCTTCCTCAGTGATATTCATAACCAAGAGGCACATGGTTAATAATGCACCACGTGCACAAATATTTCATGAGTACATATAAATATTGCTCTTGAAATAAGTGCAAGAATATTGTCTTGTCATTACTAATGATATCTATGCATAAGAAGAGCACTTTACCACTATTAATATAGTACTTGAATGACACTTGTATGTATAGTGTGGGAGTACAATTGTATCCCGGAATTCACGTGCTCTGTAAGTCATGTGATTCAGTTATACATCTTTAGTACTAAATGCCATTTTGAGAATAGCTTCATGTCTCTTTTTGGTGCCCTAACTTTTTTCTTGGTGCATAGCCTCTTAAATTGAAAACTAAACAGTAACTAGAGGATTTTATTCAAAATATGATTACAGCCTCTCCTCACTTAGCGATGTATTCGTTTACTGATGCCTCGGTCTTACGACGGGCTCTGACCAGTATGCATACCTAAATAATATATATTCGAGCTAATTTCCTCTGTTCTATTTATTTCAGTATACAGTACAGGAAGGCCCCACTTATACGGCGGGTTAGGTTCCAGGCTACCGCCGTAAAGCGGAAATCGCCGTAAAGTGGAACACCCTTTTTTTCCACTTATAAATGCATACAAACACTAGATAACAAGTTTACACTAACATATATTAAGTTAGCAATAGAACCAGGCATCAAAAAACAATAAAAAGGTACAATACACACATAGTGCACTCATTACTTACCTTAAAATATTTATAGTCTTAATCTAGGGTGAGACAAGTAGTATTTATTGTAAGAAATCAAGTGTGGTATGTATTGTAATAGCCTCACCAGGCCACCCCACCCACACATACTATTCTATGATATTTAAGCATCCCAGAGCGATAAAATGTATATACAGTTCACTCATTACTTACCTTAAAATATTTGTAGTCTTAATGTAGGGTCAGGAGTAAGTAAATGAGATAAAACGAATAAATGAGAGAGAGAAAGAATGAATACATGAGAGGGGGCAGGCGCAGTTATGTAAACAAACCAGGGGAAGGTAAGTTTTGTAAACAAACGAAGTGTACACGTCTGGTTTGTGTACAAGTTACATTGTGTACAGGTTGTCTCTACATTGATACGGTAGAATTAATAAAGAAGAACACTCCCATTCTCATGTAACATCATTTTGAGAAGAAATGAAGCTCTGAGTGAAGGCAATGGAAATAAGTCACACTGACTTTTTTGGGTTATCCTAGGTTCTCTACACGTATGTTGTTATGTATGATAATCTATGTAACTGTATTTGTGTATACCTGAATAAACTTACTTACATACATACGAAAGGAATAATTTTCTACAGTTACCCCCAGTAACACATTTACTCTTATGTTAGATTAGAGAAAATGTTATTCTTGGCGTCACTTGTACAAGTTATGTGGCTCCCACATCTTATATTTATGTTTATTTATTCTATTGTGGGGTGTATTTATCATCTTTTTATGTTATGTATCGTGTTTATTATATAATTTTGAAAAAAATATCATGGATGGATTAATGAAAATGTGTATATTACCGTAATATACGACATTTAATGAGACTCGGTATTGTTATTATCACCACTTGTGCAAGTCGTCTGCTACGACATCTCACATTTGTTTATTTATTCTACTGTGGGGTGTATTTATCTTATTTATATGTTATGCATCGTGTTTATTATATAATTTTGAAAAAAATATCATGGATGGATTAATGAAAATGTGTATATTAACGTAATATACGACATTTAAATGACTCGATGTATGTAAGTTTATTTAGGTACAGGTATACATAAGTATAATTATCAGAGTATATATAAAATATGAAATAACTTTTAAAAACATTTGAAATTTTGGAGTTTCCAGACAAAATGGAGAGACTTAGTGCTTACTGAGCTCATGGAGAATGTAAACAAACAGGGTGGGGCACGGTGACCGTATTAGAAAGTCAGGTGGGGGGAGCCGTATAGTGAGTTTTGGTCATAATTTGAAATGTCCGTATTAGCGGAACGCCGTAAAGTGAAACGCCGTAAAGCGGGGCCTTCCTGTACACTATTGTATAAACATGTAAAAATATACCAGAAATGTTATAAATGTTGCGAAGGTGACATTAAAACAATATCAAAGATGGTTAACACAAACCCACTACCATTATAGTATGCTCCTCATTTAGCGACGTGGTCTTAGGAACAGAACTCCGTCGTTAAGTGAGGAGAGGCTGTATTATATGAATGTCAGTATTAACCCTTTGAGGGTCTGTCCTGTAGTTCTACGGCTTTGAAGCCTGGGTCCAAGCCGTAATTCTTTGTCACGAGCTCAGCTCACTCAGATAAACTGTGAGCGGTAAATTTGGGTCTAGATATGAGAGAATGGATCTCTGTGGTAAGTGTGCACCATATAAATCCTGCAGCACACAGTGCATAATGAGAAAAAAAACTGCGACCATGTTTTTGGATTAAAACAGTGACTTCGTGGTGTATTTTCATATGGTTTTTACAGTTGTATTCGCAGTTTCTTGGTCTCATTTGATAGAATGGAAAATATATTACATAAGAAAAGAGATGATTTTGATTGGTTTTAAAACTGAAAATAGTTTGAAATTGAGCTCAGAGTAGCAGAAATGTTAAATTTTTACCGATGTTTTAGAGTAAACAAGTGATGTCACACGTCCAACACATGTCAACTGGTGGGTCTAATATATGTTCACAAATGTGCTGATATTATTTATACAATTATAACAGTAAATCTTCTGTTTTTTGGTGTGAATAAAAAATTTTTATGTGAATAAAAAATCAAAATAGAATTCATCTGAAAAGCCTGGAAACATAACTAATAAACAGAAGAAATGTGATTTTAGTGACAGGAATGCCTGCATTGTTTATTCTGGACCCAATTTTGAACTTTGTGTGAAATTGTCCAAATTACCAATTTCTGATCACTTTATTGGGTAGTAGAAATAGTTGATTGGGGAGTTTCTTAACCCTTTGAGGGTTTTGGTCGTACTAGTACGTTTTACGCGTAGGGGTTTTTGACGTACTAGTACTCATAAATTCTAGCGGCCTCAAATCTAGTGGGAGAAAGCCGGTAGGCCTTCATATGAAAGAATGGGTCTATGTGGTCAGTGTGCACAGTCTAAAAAAAATCCTGCAGCACACAGTGCATAATGAGAAAAAAAAACTTTGACCATTTTTTTTTAATAAATCAGCGACTTTGCAGTGTATTTTCGTATGGTATTTATTGTTGTATTCTAGTTTTCTTGGTCTCATTTTATAGAATGGAAGACATATTACAGAAATTGAGATGATTTTGACTGGTTTTACAATGAAAGGTGCCTTGAAATTGAGCTCAAAGTAGCAGAAATGTTTGATTTTTACCAAACTTCAAAAGTAAACAAATCGTGCCAAGCGTGCAATACACGTCAACTGGTGAGTCTAATATTCTTTTACAAGTGCACCAATAATATTTATACCATTTTTTACACTAATGCAGTAGTCTGCATAACAGTAAATCTTATATTTTTTGTGAGAATAAAAATTCAAAGTGGAATGCAAAAGAATATAAGAGGGGCCTTGAGACGTGACTAATGACTAGAGGAAATGTCATTTTAGTGCCAGGAATGTCTTTCTTGTTTATTCTGGACCCTATTCGGAAATTGGCATCTTTTGAAATTTGTGTGAAATTGGCAAAATTGCTAAATTCTGACCACTGTACTGGATAGTTGAATTTATAAATGGGTGGTTTCTTGCACCCATTCGATAGAAAAAATGGAGTTCTAGCGAAATATTCATGTTTTTTGTCGACTAGTACAGTGAAATTGGCCGAAAATGGGGCTCAAAGTGGGCAAAATCGCCGATGTGTAAACATCGCCGAGACCGCTAACTTTGCGAGAGCATAATTCCGTAAGTTTTCTATCAAATTTCAAACTTTTGGTGTCTTTATGATCGGGAAAAGATTCTCTATCTTTTCATAAGAGAAAATAATTTTTTTTTTTTTTAAATTTGGCCGACCCTGAGAACGAGTTTCGGAGAGGGCCTGTCGACCCTCAAAGGGTTAAGCTCACTTTATAAAATAGAAGTGATACTAGCAAAATAGGTAAGGATTTGGTTGACTGGAATAATGTAATTGACCTTAAATAGGAGTCAGAGTGGGCAAAATCGCCAATGCTTAAATATCGTTGATTCAGTAAAATTTGCGAGTGTAATTTTCCATCAAATTTTGTACTTTTTGTTTTATTACCTTCAGAAAAAGATTCTCTACCATTTTATAAGAAAAATATTTTTTTTTTTTTTTTAAATTCTTGGACCCTGTGGACAAGGCATAGAACTACAGCTTGGACCTTCAAAGGGTTAAGCATATTAAAGCAATATATAACCCTAACCCTTAAACTGAGTGTAACCTATATATATATAGATATTGCAAAAGTCCTGGTATACTCGAATTTCACATGCTTCACAATTTTAGGCATTCAAACAACTTTTGGGGTCATGTATGACCTTATCCTCAAAAGAAACAAAGTCTTAGCCTGTGTGGTGCATTATGGGAGGCATTGGAATATGGGGGGGCTACAGGACTTCAGTAATGTGTCTGGTATCATGCCAAAGAGACATGATAATTTGAGCAAGTTAAATCAAGATTCACAAATAACCTGCACATAGGAGAGAAAGAGAGAGAGAAGCTTACGACAGCATTTTGGTCCAACTTAGACCATTTGCAGTCACACTATATATACTGGCTCCCTCACTCTTTTGTGTAAGTGTGACTTTTCAGATGGTCCAAGTTGGACCAAAATGTCATCGTAGGCTTCTCTCTCCTATGTGCAGGTTATTTGTGTATTGTGCCAGTCATGTTTATTATGCTTTTTTTTTTTTTTACAAGATTCCTTTGAATAGTGACAAGTAGCAATGATGAAAGTTGCAGTGAAAGGAATTAATGAATTTTGTAGAAATAATATTGGAGAATTTCACAAAAATGAACTGTCCAAGAGAAGGGGTGCAGATATAAGCTATTTGTCATGAAATATAACTAGTTTTTTTTTTTTTTTTTACACAGGGTTTGACAAGGTTAAGGATCCCTAGCTTTATTGACAAGCTATTTACAGATTAAGGATTCCTTACTTTATTGGCAAGCTAAGAGCTGCTACCTACATCAGCTCATTGGAAAGCATTTTTATTGTTATGAGACATACAAGTAGGGAACAGGATGAAGTTGGAGCCATCTGTGGGCCAGCATTTTCATTTGATCAACTGACTTTATCTCGTTGACATCATTATGCTGTACGAATGTGTTCCATACTCGAGTCATCCTGGGTATATAGGATCTCAGATGGAGTGATGTTCTGGAGAAGGGCACAGCCAGAGTGAAGTTGCTGCTTTCTGCCCTTCTTGTGGCATAAAAGCTTGTTTCACGCTGTCCTCGAAGTGGATCCAAGTGTGGTATTTTGACAATATTGGCCTTGTACATAACAGTAAGGCCACCCACATTCCTCCTATGTTGAAGGCTCTGCTGAAATGACAGATCTATCCAGGATGGGTCCAGGCGAGAGATGAGACGTCTTGCTCTGTTCTCTACTCTGTCAAGCAGTCACAGATGAGAGGGGGGGCAGGCAAACCAAGAAAGTGGAGCATACTCAAGGTGCGAGCGTACTTGTGCCTCGTACAGAATCTTGCAACCCCTACTGTCAAGTAGATGCGAGATACGGCGAAGTGCTGTAAGCTTCCTGGCTGCCTTGTTTGCAAGATTTACAACATGGTTCTTCATGGTTAGTTTGGAGTCAAATTTCACCCCAAGGATATCAACTTCTTCTCCAGGTGCCAACACCCTCCCATTCATCCTTACTACTGCACCAGAATTACCATCATGGTGCCTAGAGACGATCATCCTTACTACTTACTACTACCAGCATCAATCACTAGTAAGCCACTTCCTCTACCGAATAAAGCAGTAATCATTTCAAGTGATAGTGACTGCAGCAGGGATGAGGAAAGTGAAGATGAATATGACCATATTCTTGAAAGGGGCATTTCTAATGATAGGAACACAATGTATGCTTCTAGTAACTTAACCCCTTCAGGGTCCAAGGCCCAAATCTGAAGTGGTGCCCCAGTGTCCAAGAATTTTCAAAAAAAAAATTTGTTATTTTTTCTTGTGAAATGGTAGAGAATCTTTTTGTGAAGGTAATAAAACAAAAAGTACGAAATTTGATGGAAAATTGACAAAATTATGCTCTCGCGAATTTTGATGTGTCAGCGATATTTACGAATCGGCGATTTTGCTGACTTTGACTCCCATTTTAGGCCAATTACATTATTCCAGTCAACCAAATTCTTAGCTATTTCACTAGTATTACTTCTATTCTATCGATTGAGCACAAGAAATCGCCAAGTCAACTGTTTCAACTACAAATTAAAGTGATCAGAAATTGTTAATTTGGCCAATTTTACACAAAGTTCAAAATATTCCAATTTCAAAATAGGGTCCAGAATAAACAATGTAGGTATTCCTGGAACTAAACTAACATTTCCTCTGTTCATTAGTTACGTTTTGAGGCTTTACAAATAAATTCCATTTTGATTTTTTTATTCACATAATGAATTTTTATTCACACCAAAAAAAATAGATTTACTGTTATGCAATCCCTTGTGGCTTAGCGCTTCTTTTTGATTATAATAATTATACTGTAATAATTGTATAAATATCACCATATTTGTGAATGCATATTAGACCCACCAGCTGGCATGTATTAGACGTGTGAGGTCGTTTGTTTACTCTTGAATATCGGCAAAAATTTAACATTTCTGCTACTTTGAGCTCAGTTTCAAGCCATTTCCAGTGCTAAAACCAATCAAAATCATCTTTATTTCTGTAATATGTCTTCCATTCTATCAAATGAGACCAAGAAATCGCAAATACAACTATAAAAAACATATGAAAGTCGCTGTTTTAATCGAAAAATCATGATTTCAGTTTTTTTCTCTCATTATATACAGCGTGCTGCAGGTTCTGTTTTATGTGGTGCACACATACCACATAGATGTATTCTCTCATATCTACGCCCAAATGTACCACTCACAGTTTATCAGAGTGAGCTGAGCTCATGACGTAGATCTAAGGTTTGGACCCTGAACGTAAAGCCGTAGATCTACGGGACGGACCCTCAAAGGGTTAAACATGTATGGCTGGGGCCTATTTCTGCTACACAGAAGAAATTGCCAACAAAAAAAAAGTTATTTGCAGTAATGCACTTAGAAAACAAAGATGGCATGAGTCAGCCAGATACAACTGCATGATCTTGCACTGTGTGTATATCCATGTTTCATGGACAACTGTACACTGGAAATCACCTAATATGATATGCCAATAAATATTGAGTAATTTCTCAACTACTGCACTGTAATGAAAAAACAAAATGCAAACAAATTTGAGAAAGAGCAGTGAAAATATATAAGCAGTTTTGTCACACTGGTATACTACATTCACAACCTGCACTTAGGAGACTAAAACTTGTGAAGATGTTTCAGTTATCTTAGACTATTAATTAGCTACATAGAGAAGTGCAAAAGGAAGGGAACCAGAATATATAGGAGACAGGGTAAGGGGACAGGAACTTATTGTTCCAGTTATGTTATTGTGCTTTTTATCTTTTTGTCACAGAGGTGCCTGCTAGTTAGGTTGTGTGTATCAAACTGCAACATGGCATTAAAGAGTTTTTTATTCATAGTTATATTCTTATAATTTTTCAAGAAGATTTTTTGGAGCATTTGAAAAAGAAAATACTACCACATGAGGGCTATCATGCCTCTCATCCATGGAGTTTAAGAATTAGTGATATGGCCAAAAACATAGGATTTTTATGAAGTTTTGCTGCGCTTGTACCTTTTCTTAACGAATTGGTTGTTTCCCACTGAGGCAGGGTGACCTAAAAAGAAAGAAAAACTCAAAAAGGAAGAAAAACACTTTCACCATCACTCATACATAATCACTGTCTTTGCAGAGGCGCTCAGATATGACAGTTTAGAAGTCCCTCCAAACTGCCAATATCCCAAACCCCTCCTTTAACCTGTAAATGGTCCAAATGTATATATACGTTTTTACCACTACTGCCCCAAACGTATATTTACGTTTTATTTTTCATTCCTTCAAAATTGGCGCGATAGGCCTGAGTCGCCTAGACATGAGAGAATGGATGTGCGCACTCAGTGTGCGAAGTATCAAAAAAATCTGGGACGCCTGGGTACCGCATGGTAGGACCAGTTACATTCAGCTCCATCTTTGGTCAACATCATGGCACATCCTCATGATACACTCACACCACGTCGTATTAACACTATTATTCGAGGAAAGTGGTATGGAAGGTCAATTTAGTGGATTTGACGCAGATGTGGCTACTAATAATCAAGGAAATAGTGAAAATATAGACGACAGCCCAGATGACCCTGGGCCAAGCACTTCTGGGGTGGCCACACAAGACCCTGGGCCAAGCACCTCTGGAGTGGTGAGTGTTACACAGAGGCAACTACACAAGAGGAAACTGTCATTTTCCCGGTGTTTTAGTAGTGATAGTGAAAGTGATGTAAGTGACGATGAGATTGATTTTATGCCATTAGAGGATTCGTCTAGTGACAGTGACTATTATTCACCAGTGAAGCGTACTTTTAGGCATCATTACCTACATTCAGGCAGTGTGCCATTTGCAGTCGGCAGCAAGGGTCGTGGCAGGTCATGATCCAAAACCCCTGCCACTGATAGTGAAAGTGATAATGAAGGTGAATATGTGAGGATGGAGGAAATAGTGGTGGGTGGCACGGTGGGTGGACAGACAAAGGACCACCCGGCACCCCCTCAACCATGTGCTGCCCCCACTCCTGTCCCCCCTCCTGCTCCCCCACGCCCCATGCCAGAGGTCCACCCTGCACCATGTGACCGAGAGGGGAACTGGACACAAAGTATATTCGTGTCAGAGCCTTTTGATTTTGATGCAAGTGGAAGTGGCATCCTGCCAGAATGTCCCATAACGAATGAGTCTACAGAGTTAGACTTTTTCCAGTTATACTTTGACGAGCCTATAATGAACTTGATAGTGACCCAGACGAACATTTATTACCGTTATATCATGGACAATGCACCAGAGGTTGGGGAATCGTCACAGCTGCACAGATGGAAAGATACAACAGTGGATGAAATGTATTTATTCCTTGCCACTGTCATGCTTATGCCACATACCTATAAGAACAATACGTAACTACTGGGCCACAGGCTACTTTATCAGTACTCCTGTCTTCCGTGACCACCTTCCCTGCAACAGATTCATTCTGTTGCTACGAATGTTGCACTTCTCAGACAGGAATAGGCCCAACAGAAATGACCTATACAAAATCCGGGAAGTGTTTATCTATATGAAGCAGAAATTCAGTGCCTACTTTTATCCCTTCAAGAATATTATTGACGAGTCCTTGATTCTGTTCAAGGGACGCTTGTCATTCAAACTATATATACCAAGCAAACGTCATCGCTTTGGTATAAAACTTTTTGTTATGTGTGACTGAGAGTGGTCTTGTGTTAGATGTGATTGTATACACCGGGAAAAACACACTCGATGATACCAGACGCATGTTGGGCATTTCTGGTGATGATGTTCGAAAAGTGATGGAACCATACCTTGGCAAGGGCCATACATTGTACACAGACAACTGGTATACAAGCCCTGTGCTCACTGATTACCTACATGTGAACAATACTGATATATGTGGAACAGTGAGAAGGAATAGAAAACATATGCCAAGGTTCAGTGGAGGCAGTATTGAAGGTGCAGTGCAAGCATTTCATGCCAATGACATCATGGCACTGACGTGGCATGACAAACGGGACGTGACATTGCTGTCAGCCATCCACAGAAATGAGATGGTACAAAGTGAACAGGGAAACCAATGAACGTATTGTCAAGCCAGCTGCTGTTGTCGACTATACAAACAATATGCGACTCGTTGACAAGTGTAACACGATGATAGGGTTCGTTGACTGTGTGCGTAGGAGTCGCAAGTGGTATATAAAACTGTTTTTTCACCTTGTAGACATTGTACATATTGAACGCATTGAGCACTGCAAAATAAAGACTGGAAAACGACAACGTTTTGCAAAATTCTCCTTGAATGTCGTAAAACAGATTGCAAAAAAGTATGGTACCACACCTGTACCTACCCCTCAACAGCGACCTGTCACACCAGAACCTGTCCCACAACCACAGCCAGTGGGGGAAGTGCCAGACTGAATCATCCCTAACTGTCACTACTTGGTACCAATACCACCTACCCCAAAGAAGAAGCATTCCCAGAAAAAGTGTGTTGTGTGTGCTACCACCACAAAACGACCCCAACAGCGAAAGGACACACGATACATTTGTCACCAGTGTGGGGTGGCACTCTGTATGAATCCATGCTTCATGGAGTATCATACAATCTTGGAGTTCTAGAAACATAAATGGGACATGTAAATACTTGTAGATAATAATGTGTGATTCAGCCAGGTGTGCAAAATCACCTGTCAGTGTGTACATATGTGTCTGTGACAATATGATAATAATTTTATATATATTATTGATGTATAAGCAACAGTTGACATTGAAATCAAAAGAATTGCTGTAAAACATAAGTATCATATCAAGAAAACCAAGAAAAGTAAAAAAAAAATGGAAAAAAACGGTAATTATGTAGAGTTTCTGCAAGCGGCAGCGCTCCTTGTTGCCGCCATGTAATCGCCAAGTGCCAACTTCGTGGCCTCGTATCTCGGTAAGTACTGACTCTAAAATTTTTTTTTTATCCTATAACACTTAGAAAAATGTGCCCCTTTTCTCTATAAAAAAAGAAAAAAAAATTTATTTTTCAAAATATTTGGGGCACTGGGGTAGTGAACGTTTATATACATTTGGAACAGGCATTGTACTTCCCATTTCCAGGACTCAAGTCCGGCTAACCGGTTTCCCTGAATCCCTTCACAAAATATTACCCTGCTCACACTCCAATAGATCGTCAGGTCCCAAAAACCATTCATCTCCAATCTAACATGCTAACGCCTGTTTACTGGAAGTCCAAGCCCCTTGCCAACAAAACCTCTTTTACCCCCTCCCTCCAACTTTTTCGAAGACGACCCCTACCCCACCTTCCTTCCCCTACAGATTTATACGTTCTCCAAGTCATTCTACTTTGCGCTTGTTCATATAAAATATAAATTACAAAATTTAAATGATTTTAATATGTTAAATTTCCTAATATCCATGGTGTCAGAATTCACATTACCTTCAGAAACGAAACTTGCTCGAATTCTGGGGTTCAGCTGTAGTTGAAACCTGATAAATATCAATCTCTTGGTTGAAATTTGAATCTTGTTTCCAGTTTCTAGATTTTTCCAAAATTAACCCTCAACAACTATATAAATCCCATGAACCCTATTTTAGAAAGTTATCCCCACATCATTAAAGAGACAACTTTTCAGTTGCCTCTTTAATGATGATCTTCTGATTCTAATGAGTCATGCACGAGTTACTAGGTTAGGAGAAAGTTTTTTTGTCTCACATCCAGAAACTGGAATTTCATTTCCAATATTTTACTAATAAAGCCTGAGAGTATCAGATTTCAACTTCTGCAACTTGTGTCATCTTAGTGTGTTGCAATCAAAAAAATTTTGCATATTTTGTGAAGCTGATGTCACTATTTGTTTTGGATAGTTATATACCTTGATAAATAGTTTTGTGTCATATAAAAGTAGGGATATTAACCTAAAACATATCAAAGCTTTACAGGTGTGCAGAGCAAATTGCAAAGTAATATCAGTTTTGGCTTGTTTTCCCTCCTTGCTAATGATTTCAAATTGCTTTATTCAGTACATGCAGTTGGCCCTTCTATAATCAAATTACAGTATTTAAATATTTATCTTAGCATACTTCATCATTAACTGTAATAAGTTTTTGTTCTATTTACACATGTATATACGTATATATAATTTTTCTAAAATCTATGGATAAGGGTAACATGAGAGTCTGCTCTCAGTTTGAAAAATATATAACCAGTGGCCAAGTTAATTATGTTCTATTAAAGTGTTGTGTGTGTGTTATGCATTGCAGTTTAGGTATACAGGTCCTCATCCCTTTATCCGAAATTCTGAAATTCGAAAAGTTCCAAAAACCGTGGAGTGTCATTCATCTCTGTGCTGGGTCACGCTGCCATGTGGCGGCATGACCCAGCACCAGCAGCCAGAGTGGCAGGTGTCAGTTGTGTCTCAGCACATGTAGTATTCACACTTGGGTCTGTTTGCTGATATTTTGTTTTTGCTCTTTATTTTGTGACTGTGTTTAATTTCACTGTGAAATTGTCAAAAAGAGCTGCAGATGCCCCTATAAGTAGCAGTGAGAAAAAGAAAAGGAAGCATCTGATGTTATCAGTAACGCAGAAAGTAGAGTTACTGCAGAAGCTTGATCTTAGTGTGTCAGTGTGGCGTCTTACTGAAGAGTATGGTGTTGGAACTACCACTGTTTATGATTTAAAGAAACAGAAAGACAAGTTACTGAAGTATTATAGTGACAGTGATGACCAAAAACTAATGAAAAATAGGAAAACACTGCATTGGGCAAAAAACGAAGATCTTGACTGTGCTAATGGAGTGGATTTGACAAAGAAGAAGTGAATGTATGCCACTGACTGGTTTGTTGGTCATGAAACAAGCTAGAATATACCATGAAGAACTGGACATTGAAGGCGAGTGTCAATATTCAGGTGGTTGGCTGCAGAAATTTAAGATGCGTAATGGTGTAAAATGTCTGAAAATCTGTGATGAAAAAGCTGACCCTGATGGTGAAATTGCTGAAATGGTGTTAAATACAAATAAACATGAGAACAGTAGTGATGATGGTGATGAGGACATTGTGAACACAGGTGAAAAAGTACCCATAGACAATATGGTGAAAATGTGTGATCAGTTAATTGTTGGCCTTGAACAAGGTGCATTTATCAGCGAGCAAGAGATTATGGCAATTTACTCAGTTAAAGAGAGATTGCTTAGACAGAAACCTATGTTAATAAGACAGATGACACTTGAAGAAGTCTTTAAAAATGCCATCTGTCAGTCATCTTGAGAATCGTGTTCCTGGTCTATAATTATTTCATTAATCAGTATATTACTCTATAAATAAACGTAGTAGTATTTGTAGTCTTTTTATCCCACTTAGTGTGAGTATTCATACGTTTTTGCTGCAGTGTTAATGTTTGATTATGGGGTGCTGCCCTAGACCCCACCTTCTTTCTGAAATTCGAAACACTGCTGGCCCCAAGGGTTTTGGTTAAAGGGATGTGGACCTGTATTCTTTAGGTGGTTAAGTCAAGAGTTCCCGTTAGACCATCTTCCACCTTGTACAAAATGCATGAGATTATTAATGATTTAAGCAGCAATGAGGTGTTCCTTGCTCCCAGATGCAAGGCACCCATTTATTTCATTATTGGGGGTTAACTACATAAATATATGTTAGTAATGTAAACCTAACTTAGAAAAATATATAATTTTTGTTGCTGTTTTGATTGGGCAGAGGGTGATGCATGGTAAAGTATGTAGAAATATATGTCCAATTTTGAGTAAATAATCAAGGTAAATTAGTTTTGCAGTCTTAATCTGTATCATTTATACATGCTATTTTTGCTAACCATTGGATTGAAAAATCATGGGTTTTTATTTGTAAACTAACTGAATATCATTTTAAACCACGGAATGGCTGGAGTTTTACCACTCACTCACCATGGGTTCAGATCCCACCCATTCTGTGGTTTGTTTGCAATCGTGTTATTACAGTTTCACAAGTCATAAATATCATTTTGCACTACTGTTGTGTAAGTACTGTTAACATGAGTCATAGCTTTTTAGTTCATCTAAGAAATATCGAAATGCCATATTAGATTTTAGTACAGCAAATGCTAACCACTCCTTTTCTCATTAAAAATTGTACCCATAATATTGCTGTATTTTTTTGTTTACTGGGATATTTTGCTACTGTGAAAATGTGGTGAAGCTTTTGTTATTCATATTATAAGCAAATTTTGTCAAACAAATTTAAGCACAGTCTAGTTAATACAAATTGCTGTGACATAAGTATTCATCCTGTTGATGGTTCTCCTTTGTATACGAGAGAACAGTATTATCCAATATTTTCATGAAGATTGACATGAGGTTTCTCTAGACCATAATTTCTGCCAATTCAAAGCAGGAAGACACCTTCCTCTTTCCCATCTGGCATGTTGATGTAATGGCCACTAGACATTCTTTGAATGTTTCACTTTTGATCCATTTTGTATGATTTTCTTGAGAGATTTATTTTGTTCTTAAATTCTAATACTATATCTCTAATAGAAGATTTCACTCAATATTCATGTGTTAAACTTAGATAAATGGGTTTTTAAATTTATTTGAATATTTTCTCACTTATATTTAGTGAATAAGCTACTGCTTGTGTAAAATAAGTAATTTTTCTTTAGCTGGGAAGAGTTATGCAATATTGTTACTAAAACATTAGTCATTCTGATACATTTTTTAATGTTTTTGGAGTTAGTCATTAAATACCAGTGCAGTTTGATAGAATTTTTGTTCCAGTTCAGTTTTTCTTTTTGAGTGAAATAATATTACAGCTTCTTCATAATTATATTCTGCATACATGGAACTATGCAGTGGACACCAAAATGCTTCCTTGTTCTTATCCTCCACAACCTCCACATCTGTTGACCAATGTCTTTGTTTTAGGGCTCTCTCACACTCTGTTTACCTCCCCTCTGCATTCACCCTGGATCTTAGGTTTCTCGCCCTCTTTGGGAAATCCTGACAATTCGGGTTTGCTCTTACCCACTTCCAGATGCAAAAGTTCACTTGCCTGCTGTAACCTCATGCATGACCTTTCTTGGTCACTGCCACTCTCGTTCTCTTGATATTGCACCATACGCTGATAGTTCTAAGTCCCCTGATGGTTTTAGATATGCAACAGTTTTTTCCTAACAAAAACATCTGAGGTCATTTACTCCACTCAGCCATTGTTTTCACATTGTACATGTTGTGTTGATGTCTACCTCATCATTTATAGTTGTGTTGGATTCTTGCAGTGTATTACAAGGCAATCCAGAAATTTGACTTCCATCATCCTGCACATTTCAATGTGGCTATTCATTTAACTATGGCTATGTGGTATTTCTAGTTAATGCAGAGATGTCAGCTTTTGCTGGGTCCCTGGATATATCAGTGTTCAGATAAGTAGGTAGTAGATTCGCCGGTATAATTGCCCGGTCCAGGCCTTTTCCAAGAGGTGGCCCGGCCTTGGCTCCCTTTTGTGGGAGTGTCTCGGACCAATGTCTGCCATGGGAGGAGGTACAAGTACCTCCTCGTCTTCTGGGACAAGCTATCCCCAGGCCTATCCCCGCCCCCACGGGGTTCGGAGGGAGAAGCTAGGCACCTTGGGCTGCCACAAATCTCTCCCACACTGGACGTGAAGGGTGTGGCAGACAATGTCAGGAGGTGCAAAGGCAGCAAGCACTACAGAATCCTTTTAGAGCCACACCCCAACTTTGGGCTGAGAGCTGAGAAAGTTCAAGAATGCCTCTTGCTGTGAGTGTTGCTGCTGCTGCTTCACCTGTCTGTTGCACTGGTCAATGTTCAGGGTAATGAACAAGAGACTCAGCCGCTATGTGAACTGTTCATGACTTGTCGAGTTCCCACAGAGATTTCCTTACTCTGATTATTTTTCAGTTATCTCTTGACTGCTCAGCAACTGTTGGCAACAATGTTTGTCCTAGTTTGGCCACAACAAATTGTTTTCTGTCATTCCTAACTTAGGTTTCTGGCCATCTTTCCACCACTGTCATTTTTGAGAGACTGCACTCTCCTGGCTTGATATTGGCCCCATATACCTCACTCTTGGATACCTCATGGAAAAATATCTTACATCATTCTGCGGGATTATTGAGTTACAATGTCAGTTCGTTATATAATAGATTGTTCAACCTATCAGCGAACATGCAGAATTCACTTCCATCACCGCTGCTGATCCAACACATTTACTCTAACTGACCTCCCTGAAAGTCCCACTTTTGACAGTCTCTCCCTCTCCTACTTTTTAACAGAAACCAAATTATTGCACCAGCTGTGATTTTTAACTTCACTCTTGCACTTTGTCTTACCTCCACTAACCCTTGCTTTCACCTCCCCAAACATTTCACCCCCTCATCACATTCCTCCTTTTCACACGTCCCTTCCTGTAATGCTATATGACCCTTTTGGGCTTCGCAGTTCATTTGATTATATTTTTATTTGTTTTGTACAGTGGCTAATTGTAAGATATTGTTAATATTTTTTCCATGTATAAATTAGCCACTATTGTACTACTTTCCATATAAATAAATCTATTATGTGGAGGAATGCTTCTTTGCATTTGAATGGGAGTCACTCCTAAGAAGTTGAGTGGTATTCACTTGGTAAGTAGGAAGAAGGGTTGATTTGTGAGATCTGTATTTTTTTTAATTTGATAGTATGTATGGTCTAGACACCCTGTTTCCTCAAATGAGGTGTATTCATGAAAATGACAGTGTTCTTATGATGGAATACGAAGCTTCTTGCTAAAAGGTGTTCTTGATCCTTAGTCTCACTATATTTACCCTTAAATAGCCTGATATCTTTTAAATAACTGAAATATTCTTATTCTTCCAAGATTACTATTATTTACATTGCCATATGTTATTATCTGTATGATAAATTCATTTATATCCCCTACATTATTTTTCCATTGTTTTGTTTGTCGAGCTAGATTGTGTGTTAGACATTTTTATTTTGTAGTGCAAATAGGAACTGTATTGTTCATGGACCAAGTGGTGGGTCTGTGGCTCATAGAAAGCCAGAGGACAATTGGCAGCCATAATGACTGAAAGAAACTTGTATGGCATCATTGTATAAATGAATGGGGTGGGCAGTCTGAGACATCTTTATTACCAAAACTGTGATTAATTATGCCATATCAAATGTGTTGAAGTGTGACTGTAGACGTAAAAAAAAACTTTTTGGGCTTTGTTTGAAAAACATTTAAGATTTTTGTACAAATATTTAAGTAATTGGACTTTAAGAGTCAAGTATGTTGTTCAGAAATATATTGAACATTTTATGCATTTAAAGGGGATATATTTAATAGTTTTATGAAAGCTAGTAGCAAGGAGTATTGTATGAGACACATTTTGTATATCTAGTAAATTAATTGTATATTCATTAAAAGATCATAAATAGCAGCAAATTGTTAGGGATTTCTTTTTATGATAAAACTGATAGCTGGGAATGACTTGTTTTAATATAATTCTAATTGCTTACAAATCCCTAATGAATTTTATTGATGATGACTAATTGGAATAGCTTAGGTTATAATAAAGTATAATGCAGTTAGCGAGTGACTTAAAGTGCTCAGCATTTCTTGTTTTGTAAGTGTACTGCAAAATTACTACTTTGAATGCATTCCTAGGTGGCACATGTGTTTGAGACATATATCCTCCACAGGGTTGTAAGCTCTATGCTTTCTCTTTTAAGGGTTTTCATTGCAATGAATGCAGTATTAATAATAAGTGCTCTCTCTCTTTCACACACAAAGTTCATGCAAATAATGTTTCTGACAATGCTTGATTCCTTACTGGGAAATGTAAGTAGAATTTGCTGCTATTAATGCTCAAGGGCATCATTATAATTTCAAGAAAGAGGGATGAGCTATGTTAACTGTTATTTCTTGAGCACACTTAGACGATCCTCTATGAAGAATTGTTTGAATATGTCGAGGAAAATATTTAAAAAAAAAAATTTGTTTGATCAAGTTATATCCTACAGTGTGTTCAGCAGGTTTTAAGTTTTCAGTCTTGTGTGGACAGTTTTTGCACAATTTGCTCAGGTGAACTCACTTGACCTTCAGTGCATTTATAAAACATGAGTGAAATAGTCATAGTAGATTTAATGTGACGTGGAGTTGCAGGACACCTTTGAACTGACGATGTCTCATCTTTCAGGTATAGACTGATTTATTAGTGTGAAATAGAATTTCTCACATAGATGTTTCACCAGATACACATTCATTATTGATTCCTAGTACAGAGGGAAAATTTGAGCTTGATAACTGGCAAATAAAGTCCTGGTAAGAAACTAACCTTTATATGTTTTTATTATGAAAGGCATTAAGTATGTTTTTAAATATCTTAAACTAATCTATAATGTACTAAGTTATATGTACTTTTTACAATTGGATTAGCATATGTATTATCTAGATGTCTTTTTTCTAAGCATCATCTCTAAATTTCACTTAGTACATTTTTTTGTTCTTCCATATACTTTATGTATGTGTATACTGTATATTATCAGCTATAAGTATGTTCAGACTTATAAACCATAAACCCCCCTCCATTCCATCTCCTGAGCCTTCCTCCATATAAGAGTGCATATAACACAAAAAAAATTAAATGCGATTAGAATATTAAAAACTTTGTTAGGATACATCACCTCATGTTGGCATTGTGGGTTGAAGGGTTGCAATGTCCTCGCTAGCTCAGACTGTCAACCTAGCAAGACTCAGATGGGCTACCTCAAACTTTCACTGTTGGCCATTGTAATATTTCAACCCAGTAAAACATGTAGTGAGGTTTCCTTAGCGATTCCAATAATTCGTGTGGAGAAAGTTATTGCTAAGCACCTGTGTAAAGGTATGTAAATGGCACTGAAGTGTAGATTAGTATTATTGGAGGGTTGAATTAATGCTGTAAATTTTGAAATAGTAATATAACATTACCATTGGTGGATTGCCTCCTTCACAAGTTGCAACTCCTGGGTGATAAACATATCCAGTTCTTTTGTATTTTAGTAGATGCAGAGGGAGGGAAGCAAAGGATCCAGAGAAAGGTGCATGTTTTCATTGCTGATGCTGGAAACAGCTTTTATACTGTATTCCCATCGGTGGAAAACTGTGACTCCTTGGATGATTAACAAATTATGTATAAATATTATCACCAGTTTCCTCAGAGGATGTAAAAACATCAAATGGGTTGACTGCTGATGCAAAAAAGACCTGGACTGCTCCCATCTGTGAGGAGTGAAAATGTACCCCTCATTTTATGGCTTAGTTTGGCTTATGCCAGGTAATGTACAGTAGGTTGAATAAGAATTTTGCTGTGTTATTGTTTTCTAGTATGGTTCATTTAAGCCACTATTTCAATTGTAAGTGAAATATCTATTTTTGTAAGTTATTATAGAATATAGTTGAAATTCTGAAGATAGAGATTTGACTTTTTCAATGCCAAGATAAAAAAAGGTGAGAATAAGTAGTTTTGAAAATTCACATGAATTGCCATAGATAATTTGTGCTCAAAATATGTATAAATTAATTTCTTGTCTATGTTTCTGTCACTATCCTAATCAAAGTTTTCCTGCATGTTTTAGGAAACAGTTAATGATACGTAACCCATCCTCACACCATGCATAAAAAAAATGTGCAGATTTCAATTGTACATTTTTTTTGCCAAGGCCCTTTGCTTGGTATATACGACTAGCTGACATAGTGACATACAGTACTACTATATTAAAAGCCGTTTGTTATGCACAGCACTTCAGGTAAATTTTATCCCAGGATGCAACCCACACCAGTTGACTAACACCCGGGTACCCAGTTTTACTGATGGATGAACATAGACAACTGGTGTAAGGAAACATGCCCAGTGTTTCCACCCCTGCCGGGAATCGAACCCAGACTCTTAGCATGTGAACCGAGAGCTTTTGCCACCAGGCCTGTGGCCATTGTACAGTTGTACTACTGATTGGTACCACTTTAACCTTTTTTTTAATCATGTCCAACATACTAGTAAGCAGGTTATGACTGAGTGTCCACGTACTATTACACAATTTTTTGTTCCTTCAAATGTCACCTGCAAAGATTTTTGACCTCAGCTCAGCTGTTTGGGTCACCTACGACCTCATGGCTCCAAAATAAATCTAAGACCAGGCAGGTCCACACACTGCATCTTGAGGGTAACACTGCCTAACTAGCATAACAGTGAAACCAGACCTGTTCAAGAACAAAAAAGGAACACGACTGTGACTGGAACAGTACACAAATAACCCACACATAGGAGAGAGAGAGAAAAGCTTATGACAACATCTAGGTCCAACTTGGCCTATTCACAAGTCACACTGACAGAAGAGAGAGAGAGAGTGTGCAGTAGTACCTTGAGTTGCAAACTTAATTCTTTCCAGAAGGCTGTTCAAGTGCAGATACCGAACGAATTTCTCATAAGGAATAATGTAAATTAGATTAGTCCATTTCAGACCCCCAAAAGTACACTTACATACTGCTAAAAGTCTAACAGTTCTTAACTACATCAGGTCCTTAAGCAAACACTATGATGACCTCCCCCTCAAGGAAGGTTCCTTGATGCTGGTGAGGGGCTCTTGATCTAGGGAACTGAATCTGTGCTCCATTTCCCTGAATTAACCCTGAATACTTTCCATCCCCCCCACAGGTACTGTATAATCCTATGGGCTTAGTGCTTCCAACTTGATTATAATAATATGACCTCCTGGCACTCCTTGATTCCCTAAAGACACCCTTCTCCTGTATTATTCTCACTGAGACCTGGGTTAAGCAGGACACAGTTGATTTCTACCCACTACCAGGATACACAGCAATCCACAACTGCAGACCATACCAAGTTCGGGGTGGTACTGCAATCTATTACTCTAACCTACTATCTTGTATTAGCACCACTTGCTATAGTGATGAATAGGGAGAATATATTTTTGCTAATTTTACTGTAAAAAAACTTAAGACTCCTATAACAGTCAGTGCCATTTACCGAATGCCCCACACAAACATCCCAAATTTCAGTGAGAAATTAAAGGCACTAATGACAGACAAATGAACAAGCGCCACCACCTCTTAGGTGGAGACTTCAATATCAACCTTGGCCTACCAGATGATCAGCCTGTAACTGATTTCATGAATATGAACAACACACTTCTTATACCAACAATAATTAAACCAACCAGGCTTACTGAGACAAGTGTAACCATAATTGACCATATATGGACCAATATACTAGCCCTTCTTAAGTCAGGGATAATCACAGACAGCACTACTGACCACTACCCCACCTTCCTCTTAACAAACATTAGCAAACCACCACTGGAATACAACAAAGTTTCATTTAGACTCCATGACGAGGCCTCAATAAGTAATTTCACAGCAGAGTTAGAGACGGTTGACTAGCCTACAGAATTCTCCAAGGGCAATAGTATTGACGATTGGACAGACATATTTCTGAACAAATTACTTAGACTATACTACAAACGTTGTCCTATACAATCGAAACAGATCACGAATAAACAGCTCAGTTGCCCATGGCTAACTAGCAGCATACTGAAATCCATTGATAAGAAACACCAATATGAAAAGCAATATAGACAGGGCTTAATACACAAAGATATTCTTAAACACTATTCATCAGTTCTCGCCAAACTAATAAAAAAGCCAAACAATTGTACTACTACAACAGAGTCACTGAAACAAGAGGAGATATAAAAAAGACCTGGAGAACCCACAAACTGAAAAAAACAAGGATATTGTCCTAACCAAACCGAATGAAACACCACTGCATCCCACTGATACAGTTAACAAGATAAACGACTTCTTCTCAACCATAGGATCTAGTCTCGCCAGTAAAATCCCAGGCACCATCGCCCGTGCAAGTGATTACTTAGATGGGAATTTCCCAAACTCCTCCTATCTTGCACCTACTGAGCCCACTGAAGTCATCACAATTATTAAGTCACTTAATAATTTAGGAAATCTGTCTCACGTCCCACCATTATTGTACATGTGGGTGACCCATGTCCTTTCAAATGCTATTTCATTCCTTTTTAACAAGTCACTAGAAACTAGCACTTTCCCGACACTACTCAAGACAGCAAGGGTTACACCAATAAAGGAGGTGACCCAACATGTGTATACAACTATAGGCCAATATTAAACTTACCATTGCTATCCAAAATCTTCGAGAAACTCGTGCACAAGAGATTATATTCGTTTATAACGGCACAAAGCATACTCAAACCTTGCCAATTTGGCTTTAGAAAAAATAAAAGCACTAATGATGCAATTGTAAAAATGCTAGATCTGGTTTACACAGCAATGGAAAATAAGGGATGTCCATTAGGGCTTTTTATTGACCTAAGAAAAGCTTTTGACACAGTAAATCACAGCATCCTACTCCACAAACTTAACCATTATGGCATAAGAGGCCATGCACTTGCATATTTCAAATCCTACCTTACTAATAGGCATCAGTATGTCACCATTAAAGACACAACCTCTTGCAACCCTCAACACCATTGTTAAGGAGGAGCTACTCAAAATATCTACTTGGATGACAGCCAATAAACTTACACGCAACACTGACAAAACCTTCTACATTATATTTTGTAACAGAGCAGGTGTTGCACAACTTAACATAAGGATCCCTCTTCAAGGGGGGCTCCTTGGCGTGGTGAAGAGGCTCTTGGTCTGAAGAATTAGACCTATCGGTCTTCTCCTCTTCAAGGGGGGCTCCTTGGCGTGGTGAAGAGGCTCTTGGTCTGAGGAATTAGCCCTGTCGGTCTTCTTCCTCAGACCGAACCTAATTACCCCCCATTCTCCCCTCCCCTATCCCATCCTCCCCATCCTCCCCTTTTTCCATTCCTCCTCCTCCTCCTCCTCCTCACCCCTCCCTTTTGCCCTTCCTCTTTTTAGCCTTCGTGATTTCTCCCACAGGCGCGCTAGTTCCTAGGTAGGGGAAAGGACACCGGGGTCCATCCCATTCCGTTGAGGTTTCTTGGCGGTGGCGTAGTTTGCCGTGGAATCTGGATTGCCTAGGGATGTCCCAATCCCTCTCCGGTATCCCGGAGTAGCTTTGGGTGTCTTTTGGGCGACGGGTGTATCTCTGGAAGCCACCTTTCGGATTCCGGGGGTGGTGGCTGAAGGAGGTATGCTTTGTGGCGGATATCCGGCCGCCCTCTCTTTTGTCCACCGAGGTAGCTCGGCAGATGTGAGGTTGCTATCCCAGATTGCTGGTTTACTGGCATGAAGGGTAGGGTATGGCACGGGTTCCATGCTGCATCTGCGCTACTAGCGGTGTCGAGTCCTCTTGGGCGCGGAGGGAGATTTCTGGCCCTTTCATTCCTCCTAGGAACTATCCCTCCCCGGTCCCCCCTTTTTTTTTTCTTTTTTTTTATTTTTATTTTCTTTTCTTCTTTCTTTTTTTTTCTTAAAAACAAAAAGAAAGAAGTAACCTAACCATGGCAGCCCTAGTCCATGAACCTGGTACCCCCGGGCCCCTTCTTGATACCGCACCCCGTTCTGACCCCGCCTCGTCTTTGGACCACTCTTCAGACATTCCTCATGCCTCTGTACCTATTGCCGGTGCTGTTTCCTCACCCGCTTCAGGTACTGAGGCCTCGACTGACTCCTTCGATTTATCAGACCTTCGCTCTCCTCTGACTATGCTTCCGGCCTCTCCCTCTACGGTGCGGCAATTTTCAAATCGCCGACCCGTTCCACGTCGGACCAACTCTGGTCCCACGCCTAAACGTCAACGACAATTACCTGCTGATGATACTTCTCCACCTTCACCTTCTCGTTCTTCTCAGAAACGATCGACACGTCCTTCACTACCTTTCCACGCTCAGTTTCAGACTGAACAGTGGACTAAATTCTTCACTTTACGACCAACTTCCTCTACTGCCTATCTTTCTGACCATAGTATTGGCAAGGCACTCCTACGCCATGTTGGTAAAGATATTTCTTTTCATGCTCTTAAGAGCGGTACGCGCATCATTACCGTACAGAATGCTACCCAGGCTCGTGAGCTCTCTCGTCTTTCCCATATAGATACTGTTCCTGTCACCCTTGAAAAACATCATTCCCTCAATTCTTGTAGTGGTACCGTTATTCTGCCCCATACCATAGTTCAACAAAATTTCCAGACATGTGGCACCGACATTCTAGAACAGCTGGAACTCCAAGATCTCCCAATCCTCAAGGTAGACACTTACGTTCTTCCTGCCCGTGGGCGGAGACGATACCCTAGCAATGTGGCTCGTTTAACTTTTGACAGCCGAGAACTCCCATCCTCCGTTTATATAGCAGGACATCGGTTACAAGTTCGAAAGGTGATCCCTACACCACAACAGTGTAGAAATTGCTGGCGATTTGGCCATCCAGCGAAATATTGCAGATCTATCGCCGAATGCCCAGTCTGTGGTGCCGATGACCATTCTAATACGTCTTGCAATCGATCTCCCTCTTGCCTTAACTGTCATGAGGCTCACCCTTCGTACTCTCGCCGTTGTCAGGTCTATTTAAACGAGCGGGAAATCCGTTACCTCAAAGAGACAGAAGGTCTCCCTTATGCCATGGCAGTTTCTCATCTCCGCCTCCAAGGGAGACTCCCACGTGTTTCTTATTCCCGTGTTTCAAAACGTCCCCCCACTTCTGGTATCCCATCTTCTACACCCACCTCTGTGGTTACCTCTCCCATAATCACTCCTGTATCTAATCCTTTTGCTGTCCTCGGCTCAGACGTCCCTACTTCAACGCCTCAGTCTAATCTCGCTTCTTCGAGTTCTCTCTTACAAGCCTCAGTATCGACGAGACCTCGTACGACACCTCTTCCCAATCGTCCCTCTACTTCTCAAAAGTCAAAAAAAGGTCCGGTAACACCTCCTACCCATCTTCCACCTCCTCATTTTACCCTCCCTGTCTCTGTCCCTAGTTCTTCCCCTCTCACTGGCTCAGTTACAAGTGCAGAGGTTCACCCTCCTCCTCGTAATGTACCTTCCTCCCCTGTTCCCTCCCAAGTTTCTTCCTCTTCTGCCACCTCCCAGGTTCCTGTCTCTTCTGTCCCCTGCCACGCTTCTCCAGTTCCCTCCACCCTTTCGCCCCCCCCTACCTTGGTACAGTCCAATACAGTTCCAATCTTTACTCATCCTCCCCCTACCATTCCCAATATTGTCTCCCATACGACATCTCTGAATTCCGAAACACTTGAAGCAATCTCTGAATATATTGCAGAGACCAAACCATCAATGGACACTGATCCACCTTCCGCTCTTTCTCTCTCCTCTGCTCCATCTGCGCAACTCCTTTCTTCACAGCGCACCGTTCCTTCGCTGCTTGAACATTTTCCACTGCCTCCGCATGTGGACTTTTCTAACCCTTCTAGTCCGTAGGAACCCTTACCTGCGGATTTCAAGTATCTTTATCATTGCCAATCATGGCCTTTTTACAGTGGAATATACGCGGCCTCAGGGGTAATCGGGGTGAGCTTCAGATGTTACTCTCCCAGTTTGCCCCTGTTGGTGTTTGCTTACAGGAACCAAAATTACACTCTGCTGTTATTTCTCACATCTCAGGCTATAATTTATTGTATTCTTCAGATCCTTTTCCTGATGGGACCTTTAATGAAAGTGCCCTTCTTCTCCGCACTGATATTCCGTACCATCAGCTATTTATTCATACTTCGCTGCATTACACAGCAGCCCGTATCCACTTACATAGGTGGTATACGCTCTGTTCTTTATATCTCTCTCCTTCTCGGGCATTATCTATTCCGGATTTTGCCTTCCTTGTTTCGTCATTACCGCCACCGATTCTGTTACTTGGTGATTTTAATGCCCACCATTTCCTCTGGGGAGGGTCTCACTGTGATTCCCGTGGAATTCAGTTAGAGGCTTTTCTTGCCACCCACCCCCTCCATGTTTTAAATACAGGTACTCACACCCATTTTGATCCTCGGACTCATACTCTCTCTTGCATCGATCTCTCAGTTTGCTCTTCCTCCGCCGCATTAGACTTTACTTGGTCTGTTCTCCCGGACTTACATGACAGTGATCATTTCCCAATCATTCTTACTTCCCCTTCATATTCGCCACCTCTTCGCACCCCACGCTGGCAATTTAATCGGGCAAATTGGAACCTTTACTCACACCTGACTGTTTTTAAAGAGGTTCCTTCTTCGTCCTCCATCGATGAGCTTTTACACCTCTTCTCGTCCTCCGTTTTCACCGCAGCTTCTCATTCTATACCCCAAACTTCGGGCAGGCATTCTCAGAAATGCGTGCCTTGGTGGTCTCCTGCTTGTGCTCGTGCAGTACATTTGAAACGCGCTGCATGGGGCAGGTACCGGTACAATAGAACCACAGAGCGACTCCTTGATTTTAAACAGAAGCGTGCGATCGCTCGCCGTGTCATCCGTGACGCTAAACGCACTTGCTGGCGAGATTATGTCTCCACCATCACCTCTGCTTCCTCTATGAGTGCAGTCTGGAAAAAAGTACGAAAACTGAGTGGTAAATATTCTCCTGACCCGGCTCCTGTTCTGCGGGTTGCCGGTGTTGATATAGCAAACCCACTAGATGTTGCCAATGAAATTGGCAATCATCTGGTCCGTATTTCTCAGGGACTCCATCTATGCCCCTCATTTCTTTCCTCAAAGTCTGCCAGAGAGTTAGCACCCTTGGACTTTTCTTCTCTCAGAGAAGAACAGTATAATGTGCCTTTTACACTTCAAGAACTGGAGGCAACACTCTCAGCTTGTCGATCATCGGCAGCTGGGCCCGACGACATTCATATTCGTATGCTACAACATTTACATCAGTCAGCCCTTGCAGTCCTATTACGCCTTTACAATCTTATTTGGTCACAAGGAGTTCTTCCACAGCTGTGGAAATCCGCCATTGTTCTCCCTTTCCGCAAACCAGGCACTACGGGACATGAAACCTCCCACTATCGTCCCATTGCTCTTACCAGTGCAGTTTGCAAAGTAATGGAACGTCTAGTAAATAGACGTTTAGTGTGGTATTTAGAGACACACAACAGTCTCTCCACTCGTCAATATGGCTTTCGTAAGGGACGTTCTACCATAGACCCCTTACTGCGCTTGGATACGTATGTTCGTAATGCCTTTGCGAATAACCACTCAGTTATTGCCATATTTTTTGACCTTGAGAAGGCATATGACACAACTTGGAGGTATAATATTTTAGCCCAAGCCCACTCCTTAGGCCTTCGAGGCAATCTACCATCCTTCCTTAAGAACTTTTTAACTGACAGGCATTTCCGTGTTCGGGTTAATAATGTGCTCTCCCCGGACTTTGTCCAAGCTGAAGGTGTCCCCCAGGGATGTGTTCTGAGCACAACACTTTTTCTCCTTGCTATTAATGATTTGGCCTCTAGTCTTCCATCAAATATTTGGTCATCACTCTATGTTGATGACTTCGCTATTGCCTGTGCAGGCGCTGACTGTCACCTCCTTACAGTTTCTCTCCAGCATGCAGTCGACCGTGTTTCCAATTGGGCCACCACACATGGGTTTAAATTTTCCAGCACTAAAACCCACCAAATCACTTTCACTAGACGCTCTGTCATCTCTGATCATCCTTTGTACCTCTATGGCTCACGTATCCCTGAACGTGATACAGTCAAGTTTCTGGGCCTCCTCTTTGATCGTAGGTTATCCTGGAAACCTCACATTACCTCTCTGAAGGCAACTTGTCACAGCCGGCTGAACCTTCTTAAAACCCTTGCTCATCTTTCGTGGGGAGCTGATCGTCGAACCCTCCTTCACCTACATTCCACCCTTATTTTATCGAAACTTGATTATGGTGACCAGATCTATTCAGCGGCATCTCCTGCTACTCTCTCTAGCCTTAACCCCATTCATCACCAAGGATTACGTTTATGCCTTGGTGCTTTTCGCTCTTCCCCTGTCGAAAGCCTCTATGCAGAAGCGAACGTTCCATCCTTATCCGATCGCCGTGATGCCCATTGCCTGCGCTACTATGTACGCTCTCATGATCTCCGCAATCCTTCCATTTATAGAATGGTCACTGATATTAGTAGACATTCTTTATTTGTTCGCCGCCCCTGCTTACTCCGTCCCTTCTCTCTTCGCCTTCATTCGCTCTTGTCTTCTCTTCAACTACCACCTTTCTATGTACATGTAGCATCTCACTTTTCCCTACCCCCCTGGGAGGTCCCAGCTGTTCGAGTCTGTTCTTTCTCCCTCCCTTGCTCGAAAGCCCAACTGTCTACGGTCGCTTCCCGCTCTCTTTTTCTTGACCACTTTCACTCTCATTCTCATGCCATTGCTGTGTACACAGATGGCTCTAAGTCTTCTGACGGCGTAGGATTCGCAGCAGTGTTTCCGGACAGCGTCGTACAAGGGCATTTACTATCTTCAGCTAGTATTTTTACTGCTGAATTATATGCCATCCTTACAGCACTTATCCGTATTGCATCTATGCCTGTGTCATCATTTGTGGTTGTCTCAGACTCCCTTAGTGCTTTACAGGCTATACAAAAATTTGATACACCTCACCCCTTAGTCCTCCGTATCCAACTTTGGCTACGCCGCATCTTTACTAAGCATAAAGATATTGTTTTTTGTTGGGTCCCTGGTCATGTTGACGTACAGGGCAATGAACAGGCAGACACTGCTGCGCGGTCAGCAGTACATGACCTACCAGTTTCTTACAGAGGTATTCCATGTACGGACTATTTTGCTGTAATATCTTCCCACCTTCACACCCGTTGGCAACAACGTTGGTCTACTATGCTCGGCAACAAACTTCAGTCTATTAAACCGAGTATAGGTTACTGGCCGTCTTCTTATCACCAGTGTCGAGGTTGGGAGACTACTCTCTCCCGTCTTCGCATTGGCCATACTCGTCTTACTCATGGATATCTCATGGAGAGGCGTCTTGCTCCTCTCTGTGAGAATTGCCAAGCTCCATTATCAGTCAGCCACATTCTGTTGGACTGCCCACTTTATCAACGAGCACGCAGAATTTACCTCTGTCGTCGTCTTCGCCCCGCTGCTCTCTCTTTACCTTCCCTTCTCGCTGATGGACCCACCTTTCATCCGGACTCTCTTATTGACTTTTTGACAACGACTGACTTACTTCACAAATTCTGATACTTTCAGCCCTTTCTACTTGTATCTCTTGCTACCCTCTACCCCCGTACTATCCCCTGCCCCGCTGTTTTCTGTAACCTGCTGATCATCCCCCCTCCCTCCTGCCATCCAATTCCCTTGCTTCCTTCCCTACCCTGCAGCGCTGTATAGCCCTTGTGGCTTAGCGCTTCTTTTTGATTATAATAATAATCCTGCATGTTTTAGGAAACAGTTAATGATACGTAACCCATCCTCACACCATGCATAAAAAAAATGTGCAGATTTCAATTGTACATTTTTTTTGCCAAGGCCCTTTGCTTGGTATATACGACTAGCTGACATAGTGACATACAGTACTACTATATTAAAAGCCGTTTGTTATGCACAGCACTTCAGGTAAATTTTATCCCAGGATGCAACCCACACCAGTTGACTAACACCCGGGTACCCAGTTTTACTGATGGATGAACATAGACAACTGGTGTAAGGAAACATGCCCAGTGTTTCCACCCCTGCCGGGAATCGAACCCAGACTCTTAGCATGTGAACCGAGAGCTTTTGCCACCAGGCCTGTGGCCATTGTACAGTTGTACTACTGATTGGTACCACTTTAACCTTTTTTTTAATCATGTCCAACATACTAGTAAGCAGGTTATGACTGAGTGTCCACGTACTATTACACAATTTTTTGTTCCTTCAAATGTCACCTGCAAAGATTTTTGACCTCAGCTCAGCTGTTTGGGTCACCTACGACCTCATGGCTCCAAAATAAATCTAAGACCAGGCAGGTCCACACACTGCATCTTGAGGGTAACACTGCCTAACTAGCATAACAGTGAAACCAGACCTGTTCAAGAACAAAAAAGGAACACGACTGTGACTGGAACAGTACACAAATAACCCACACATAGGAGAGAGAGAGAAAAGCTTATGACAACATCTAGGTCCAACTTGGCCTATTCACAAGTCACACTGACAGAAGAGAGAGAGAGAGTGTGCAGTAGTACCTTGAGTTGCAAACTTAATTCTTTCCAGAAGGCTGTTCAAGTGCAGATACCGAACGAATTTCTCATAAGGAATAATGTAAATTAGATTAGTCCATTTCAGACCCCCAAAAGTACACTTACATACTGCTAAAAGTCTAACAGTTCTTAACTACATCAGGTCCTTAAGCAAACACTATGATGACCTCCCCCTCAAGGAAGGTTCCTTGATGCTGGTGAGGGGCTCTTGATCTAGGGAACTGAATCTGTGCTCCAGTTCCCTGAATTAACCCTGAATACTTTCCATCCCCCCCACAGGTACTGTATAATCCTATGGGCTTAGTGCTTCCAACTTGATTATAATAATATGACCTCCTGGCACTCCTTGATTCCCTAAAGACACCCTTCTCCTGTATTATTCTCACTGAGACCTGGGTTAAGCAGGACACAGTTGATTTCTACCCACTACCAGGATACACAGCAATCCACAACTGCAGACCATACCAAGTTCGGGGTGGTACTGCAATCTATTACTCTAACCTACTATCTTGTATTAGCACCACTTGCTATAGTGATGAATAGGGAGAATATATTTTTGCTAATTTTACTGTAAAAAAACTTAAGACTCCTATAACAGTCAGTGCCATTTACCGAATGCCCCACACAAACATCCCAAATTTCAGTGAGAAATTAAAGGCACTAATGACAGACAAATGAACAAGCGCCACCACCTCTTAGGTGGAGACTTCAATATCAACCTTGGCCTACCAGATGATCAGCCTGTAACTGATTTCATGAATATGAACAACACACTTCTTATACCAACAATAATTAAACCAACCAGGCTTACTGAGACAAGTGTAACCATAATTGACCATATATGGACCAATATACTAGCCCTTCTTAAGTCAGGGATAATCACAGACAGCACTACTGACCACTACCCCACCTTCCTCTTAACAAACATTAGCAAACCACCACTGGAATACAACAAAGTTTCATTTAGACTCCATGACGAGGCCTCAATAAGTAATTTCACAGCAGAGTTAGAGACGGTTGACTAGCCTACAGAATTCTCCAAGGGCAATAGTATTGACGATTGGACAGACATATTTCTGAACAAATTACTTAGACTATACTACAAACGTTGTCCTATACAATCGAAACAGATCACGAATAAACAGCTCAGTTGCCCATGGCTAACTAGCAGCATACTGAAATCCATTGATAAGAAACACCAATATGAAAAGCAATATAGACAGGGCTTAATACACAAAGATATTCTTAAACACTATTCATCAGTTCTCGCCAAACTAATAAAAAAGCCAAACAATTGTACTACTACAACAGAGTCACTGAAACAAGAGGAGATATAAAAAAGACCTGGAGAACCCACAAACTGAAAAAAACAAGGATATTGTCCTAACCAAACCGAATGAAACACCACTGCATCCCACTGATACAGTTAACAAGATAAACGACTTCTTCTCAACCATAGGATCTAGTCTCGCCAGTAAAATCCCAGGCACCATCGCCCGTGCAAGTGATTACTTAGATGGGAATTTCCCAAACTCCTCCTATCTTGCACCTACTGAGCCCACTGAAGTCATCACAATTATTAAGTCACTTAATAATTTAGGAAATCTGTCTCACGTCCCACCATTATTGTACATGTGGGTGACCCATGTCCTTTCAAATGCTATTTCATTCCTTTTTAACAAGTCACTAGAAACTAGCACTTTCCCGACACTACTCAAGACAGCAAGGGTTACACCAATAAAGGAGGTGACCCAACATGTGTATACAACTATAGGCCAATATTAAACTTACCATTGCTATCCAAAATCTTCGAGAAACTCGTGCACAAGAGATTATATTCGTTTATAACGGCACAAAGCATACTCAAACCTTGCCAATTTGGCTTTAGAAAAAATAAAAGCACTAATGATGCAATTGTAAAAATGCTAGATCTGGTTTACACAGCAATGGAAAATAAGGGATGTCCATTAGGGCTTTTTATTGACCTAAGAAAAGCTTTTGACACAGTAAATCACAGCATCCTACTCCACAAACTTAACCATTATGGCATAAGAGGCCATGCACTTGCATATTTCAAATCCTACCTTACTAATAGGCATCAGTATGTCACCATTAAAGACACAACCTCTTGCAACCCTCAACACCATTGTTAAGGAGGAGCTACTCAAAATATCTACTTGGATGACAGCCAATAAACTTACACGCAACACTGACAAAACCTTCTACATTATATTTTGTAACAGAGCAGGTGTTGCACAACTTAACATAAGGATCCCTCTTCAAGGGGGGCTCCTTGGCGTGGTGAAGAGGCTCTTGGTCTGAAGAATTAGACCTATCGGTCTTCTCCTCTTCAAGGGGGGCTCCTTGGCGTGGTGAAGAGGCTCTTGGTCTGAGGAATTAGCCCTGTCGGTCTTCTTCCTCAGACCGAACCTAATTACCCCCCATTCTCCCCTCCCCTATCCCATCCTCCCCATCCTCCCCTTTTTCCATTCCTCCTCCTCCTCCTCCTCCTCACCCCTCCCTTTTGCCCTTCCTCTTTTTAGCCTTCGTGATTTCTCCCACAGGCGCGCTAGTTCCTAGGTAGGGGAAAGGACACCGGGGTCCATCCCATTCCGTTGAGGTTTCTTGGCGGTGGCGTAGTTTGCCGTGGAATCTGGATTGCCTAGGGATGTCCCAATCCCTCTCCGGTATCCCGGAGTAGCTTTGGGTGTCTTTTGGGCGACGGGTGTATCTCTGGAAGCCACCTTTCGGATTCCGGGGGTGGTGGCTGAAGGAGGTATGCTTTGTGGCGGATATCCGGCCGCCCTCTCTTTTGTCCACCGAGGTAGCTCGGCAGATGTGAGGTTGCTATCCCAGATTGCTGGTTTACTGGCATGAAGGGTAGGGTATGGCACGGGTTCCATGCTGCATCTGCGCTACTAGCGGTGTCGAGTCCTCTTGGGCGCGGAGGGAGATTTCTGGCCCTTTCATTCCTCCTAGGAACTATCCCTCCCCGGTCCCCCCTTTTTTTTTTCTTTTTTTTTATTTTTATTTTCTTTTCTTCTTTCTTTTTTTTTCTTAAAAACAAAAAGAAAGAAGTAACCTAACCATGGCAGCCCTAGTCCATGAACCTGGTACCCCCGGGCCCCTTCTTGATACCGCACCCCGTTCTGACCCCGCCTCGTCTTTGGACCACTCTTCAGACATTCCTCATGCCTCTGTACCTATTGCCGGTGCTGTTTCCTCACCCGCTTCAGGTACTGAGGCCTCGACTGACTCCTTCGATTTATCAGACCTTCGCTCTCCTCTGACTATGCTTCCGGCCTCTCCCTCTACGGTGCGGCAATTTTCAAATCGCCGACCCGTTCCACGTCGGACCAACTCTGGTCCCACGCCTAAACGTCAACGACAATTACCTGCTGATGATACTTCTCCACCTTCACCTTCTCGTTCTTCTCAGAAACGATCGACACGTCCTTCACTACCTTTCCACGCTCAGTTTCAGACTGAACAGTGGACTAAATTCTTCACTTTACGACCAACTTCCTCTACTGCCTATCTTTCTGACCATAGTATTGGCAAGGCACTCCTACGCCATGTTGGTAAAGATATTTCTTTTCATGCTCTTAAGAGCGGTACGCGCATCATTACCGTACAGAATGCTACCCAGGCTCGTGAGCTCTCTCGTCTTTCCCATATAGATACTGTTCCTGTCACCCTTGAAAAACATCATTCCCTCAATTCTTGTAGTGGTACCGTTATTCTGCCCCATACCATAGTTCAACAAAATTTCCAGACATGTGGCACCGACATTCTAGAACAGCTGGAACTCCAAGATCTCCCAATCCTCAAGGTAGACACTTACGTTCTTCCTGCCCGTGGGCGGAGACGATACCCTAGCAATGTGGCTCGTTTAACTTTTGACAGCCGAGAACTCCCATCCTCCGTTTATATAGCAGGACATCGGTTACAAGTTCGAAAGGTGATCCCTACACCACAACAGTGTAGAAATTGCTGGCGATTTGGCCATCCAGCGAAATATTGCAGATCTATCGCCGAATGCCCAGTCTGTGGTGCCGATGACCATTCTAATACGTCTTGCAATCGATCTCCCTCTTGCCTTAACTGTCATGAGGCTCACCCTTCGTACTCTCGCCGTTGTCAGGTCTATTTAAACGAGCGGGAAATCCGTTACCTCAAAGAGACAGAAGGTCTCCCTTATGCCATGGCAGTTTCTCATCTCCGCCTCCAAGGGAGACTCCCACGTGTTTCTTATTCCCGTGTTTCAAAACGTCCCCCCACTTCTGGTATCCCATCTTCTACACCCACCTCTGTGGTTACCTCTCCCATAATCACTCCTGTATCTAATCCTTTTGCTGTCCTCGGCTCAGACGTCCCTACTTCAACGCCTCAGTCTAATCTCGCTTCTTCGAGTTCTCTCTTACAAGCCTCAGTATCGACGAGACCTCGTACGACACCTCTTCCCAATCGTCCCTCTACTTCTCAAAAGTCAAAAAAAGGTCCGGTAACACCTCCTACCCATCTTCCACCTCCTCATTTTACCCTCCCTGTCTCTGTCCCTAGTTCTTCCCCTCTCACTGGCTCAGTTACAAGTGCAGAGGTTCACCCTCCTCCTCGTAATGTACCTTCCTCCCCTGTTCCCTCCCAAGTTTCTTCCTCTTCTGCCACCTCCCAGGTTCCTGTCTCTTCTGTCCCCTGCCACGCTTCTCCAGTTCCCTCCACCCTTTCGCCCCCCCCTACCTTGGTACAGTCCAATACAGTTCCAATCTTTACTCATCCTCCCCCTACCATTCCCAATATTGTCTCCCATACGACATCTCTGAATTCCGAAACACTTGAAGCAATCTCTGAATATATTGCAGAGACCAAACCATCAATGGACACTGATCCACCTTCCGCTCTTTCTCTCTCCTCTGCTCCATCTGCGCAACTCCTTTCTTCACAGCGCACCGTTCCTTCGCTGCTTGAACATTTTCCACTGCCTCCGCATGTGGACTTTTCTAACCCTTCTAGTCCGTAGGAACCCTTACCTGCGGATTTCAAGTATCTTTATCATTGCCAATCATGGCCTTTTTACAGTGGAATATACGCGGCCTCAGGGGTAATCGGGGTGAGCTTCAGATGTTACTCTCCCAGTTTGCCCCTGTTGGTGTTTGCTTACAGGAACCAAAATTACACTCTGCTGTTATTTCTCACATCTCAGGCTATAATTTATTGTATTCTTCAGATCCTTTTCCTGATGGGACCTTTAATGAAAGTGCCCTTCTTCTCCGCACTGATATTCCGTACCATCAGCTATTTATTCATACTTCGCTGCATTACACAGCAGCCCGTATCCACTTACATAGGTGGTATACGCTCTGTTCTTTATATCTCTCTCCTTCTCGGGCATTATCTATTCCGGATTTTGCCTTCCTTGTTTCGTCATTACCGCCACCGATTCTGTTACTTGGTGATTTTAATGCCCACCATTTCCTCTGGGGAGGGTCTCACTGTGATTCCCGTGGAATTCAGTTAGAGGCTTTTCTTGCCACCCACCCCCTCCATGTTTTAAATACAGGTACTCACACCCATTTTGATCCTCGGACTCATACTCTCTCTTGCATCGATCTCTCAGTTTGCTCTTCCTCCGCCGCATTAGACTTTACTTGGTCTGTTCTCCCGGACTTACATGACAGTGATCATTTCCCAATCATTCTTACTTCCCCTTCATATTCGCCACCTCTTCGCACCCCACGCTGGCAATTTAATCGGGCAAATTGGAACCTTTACTCACACCTGACTGTTTTTAAAGAGGTTCCTTCTTCGTCCTCCATCGATGAGCTTTTACACCTCTTCTCGTCCTCCGTTTTCACCGCAGCTTCTCATTCTATACCCCAAACTTCGGGCAGGCATTCTCAGAAATGCGTGCCTTGGTGGTCTCCTGCTTGTGCTCGTGCAGTACGTTTGAAACGCGCTGCATGGGGCAGGTACCGGTACAATAGAACCACAGAGCGACTCCTTGATTTTAAACAGAAGCGTGCGATCGCTCGCCGTGTCATCCGTGACGCTAAACGCACTTGCTGGCGAGATTATGTCTCCACCATCACCTCTGCTTCCTCTATGAGTGCAGTCTGGAAAAAAGTACGAAAACTGAGTGGTAAATATTCTCCTGACCCGGCTCCTGTTCTGCGGGTTGCCGGTGTTGATATAGCAAACCCACTAGATGTTGCCAATGAAATTGGCAATCATCTGGTCCGTATTTCTCAGGGACTCCATCTATGCCCCTCATTTCTTTCCTCAAAGTCTGCCAGAGAGTTAGCACCCTTGGACTTTTCTTCTCTCAGAGAAGAACAGTATAATGTGCCTTTTACACTTCAAGAACTGGAGGCAACACTCTCAGCTTGTCGATCATCGGCAGCTGGGCCCGACGACATTCATATTCGTATGCTACAACATTTACATCAGTCAGCCCTTGCAGTCCTATTACGCCTTTACAATCTTATTTGGTCACAAGGAGTTCTTCCACAGCTGTGGAAATCCGCCATTGTTCTCCCTTTCCGCAAACCAGGCACTACGGGACATGAAACCTCCCACTATCGTCCCATTGCTCTTACCAGTGCAGTTTGCAAAGTAATGGAACGTCTAGTAAATAGACGTTTAGTGTGGTATTTAGAGACACACAACAGTCTCTCCACTCGTCAATATGGCTTTCGTAAGGGACGTTCTACCATAGACCCCTTACTGCGCTTGGATACGTATGTTCGTAATGCCTTTGCGAATAACCACTCAGTTATTGCCATATTTTTTGACCTTGAGAAGGCATATGACACAACTTGGAGGTATAATATTTTAGCCCAAGCCCACTCCTTAGGCCTTCGAGGCAATCTACCATCCTTCCTTAAGAACTTTTTAACTGACAGGCATTTCCGTGTTCGGGTTAATAATGTGCTCTCCCCGGACTTTGTCCAAGCTGAAGGTGTCCCCCAGGGATGTGTTCTGAGCACAACACTTTTTCTCCTTGCTATTAATGATTTGGCCTCTAGTCTTCCATCAAATATTTGGTCATCACTCTATGTTGATGACTTCGCTATTGCCTGTGCAGGTGCTGACTGTCACCTCCTTACAGTTTCTCTCCAGCATGCAGTCGACCGTGTTTCCAATTGGGCCACCACACATGGGTTTAAATTTTCCAGCACTAAAACCCACCAAATCACTTTCACTAGACGCTCTGTCATCTCTGATCATCCTTTGTACCTCTATGGCTCACGTATCCCTGAACGTGATACAGTCAAGTTTCTGGGCCTCCTCTTTGATCGTAGGTTATCCTGGAAACCTCACATTACCTCTCTGAAGGCAACTTGTCACAGCCGGCTGAACCTTCTTAAAACCCTTGCTCATCTTTCGTGGGGAGCTGATCGTCGAACCCTCCTTCACCTACATTCCACCCTTATTTTATCGAAACTTGATTATGGTGACCAGATCTATTCAGCGGCATCTCCTGCTACTCTCTCTAGCCTTAACCCCATTCATCACCAAGGATTACGTTTATGCCTTGGTGCTTTTCGCTCTTCCCCTGTCGAAAGCCTCTATGCAGAAGCGAACGTTCCATCCTTATCCGATCGCCGTGATGCCCATTGCCTGCGCTACTATGTACGCTCTCATGATCTCCGCAATCCTTCCATTTATAGAATGGTCACTGATATTAGTAGACATTCTTTATTTGTTCGCCGCCCCTGCTTACTCCGTCCCTTCTCTCTTCGCCTTCATTCGCTCTTGTCTTCTCTTCAACTACCACCTTTCTATGTACATGTAGCATCTCACTTTTCCCTACCCCCCTGGGAAGTTCCAGCTGTTCGAGTCTGTTCTTTCTCCCTCCCTTGCTCGAAAGCCCAACTGTCTACGGTCGCTTCCCGCTCTCTTTTTCTTGACCACTTTCACTCTCATTCTCATGCCATTGCTGTGTACACAGATGGCTCTAAGTCTTCTGACGGCGTAGGATTCGCAGCAGTGTTTCCGGACAGCGTCGTACAAGGGCATTTACTATCTTCAGCTAGTATTTTTACTGCTGAATTATATGCCATCCTTACAGCACTTATCCGTATTGCATCTATGCCTGTGTCATCATTTGTGGTTGTCTCAGACTCCCTTAGTGCTTTACAGGCTATACAAAAATTTGATACACCTCACCCCTTAGTCCTCCGTATCCAACTTTGGCTACGCCGCATCTTTACTAAGCATAAAGATATTGTTTTTTGTTGGGTCCCTGGTCATGTTGACGTACAGGGCAATGAACAGGCAGACACTGCTGCGCGGTCAGCAGTACATGACCTACCAGTTTCTTATAGAGGTATTCCATGTACGGACTATTTTGCTGTAATATCTTCCCACCTTCACACCCGTTGGCAACAACGTTGGTCTACTATGCTCGGCAACAAACTTCAGTCTATTAAACCGAGTATAGGTTACTGGCCGTCTTCTTATCACCAGTGTCGAGGTTGGGAGACTACTCTCTCCCGTCTTCGCATTGGCCATACTCGTCTTACTCATGGATATCTCATGGAGAGGCGTCTTGCTCCTCTCTGTGAGAATTGCCAAGCTCCATTATCAGTCAGCCACATTCTGTTGGACTGCCCACTTTATCAACGAGCACGCAGAATTTACCTCTGTCGTCGTCTTCGCCCCGCTGCTCTCTCTTTACCTTCCCTTCTCGCTGATGGACCCACCTTTCATCCGGACTCTCTCATTGACTTTTTGACAACGACTGACTTACTTCACAAATTCTGATACTTTCAGCCCTTTCTACTTGTATCTCTTGCTACCCTCTACCCCCGTACTATCCTCTGCCCCGCTGTTTTCTGTAACCTGCTGATCATCCCCCCTCCCTTCTGCAATCCAATTCCCTTGCTTCCTTCCCTACCCTGCAGCGCTGTATAGCCCTTGTGGCTTAGCGCTTCTTTTTGATTATAATAATAATATCGGTCTTCTTCCTCAGACCGAACCTAATTACCCCCCATTCTCCCCTCCCCTATCCCATCCTCCCCATCCTCCCCTTTTTCCTTTCCTCCTCCTCCTCCCCACCCCTCCCTTTTGCCCTTCCTCTTTTTGTCCTTTGGGATTTCTCCCACAGGCGCGCTAGTTCCTAGGTAGGAGAAAGGATATCGGGGTCCATCCCATTCCGTTGAGGTTCTTAGCGGTGGCATAGTTTGCCGTGGAATCTGGATCACCTGGGGATGTCCCGATCCCTCTCCGGTATCCCGGAGTAGCTTTGGGTGTCTTTCGGGCGACGAGTGTATCTCTGGAAGCCACCTTTCGGATTCCGGGGGTGGTGGCCGAAGGAGGTATGCTTTGTGGCGGATATCCGGCCGCCCTCTCTTTTGTCCACCGAGGTAGCTCGGCAGATGTGAGGTTGCTATCCCGGATTGTTAGCTTACTAGCATGATGGGTAGGGTATGGCACGGGTTCCATGCTGCATCTGCGCTACTTGCGGTGCTGAGGTCCTCTTGGGCGCGGAGGGAGATTTCTGGCCCTTTCATTCCTCCTAGGACCTATCCCTCCCCAGTCCCCCCTTTTTTTTCTTTTTTTCATTTTTATTTTCTTTTCTTCTTTCTTTTTTTTTCTTAAAAACAAAAAGAAAGAAGTAACCTAACCATGGCAGCCCTAGTCCATGAACCTGGTACCCCCGGGCCCCTTGTTGATACCGCACCCCGTTCTGACCCCGCCTCGTCTTTGGACCACTCTTCAGACATTCCTCATGCCTCTGTACCTATTGCCGGTGCTGTTTCCTCACCCGCTTCAGGTACTGAGGCCTCGACTGACTCCTTCGATTTATCGGACCTTCGCTCTCCTCTGACTATGCTTCCGGCCTCTCCCTCTACGGTGCGGCAATTTTCAAATCGCCGACCCGTTCCACGTCGGACCAACTTTGGTCCCATGCCTAAACGCCAACGACAATTACCTGCTGATGATACTTCTCCACCTTCTCGTTCTTCTCAGAAACGATCGACACGTCCTTCACTACCTTTCCACGCTCAGTTTCAGACTGAACAGTGGACTAAATTCTTCACTTTACGACCAACTTCCTCTACTGCCTATCTTTCTGACCATAGTATTGGCAAGGCACTCCTACGCCATGTTGGTAAAGATATTTCTTTTCATGCTCTTAAGAGCGGTACGCGCATCATTACCGTACAGAATGCTACCCAGGCTCATGAGCTCTCTCGTCTTTCCCATATCGATACTGTTCCTGTCACTCTTGAAAAACATCATTCCCTCAATTCTTGTAGTGGTACCGTCATTCTGCCCCATACCATAGTTCAACAAAATTTCCAGACATGTGGCACTGACATTCTAGAACAGCTGGAACTCCAAGATCTCCCAATCCTCAAGGTAGACACTTACGTTCTTCCTGCCCGTGGGCGGAGACGATACCCTAGCAATGTGGCTCGTTTAACTTTTGACAGCCGAGAACTCCCATCCTCAGTTTATATAGCAGGACATTGGTTACAAGTTCGAAAGGTGATCCCTACACCACAACAGTGTAGAAATTGCTGGCGATTTGGCCATCCAGCGAAATATTGCAGATCTATCGCCGAATGCCCAGTCTGTGGTGCCGATGACCATTCTAATACGTCTTGCAATCGATCTCCCTCTTGCATTAACTGTCATGAGGATCACCCTTCGTACTCTCCCCGTTGTCAGGTCTATTTAAACGAGCGGGAAATCCGTTACCTCAAAGAGACAGAAGGTCTCCCTTATGCCATTTCAGTTTCTCATCTCCGCCTCCAATGGAGACTCCCACGTGTTAATTATTCCCGTGTTTCAAAACGTCCCCCCACTTCTAGTATCCCATCTTCTACACCCACCTCTGTGGTTACCTCTCCCATAATCACTCCTGTATCTAATCCTTTTGCTGTCCTCGGCTCAGACGTCCCTACTTCAACGCCTCAGTCTAATCTCGCTACTTCGAGTTCTCTCTCACAAGCCTCAGTATCGACAAGACCTCGTACGACACCTCCTCCCAATCGTCCCTCTACTTCCCAAAAGTCAAAAAAAGGTCCGGTAACACCTCCTCCCCATCTTCCACCTCCTCATTTTACCCTCCCTGTCTCTGTCCCTAGTTCTTCCCCTCTCACTGGCTCAGTTACAAGTGCAGAGGTTCACCCTCCTCCTCGTAATGTACCTTCCTCCCCTGTTCCCTCCCAAGTTTCTTCCTCTTCTGCCACCTCCCAGGTTCCTGCCTCTTCTGTCCCCTGCCACGCTTCTCCAGTTCCCTCCACCCTTTCGCCCCCCCCTACCTTGGTACAGTCCAATACAGTTCCAATCTTTACTCATCCTCCCCCTACCATTCCCAATATTGTCTCCCATACGACATCTCTGAATTCCGACACACTTGAAGCAATCTCTGAATATATTGCAGAGACCAAACCATCAATGGACACTGATCCACCTTCCGCTCTTTCTCTCTCCTCTGCTCCATCTGCGCAACTCCTTTCTTCACAGCGCACCGTTCCTTCGCTGCTTGAACATTTTCCACTGCCTCCGCATGTGGACTTTTCTAACCCTTCTAGTCCGTAGGAACCCTTACCTGCGGATTTCAAGTATCTTTATCATTGCCAATCATGGCCTATTTACAGTGGAATATACGCGGCCTCAGGGGTAATCGGGGTGAGCTTCAGATGTTACTCTCCCAGTTTGCCCCTGTTGGTGTTTGCTTACAGGAACCAAAATTACACTCTGCTGTTATTTCTCACATCTCAGGTATAATTTATTGTATTCTTCAGATCCTTTTCCTGATGGGACCTTTAATGAAAGTGCCCTTCTTCTCCGCATTGATATTCCGTACCATCAGCTATTTGTTCATACTTCGCTGCATTACACAGCAGCCCGTATCCACTTACATAGGTGGTATACGCTCTGTTCTTTATATCTCTCTCCTTCTCGAGCATTATCTATTCCGGATTTTGCCTTCCTTGTTTCGTCATTACCGCCACCGATTCTGTTACTTGGTGATTTTAATGCCCACCATTTCCTCTGGGGGGGGGGGTCTCACTGTGATTCCCGTGGAATTCAGTTAGAGGCTTTTCTTGCCACCCACCCCCTCCATGTTTTAAATACAGGTACTCACACCCATTTTGATCCTCGGACTCATACTCTCTCTTGCATCGATCTCTCAGTCTGCTCTTCCTCCGCCGCATTAGACTTCACTTGGTCTGTTCTCCCGGACTTACATGACAGTGATCATTTCCCAATCATTCTTACTTCCCCTTCATATTCGCCACCTCTTCGCACCCCACGCTGGCAATTTAATCGGGCAAATTGGAACCTTTACTCACACCTAACTGTTTTTAAAGAGGTTCCTTCTTCGTCTTCCATCGATGAGCTTTTACACCTCTTCTCGTCCTCCGTTTTCACCGCAGCTTCTCATTCTATACCCCAAACTTCGGGCAGGCATTCTCAGAAATGCGTGCCTTGGTGGTCTCCTGCTTGTGCTCGTGCAGTACGTTTGAAACGCGCTGCATGGGGCAGGTACCGGTACAATAGAACCACAGAGCGACTCCTTGATTTTAAACAGAAGCGTGCGATCGCTCGCCGTGTCATCCGTGACGCTAAACGCACTTGCTGGAGAGATTATGTCTCCACCATCACCTCTGCTTCCTCTATGAGTGCAGTCTGGAAAAAAGTACGAAAACTGAGTGGTAAATATTCTCCTGACCCGGCTCCTGTTCTGCGGGTTGCCGGTGTTGATATAGCAAACCCACTAGATGTTGCCAATGAAATTGGCAATCATCTGGTCCGTATTTCTCAGGGACTCCATCTATGCCCCTCATTTCTTTCCTCAAAGTCTGCCAGAGAGTTAGCACCCTTGGACTTTTCTTCTCTCAGAGAAGAACAGTATAATGTGCCTTTTACACTTCAAGAACTGGAGGCAACACTCTCAGCTTGTCGATCATCGGCAGCTGGGCCCGACGACATTCATATTCGTATGCTACAACATTTACATCAGTCAGCCCTTGCAGTCCTATTACGCCATTACAATCTTATTTGGTCACAAGGAGTTCTTCCACAGCTGTGGAAATCCGCCATTGTTCTCCCTTTCTGCAAACCAGGCACTACGGGACATGAAACCTCCTACTATCGCCCCATTGCTCTTACCAGTGCAGTTTGCAAAGTAATGGAACGCCTAGTAAATAGACGTTTAGTGTGGTATTTAGAGACACACAACAGTCTCTCCACTCGTCAATATGGCTTTCGTAAGGGACGTTCTACCATAGACCCCTTACTACGCTTGGATACGTATGTTCGTAATGCCTTTGCGAATAACCACTCAGTTATTGCCATATTTTTTGACCTTGAGAAGGCATATGACACAACTTGGAGGTATAATATTTTAGCCCAAGCCCACTCCTTAGGCCTTCGAGGCAATCTACCATCCTTCCTTAAGAACTTTTTAACTGACAGGCATTTCCGTGTTCGGGTTAATAATGTGCTCTCCCCGGACTTTATCCAAGCTGAAGGTGTCCCCCAGGGATGTGTTCTGAGCACAACACTTTTTCTCCTTGGTATTAATGATTTGGCCTCTAGTCTTCCATCAAATATTTGGTCATCACTCTATGTTGATGACTTCGCTATTGCCTGTGCAGGCGCTGACTGTCACCTCCTTACAGTTTCTCTCCAACATGCAGTCGACCGTGTTTCCAATTGGGCCACCACACGTGGGTTTAAATTTTCCAGCACTAAAACCCACCAAATCACTTTCACTAGACGCTCTGTCATCTCCGATCATCCTTTGTACCTCTATGGCTCCCGTATCCCTGAACGTGATACAGTCAAGTTTCTGGGCCTCCTCTTTGATCGTAGGTTATCCTGGAAACCTCACATTACCTCTCTGAAGGCAACTTGTCACAGCCGGCTGAACCTTCTTAAAACCCTTGCTCATCTTTCGTGGGGAGCTGATCGTCGAACCCTCCTTCGCCTACATTCCACCCTTATTTTATCGAAACTTGATTATGGTGACCAGATCTATTCAGCGGCATCTCCTGCTACTCTCTCTAGCCTTAACCCCATTCATCACCAAGGATTACGTTTATGCCTTGGTGCTTTCCGCTCTTCCCCTGTCGAGAGCCTCTATGCAGAAGCGAACGTTCCATCCTTATCCGATCGCCGTGATGCCCATTGCCTGCGCTACTATGTACGCTCTCATGATCTCCGCAATCCTTCCATTTATAGAATGGTCACTGATATTAGTAGACATTCTTTATTTGTTCGCCGCCCCTGTTTACTCCGTCCCTTCTCTCTTCGCCTTCATTCGCTCTTGTCTTCTCTTCAACTACCACCGTTCTATGTACATGTAGCATCTCACTTTTCCCTACCCCCCTGGGAAGTTCCAGCTGTTCGAGTCTGTTCTTTCTCCCTCCCTTGCTCGAAAGCCCAACTGTCTACGGTCGCTTCCCGCTCTCTTTTTCTTGACCACTTTCACTCTCATTCTCATGCCATTGCTGTGTACACAGATGGCTCTAAGTCTTCTGACGGCGTAGGATTCGCAGCAGTGTTTCCGGACAGCGTCGTACAAGGGCATTTACTATCTTCGGCTAGTATTTTTCCTGCTGAATTATATGCCACCCTTACAGCACTTATCCGTATTGCATCTATGCCTGTGTCATCATTTGTGGTTGTCTCAGACTCCCTTAGTGCTTTACAGGCTATACAAAAATTTGATACACCTCACCCCTTAGTCCTCCGTATCCAACTTTGGCTACGCCGCATCTTTACCAAGCATAAAGATATTGTTTTTTGTTGGGTCCCTGGTCATGTTGACGTACAGGGCAATGAACAGGCAGACACTGCTGCGCGGTCAGCAGTACATGACCTACCAGTTTCTTATAGAGGTATTCCATTTACGGACTATTTTGCTGCAATATCTTCCCACCTTCATACCCGTTGGCAACAACGTTGGTCTACTATGCTTGGCAACAAACTTCAGTCTATTAAACCGAGTATAGGTTACTGGCCGTCTTCTTATCACCAGTGTCGAGGTTGGGAGACTACTCTCTCCCGTCTTCTCATTGGCCATACTCGTCTTACTCATGGATATCTCATGGAGAGGCGTCTTGCTCCTCTCTGTGAGAATTGCCAAGCTCCATTATCAGTCAGCCACATTCTGTTGGACTGCCCACTTTATCAACAAGCACGCAGAATTTACCTCTGTTGTCGTCTTCGCTCCGCTGCTCTCTCTTTACCTTCCCTTCTCGCTGATGGACCCACCTTTCATCCGGACTCTCTCATTGACTTTTTGACAACGACTGACTTACTTCACAAATTCTGATACCTTCAGCCCTTTCTACTTCAATCTCTTGCTACCCTCTACCCCCGTACTATCCCCTGCCCCGCTGTTTTCTGTAACCTGCTGATCATCCCCCCTCCCTTCTGCCATCCAATTCCCTTGCTTCCTTCCCTACCCTGCAGCGCTGTATAGCCCTTGTGGCTTAGCGCTTCTTTTTGATTATAATAATAATAACATAAGGATCGACAACACTTATTGCCAAACATAAAGAGGGTAAATTCCTAGGCCTGCACCTCGACAGCAACCTGAATTTCAGCACCCATATCCAACACATAACAAAAAAAGTATCAAAAACGGTTGGGATCCTCTCCAAGATACGTTACTACATGCCACAATCTGCCCTTCTCACATTATACCATTTACTCACTTATCCCTACCTCACCTATGTTATTTGTGCTTGGGGATCAACTGCGGCAACACACCTAAAGCCAATGATAACCCAACAAAAAGCCGCAGTAAGAGTAGCCATGTAATCCAATCCCAGGCAACACCTCCCCCCCTAATCTTCGTAGATCTAAACTGTTTAGAACATCCACACTTACTACTTTGCATACATTTACAGAACCTTAAATTCCAATATTAACCCTGACCTAAAACACTTTCTTGATAGTTGTGACAGGACCCACAGGCATAGCACCAGACACAAACATCTCTATGACATTCCCCGTGTCTGGCTAGACCTATACAAAAATTCAATGTACATAAAAGGGACTAAAATCTGGAACACCCTACCTGAAAACTAGAACTGCAGACACATTCATCACTTTCAAAACTACCATTAGAAAACATCTTATTTCCCTGACACACCCCAATGTCAGCTAACTACATGAAAACCGCCTATTCTCTTTTATCATACACACATTAAAAACAACCTAGACCTCCCCTCGATATCTGATTCCCCACAATTCGCACTTACCCAATTGACTATGAACGTAGAAATGCATAATACAACTATTACCTAATAAATCTTTACTAGTCATAAGTTTGCCTGTGATACTCCAATGTAGAAACTATGTATTGCACCAAAACAAAACCATTCACATTGCTAAATTTACGAACTGTAATGCAGTTACTTAGCCTTAATACCAATATAGAGTTTTGAATTAATCTTAGTCTGCCTGAAATGCCAAGTCATGCTAAGTGTGATAGTGGCCCTCTCTGTAATTAGTATTTTATAATATGTAAACTACGCAATATCCTATGTGTAAACCTTGCTTTGTAATCTCTATAGAGAATAAACTTGATTTGATTTGAAAGGATGACTTAGATAAGTTGACAGTTAAGTGGAAAGTATGACATCTCAAAGAGAGCCTTAAGCCTAAACAGGTGTTGGTCCCAAGTGTCCGACACCACCACAAGATCATCTAGGTAAGCAGCTGTGCCTTCAAGTCCTTTAATAGCCTGATGGATCAGTTTTTGGAATGATGCCAGTGAGTTTTTCATTCCGAAGGGTGTTACTGTATACTGTATTGATGACCTGGAATTATGAAGGCAGAGATTTCCTTATCTGTTCAAGGTACTTGATAGTAACCTTTAAGTATGTCTAGTTTAGATACAAAAGTAGCCTTACCCACAAAGTCAATTACGTCATCCAGATGTGGCAGAGAGTAAGCATCTGAAATAGTGACCTCATTCACCTAACGGTAGTCTGTACACATTCGAAATCCTCCATCAGCTTTCTCAACAAGGATGCACAGTGAAGCCCACGGACTACTGTAGATGACTCCTCCACTAACCCATGCTCTAATAGAAATTCTACCTCCTGCTGAAGTAGCCTGTTTTTCAGGGTTAGCTCTGTAGGAGGAGAGTTTAATAGGTTTAGAGTTTCCAGCATCTACATCATTGTTGTGATAGAAACACAGGCCTTATCTCTAGGCTTTATTGAACATAGAATCTTCATAGTACTTCTGCAACAAAATATAATGACTAGTACATCTAATAACTGCTTCTACAGGGATGGTGATGTCTTGCATATGTCAAGAGAAAAGTTATAACTACAGGCCACATATTTAAACTCACCATGTAATCTGCATCACTAATATATGGATATAAGAGAAGAGAATCACACACCATGTGTTGGCACCCATGACACACACTAAGCTGCTGCTGTTGTTAAGGGCCCCGAGAGGTGGTGCAGTATTATCCTGCTGCTGCTCCCCACAGGAGCAGTATCACTACAATCTCCCCCTTCTAAAATATCAGAGACAGTAATCTCCCAAACTGTTAATTGGGCAACGTACACGTCCCAACCTTCATAGCCCTTGAGCCTCTTCACCAGGTTCAATATTTTCCAGCTGGGTTTGACTAACTGCTGGAGCAGAATCCTCTATTTCCGAAGAGGTAGTCTCAAGGGGCTTTCCAGGAGAAAACGAAGCATCTTTCACATCTATTAGTGTATCTTGAGATTCCACACTAATGGGGATTTCAACTGGGGCTAAATGTCTTGTAGATACTGTAGTCTCTTCATTTTGTAGCGAATGTGGGCGTAATGTGGATTAGCTTGCAGGAGCTCTACCTCTTCCACTAAAGGATCCGTCTTGTTCATCCTACGGTGACTCTTCAGGAGAACGGGTCCAGGATGACATAACCAAGTGGGCACGGAGGCTCCTGTAGAGGAACGACGTGAATAGTTGAGGAGTCTTTCATGAGGGGTTGCATTAGTAGCTGTGCACAGCAATGATCTAATAGAGTGAAGAGCATCAGGTAGGACAGTTTGCCAGTGTTGAACAGGTAGATTGGGCGACTTCAATGTCATTGTAACTGCCTTCCATATAGTACCACTGAACCGCTCCACTTGACCATTGCCTTGAGGGTTGTAGCTTGTTGTTCTGCTGCAAGCAATACCTTTGCTAGCCAAAAACTCCTGAAGCTTGTTACTCATGAACGAGGATCCCCTGTCTGAATGGATATAAGCTGGCATACCAAAAATAGAGAACAACTGTGAAAGACAACTAATAACAGTTGAAGCAGTCATATTTGCACAGGGGAACACAAAGGGAAACCTTGGATATTCATCTACTATGTTAAGGAAATATCTATTCTGATTTATGCTTGATAGAGGTCCTTTGAAATCTATATTCAGTCTCAAAAGGCTGGGTGGATTTTATGAGAGGAGTCTTCTCTGGCTGATGAAAGTTTGGCTTGCACTCTGCACATACTCTGCATGCTCTGATCACTTGTCGCACATCTTCCACTGAGTAGGGCATGTTCTTTGATTTGACAAAATGGTACAGGCGCGTAACTCCTGGGTGACACAAAGCCTTGTGGAGCGCTGAGAGTGATTGTAAATCATGACATGCTGCTCCACAGTAGGACCTAGAGAATGCATCAGGTGAGATGTTCTCTTGACCCGGTCGGTACAGAATATCAAAATCATAACACGAAAGTTCCATCCTCCAGCGTAATATCTTGTCATTCTTTATCCTACTTTTGTGCTTCTTGTCGAACATATACATCACGGACCGTTGGTCAGTCCTTATGGTGAAATGTCTACCAGTTAAATAATGCCTCCAGTGGCGAACTGCTTCTATGCTGGCCTGGGCTTCCTTTTCTACAGCAGTGTAACACTTCTCTGTTCCTTGAAAAGTTCTCGAAAAGAAGGCTACTGGTCGTCCTGCCTGAGATAAGACTGCAGCAATGGCAATGTCAGATGCATCCGTTTCCACTTCAAATGGTAGGGACTCATCAATGGCTTGAACTACTGAGTTTTCAATGTCCTGTTTGAGGGTATGGAAAGTGGCTTCTACTTCCTTTGTCACAGGAAATGTGGTAGCACTCAATGGGCGGACTTTACTTGAATAGTTGTAGATCCATTGTGAGTAATAAGCAAAGAGAGCAAGAGTTCTTCGGAGTGACTTTTTGTCTTGAGGCATTGGAAGTTCCCGTAGAGGTCATAGTCGTTCAGGGTCTGGGAATATTGAACCTCCTTCCACTACATAACCAAGGATGCTAAGCCTTTTAGTTGAAAAAGTGCATTTTTCCTCATTGTAACTGATATTTTTCTTCTTGGCAGCTTCCAAAAACTTATCAAGGTTTGCATCATGCTCCTCTTGGGTCTTGCCACAAATGGTAACATTATCTAAATATGCATAAGTTCCCATGAATTGCTCTTCCTGAATGAGTGAATCCATAATTCGTTGGAAGCAGGCTACCCCATTGGTGACTCCAAAGGGACTCTGGTAAACTGATACAGGCCATCACTAGCCTGAAATGCTGTGTATGGTTTATCGTCATTCCTTATAGGGACTTGATGATAGGCACTCCGTAGATCAATTGTGCTAAATACATAGTACTGAGCAATTTTGTTCACTGTATCATCAATTCGAGGTAGAGGGTACCCATCAAGAAGTGTAAATTTGTTGATTGTCTCAGAGTAATTGATAGCCAGTCTCCGTTTCCTGTAATCATCCTTAACAACAACAACCTGTGCACGCCAAGGGGAATTACTCGGTTCTATAATACCCCCCTTCAGCAGCCTCCGAGTTTCTTTCTCAATGAACATCCGATCCTCATAAGTAGCGGCGTGACTTAGCTGATATAGGATGGCAATCCGCGGTAAGATTTGCAAACAGCTTTGGTGGGTCTACCCTTAAAGTGCTAAGTCCACAGACAACAAGAGGAGGCAGTTCACCTCCATATGTTAAGGTGACACTACCATGCAGCTTCTGAAAGTCCTGACCAAGGATAACATCAGAGCACAGTTGTGGCAGAATAGCTAAATGTACATCTTGATAATCCTTTCCATTAACTCTGAGATTTACCTTACAAAACCCTAAGGTCTGAATAGAGAGAGATGTTGATGCCATGGAAATGGTACCTGATGAGTGATGTACAGTCAAGGAGTGGCGTTTAACTAAGTCAAGGTTGATGAAACTCTCTGAGCTGCCACTATCAATAAGACCATCTACTTCTGTTCCTTTGATGAATACTTTCACAACTGCCTTTGACAGTGACTTTGGAGTAGCCGCAGAAATCACTGTTGCTAGAGTCGCATGATCACTGGAATGTGTGGAGGCACTAGCTCTTGTTGATGCATTAGCACGACATACTTTAGCAAAGTGACCTTTCTTGTGGTATTTATGGCACATTGCTTCACAAGCAGGACACTTTGGACGTGGATGTCTTGAAAAACCACAAAAGAAACACACCGTAACTGCTGCGGCTGTCACTGAGGCAGGTTCCACAGTAACTTCATTGAAAGAGTCTTGGTCAGGAATTGCAGCACTTACCACTCGAGAAGGCTGAGTGGTACTGTATACGTACTTCAGAATTCTTCTGGGCTGAATCTAGAGCTCTTGCCTGGTCAAAGGCAGTGGCTAAGTCGAGAGTTTTATTCTCCAATAAACGTTGTCTTATTATTGGCGATTGCAGGCCACTGATAAAAGCATCCCTGATGGACTCTTCACAATACTGAGCAGCTGTCACTGCTTGGAAGTGACAGTCCTTACCTAAAATTTTCAGTGCTTGAAGGTATTCCTCTAAGGATCCATCAATCTGCTGGCGGCGAGTTGCAAGGCGATAGCGTGCAAAGATTTCATTTGTAGGTTTAATATACTGAGACTTTAGGGTTTTGATAGCATCTTCATAGGTATTACACTCAGAAATAGCCTCATATATCTTAGGTGACACAAAATTGATGAGCAGACTTAGTTTATCTAGATATGTTTTAGGAAGGGCTCCCGAGAAGTTTTCGAAAGTCTTAAACCAGTGCTTCCATTCCTGAGAAGCCGTTGATAAGCTGGGGTCACAGTCTAGCCTCTCAGGTTTCAGTAAACGCTCCATGTTGTGATGTAGTCTAGCGCAGGATCACCACCAGGTAGCCCAAGATTCTATGTTCAATAAATTGTTGTGATAGAAACACAGGCCTTATCTCTAGGCTTTATTGAACATAGAATCTTCATAGTACTTCTGCAACAACAAAATATAATGACTAGTACATCTAATAACTGCTTCTACAGGGATGGTGATGTCTTGCATATGTCAAGAGAAAAGTTATAACTACAGGCCACATATTTAAACTCACCATGTAATCTGCATCACTAATATATGGATATAAGAGAAGAGAATCACACACCATGTGTTGATGCCCATGACACACACTAAGCTGTTGTTGTTGTTAAGGCCCCCGAGAGGTGGTGCAGTATTATCCTGCTGCGGCTCCCCACAGGAGCAGTATCACTACAATTCAAATTCAAATTCAAAGTTTATTCTCTATAAGGATTACAATGCTTAGTTTACAGAATTTGGTTATTGTGTGGTTTACATGTAGTAAAATAATAATTACAGAGTGTACCACTAGAACACCTAGCATGGCTAGGCATTTCGGGCAGATTTAGATTAAATCTTAAGTTTAAAATATTACAAAATTATGAGGTAAGTTGGTATTATGGCTAAGTGACTAAATACTAGTTTGTGAGTTTAGCAACGTGAATGCTTTTGTTTTGGCACTATACATAGTTTCAGTATTGGAGTATCACAGGCCAACTTATGACTAGTTAAGATTCATTATTTTGAGATTGAGATTGATATTTCTGTTTATGGTCAAATGGGTGAGTGAGTGTAAGTGTTAACCACCAGGTGGTATTCGTGTAATTAGTTGACAGGGTGTATCAGGAAGATAAGATGTTTTCTGATGGTAGTTTTGAAGGTGATGAATGTGTCAGCAGTTTTAGAATTTTCAGGTAGGGTGTTCCAGATTTTAGGGCCTTTGACATACATTGAATTTTTGTAAAGGTTTAGTCGGACACGGGGAATGTCATAGAGATGTTTGTGTCTTGTGTTGTGCCTGTGGGTTCTGTCACAACTATCAAGAAAGCATTTTAGGTCAAGGTTAATATTGGAATTTAAGGTCCTGTAGATGTAGATTGCACAGTAGTAAGTGTGGATGTACTGAACAGGGAGTAAGTTTAGATCTATGAAGAGTGGGGGGTGTGTTGCCAGGGATGGGATTTAGTGATTATTCTTACTGCGGCTTTTTGTTGGGTTATTATTGGCTTTAGATGTGTTGCTGCAGTTGAACCCCAAGCACAGATAGCATAGGTGAGGTATGGATATATAAGTGAATGGTATAGTGTGAGAAGGGCAGTTTGCGGCACGTAGTATCGTATCTTGGAGAGGATCCCAACCGTTTTGGATACTTTTTTGGTTATGTGTTGGATATGGGTGCTGAAGTTCAGGTTGTTGTCGAGGTATAGGCCTAGGAATTTGCCCTCATTATGCCTGGCAATTAGAGTGTTGTCGATCCTAATGTTAATTTGTGCATCTCCTGCTCTGCTACCAAACATAATGTAGTAGGTTTTGTCAGTGTTAAGCGTAAGTTTATTGGCTGTCATCCAAGTCGATATTTTGATCAGCTCCTCATTAACAATGGTGTTGAGGGTGGCCAGATTAGGGTGAGAGATGACGTAAGTCGTGTCGTCAGCAAAGAGAATTGGGTTCAGGTGTTGAGATACGTTTGGAAGATCATTGATATATATGAGGAAGAACAGGGGACCAAGGACACTTCCCTGCGGAACTCCAGTATCAAGTGGCTGTGTTGTTGATGCTGTGTCTTTAATGGTGACATACTGATACCTATTAGTAAGGTAAGATTTGAAATATGCAAGCGCATGGCCTCTTATACCATAATGGTCAAGTTTGTGGAGCAGGATGCCGTGGTCTACTGTGTCAAAAGCTTTTCTTGGTCAATAAAAATTCATAGTGGATATTCCTTATTTTCCAATGCTGTGTAAAGCAGGTGTAGCATTTTTATGATTGCATCATTAGTGCTTTTATTTTTTCTGAATCCAAATTGGCAGGGGTTGAGTATGTTTTGTACCGTTATAAATGAATATAGTCTCCTGTGCACGAGTTTCTCAAAGATTTTGGATAGCAATGGTAAGTTTGATATTGGCCTATAGTTGTTTAAATCTGTAGGGTCACCACCTTTATGTATTGGTGTAACCCTTGCCGGAACATCTGAAAAGATATCAGGGTAAGATTGTAGGAGCGCAGTTAAACTTATTACTTGATTCTCAGACAGCTCCACCATTAAAGGACTAGGGTCCTTGAGAAGGACAGAACTGGGAAGCTTTACTTGAATTTCAGGGGAAGAGTGCAAAGTCAGGGTCGTCTACAGAGGCAGAGGACAGCGTCATTACTGGGACTTTATCTGAAGTATTAAATGCTTTAATTTGATTAATGTGGTATGTTTTACTTTTTGAGGTCTTGTCAAGGGGAGATGCCACACAATTTACATATAATTTACTTACAATTTGCAGAAGTCCCGTAAATCTAGATTTTAAGGTGTGGCCAGGTATAGGCTCCTGTACCAGCACCATGTCTTCTGGATGGAAGGAGCGAAACTTTGAATATCTGTCATATCTCTGTTTCATCATATTTTGACCTGCTTTTAAGTTAGCCTTAGGCAACTGACGTGCCACCTGTAACCTGGAAGAAGGGTTGTAGTGTTAAGCAGGCATCTTCTCCCATCCATCCTTCCTTGAGCACCCGTAGGACCTTGTACATTGTGCCCAAAGATCAGCTCAAACAGACTGTACCCTGAAGACTCTTGCACAATTTATCTCATTGCAAACAGCAAGTGATTCATCCCAGTCTGTAGGAAAATGCATTCAAAAAATTCTCATGGATTTTAATGTCTAATGGAATCTTTTCAAGGCACCTTGGGACCGAGGATGATAGGCAGTGGATAAGTTGTGAATTATTCCTATAAAAACGAAACAGATCACAAACGGCTTGGTTGCCCATGGCTAACCAGCACCATTCTGAAATCCATTGATAAGAAACACCAATATGAAAAGCAATATAGAGAGGGCTTAATACACAAAGATACATGTATTCTTAAACACTATTCATCAGTTCTCACCAGAGTAATAAAGAAAGCCAAACAACTATACTACTCCAGCAGATTCACTGACACAAGAGGAGATATAAAAAAGACCTGGAAAACACTCTCTCAGATTCTAGGGACCCACAAACTGAAAAAAACAATATTGTCCTAACTAAACCTAATGAAACACCACTGCATCCCACTGACACAGCTAACAAGATAAATGACTTCTTCTCAACCATAGGATCTAATCTCGCCAATAAAATCCCACGTACCAATGCCCATGCCGGGGACTACCTAGATGAGAATTTCCCAAATTCCTTCTATCTTGCACCAACTGAGCCCATGGAAGTCACCGAGATTATAAAGTCACTTAAAGATAACTCAGGGAATCTGTCTCATGTCCCACCATTATTGTACAAGCGAGCAGCCCATGTCCTTTCGCATGCTATTTCATTACTTTTTAACAAGTCACTAGAAACTAGCACCTTCCCGAAACTACTCAAGACGGCAAGGGTTACACCAATACATAAAAGTGGTGACCCTACAGATTTAAACAACTATAGACCAATATCAAACTTACCATTGCTATCCAAAATCTTTGAGAAACTCGTGCACAGGAGACTATATTCATTTATAACAGCGCAAAACATACTCAACCCCTGCCAATTTGGATTCAGGAAAAATAAAAGCACTAATGATGCAATCATAAAAATGCTAGATCTGCTTTACACAGCATTGGAAAATAAGGAATATCCACTATGAATTTTTATTGACCTAAGAAAAGCTTTTGACACAGTAGACCACGGCATCCTACTCCACAAACTTGACCATTATGGTATAAGAGGCCATGCGCTTGCATATTTCAAATCTTACCTTACTAATAGGTATCAGTATGTCACCATTATAGACACAGCATCAACAACACGGCCACTTAATACTGGAGTTCCGCAGGGAAGTGTCCTTGGTCCCCTGCTCTTCCTCATATACATCAATTATCTTCCAAACGTATCCCAACACCTGAACCCCATTCTCTTTGCTGACGACACGACTTATGTCATCTCTCACCCTAATCTTGCCACCCTCAACACCATTGTTAACGAGGAGCTGATCAAAATATCGACTTGGATGATGGCCAATAAACTTAGGTTTTGTCAGTGTTAAGCATACTATATTATGTTTGGTAGCAGAGCAGGAGTTGCGCAAATTAACATTAAGATCAACAACACTCTAATTGCCAGACATAATGAGGGCAAATTCCTAGGCCTATACCTCGACAACAACCTGAATTTCAGCACCCATATCCAACACATAACCAAAAAATATCCAAAACGGTTGGGATCCTCTCCAAGATACGATACTACGTGTCGCAAAATGCCCTTCTCACACTACACCACTCACTTATTTATCCATACCTCACCTATGCTATTTGTGCTTGGGTATCAACTGCAGCAACACATCTAAAGCCAATAATAACCCAACAAAAAGCCGCAGTAAGAATAATCACTAAATCCCATTCCTGGCAACACACCCCCCCCACTCTTCATAGATCTAAACTTACTCCCTGTTCAGTACATCCACACTTACTACTGTGCAATCTACATCTACAGGACCTTAAATTCCAATATTAACCTTGACCTAAAATGCTTTCTTGATAGTTGTGACAAAATCCACAGGCATAACACCAGACACAAACATCTCTATGACATTCCCCGTGTCCGACTAAACCTTTACCAAAATTCAATGTATGTCAAAGGCCCTAAAATCTGGAACACCCTACCTGAAAACTCTAGAACTGCAGACAAATTCATCACCTTCAAAACTACCATTAGAAAACATCTCATCTCCCTGATACACCCCATCAACTAACTACACAAATACCACCTGGTGGTTCACACTTACACTCGCTCACCCATTTGACCATAAACAGAAATATCAATCTCAATCTTAAAATAATGAATCCTAACTAGTCATAAGTTGGCCTGTGATACTCCAATACTGAAACTATGTACTGTGCCAAAACAAAAGCATTCACATTGCTAAACTCACAGACTAGTATTTAGTCACTTAGCCATAATATCAACTTACCTCATAATTTGTAATATTTTAAATTTAAGAATTATTCTGAGTCTGCCCGAAATGCCTAGCCATGCTAGGTGTTCTAGTGGTACACTGTAATTATTTTACTACATGTAAACCACACAATAACCAAATTCTGTAAACTCAGCATTGTAATCCTTATAGAGAATAAACTTCGAATTGAATTGAATTGAATTGAATTGAATAGTTAATGCTTCCCTAAAAGCTTTGGCAGTAAAATTAGTACCTTGGTCACTCTGAATAGACCTAGGAATGCCAAAGCAGGAAATAAACCTAGTTAAGACCTTAAGTATGGCTTTAGTATTGATACTGTGCATTGGAATTGCCTCTGGATATCTAGTGACTTTATCCATAATAGTGAATAAGTACTGATTCCCAGACTTGGGCTTAGGTAATGGACCTGCACAATCTATGATTAACTCTGCAAAAGGTTTTCCATCTGCCGGTATTGGATGGAGAGGTGTAGGTTAAATAGGGTGTCCAGGTTTCCCTACTTGTTGACATTCTCTACAACAGCAGATATGATTCTTCACATCCTGCCTTAGCTTTGCCCAGAAAAATTCTTTTAGTATTCTATACATAGTTTTAATAATTCCTAAATGGCCTCCTAATGGAAGTTACGAGCTATGTTTAATATTTGTGATCTAAATTTTTTAGGAACTACCAATCTGACTTTTGCCTTCCCTCCACCTCCTTACCAGTGTCAGTGCAGTTTAAAAAGTCGTTTTTAATTTCATATTTAACTGGGTGATCTGAAAAGGATTCACTCATGGCTGCCTGAAAAGCGAAATTCAATGAAAGGTCTTTTTGCTATTCCTCCCAAAAAGACAGTCCCTCGGGCATGGTAACAGAGACATCTGACAATCCTGCAACCCTGGAGTAGGAAGGTTTGATTTGCGTCTGTTCACTAAATTACGAGACCTGTGAAAATTTGTCTGCACTGCCTCCATGTGAGTTGTCTACCCTGGCAAGCTCTGTTGACACCGAGCCCTGAGGTCGGTACCTCAGCCTCACAAGTGGCTTATAGGACAGATTTCCATAAATGACTGATGTTACAAGAAACCTCGCCTGCATGACTCAAGAAATCATAATGACACGATTGCAAACAAACCATACCCCCAGCCGGGATTGAACCCGTGGTCATGGAGTCTCAAAACTCCAGCCCGTCGCGTTAGCCACTAGACCAGCTAGCCACAATAAGATTCATCCAACTAGGTATATTTCTACACCATAGGAAGGTTAGCACAGGCACCTCTGTGACCACAAATGCAAGTTTTTACAGACGAATCTCCAGCTAGCGTGGCCGTGATGAACTCTAGCTCAAGTCCCTTCACTGCCGTCAACATGACTCAAGAAATCGTAATGACACGATTGCAAACAAAAACTTGCATTTGTGGTCACAGAGGTGCCTGTGCTAACCTTCCTATGGTGTAGAAATATACCTAGTTGGATGAATCTTATTGTGGCTAGCTGGTCTAGTGGCTAACACGACGGGCTGGAGTTTTGAGACTCCATGACCGCGGGTTCAATCCCGGCCGGGGGTATGGTTTGTTTGCAATCATGTCATTACGATTTCTTGAGTCATGTTGACGGCAGTGAAGGGACTTGAGCTAGAGTTTGTCACGGCCACGCTAGCTGGAGATTCGTCTGTAAAAACTTGCATTTGTGGTCACAGAGGTGCCTGTGCTAACCTTCCTATGGTGTAGAAATATACCTAGTTGGATGAATCTTATTGTGGCTAGCTGGTCTAGTGGTTAACGTGACGGGCTGGAGTTTTGAGACTCCATGACCGCGGGTTCAATCCCAGCCGGGGGTATGGCTTGCCTGCATGCATGTATAAAGGACTAACTTACTTGGTGTTTTAGAATATATCCCGATCTTCAACCTCCCTAAGCTTTGGCCCCTCTGGACTTCCCTTCAGAACCACGTGCAACCGGGAGCCTTAATTCCAGCAATATTCAGTCGATATTAATGACCTGCCTGCACCTCAGAAATTCCTGTTTCCAAGGGGGTGCGTATCCCCTAGTATAACTATGCAGAAATGGACACTAGCTTCTATGCCTGAAGGAGTGACGCCGGTACATAGTGGTCATGAACTGCAGCCTGCACAAAGGCCCACAGCTCAACTCACTGGCAATTTTCCCCAGAAACTGGCCAGAATCTCGCAGAAAAAAAGGGAGGTCTCGTCTTACTGTATGGGCCTGATGGAGGAGGTCATCTACGGTACGTCGAGGTGCCTCCACCAGATTTCCCCAGGTCTAGTATGTGAAGACACATGGGGGCACCGCCTGCTGATCACGGCACTTGTTGCTCCGACGGTGTCTAGTCTTAGAAGAAAGGGCACTGCGGTCTCAAACCCGTGCCCCAGTATTCAAACTTGGGCTACCAGTTCTCCCTGGCTAACATAACCTAGTGTTTGCCTACATTATTGGCCTATTACTACCTATGTTAAGGTCTTAGGTCTACATTATTATCTACAGTTGCCTCAATAATCCTAATATTAGTGTACTAACAGTATAAGCTACCTACTTCTTCCCTGAAGGGTAAATCTATCAAGAAGTACCTTCCAACCACCTTCGCCAACCCAGGTGTGTGTTTTGGGTGGGTGTAAGGGCCACCCAACCCAGCCATTCCATAAACGGCCTGATGAGATCTTTGTATGACGCATCTGCCCTTTGGAACTTTAGAACTGAATAAATTTCCACAAGGCCCTAGCCAGCTTTCCTCGTAAAACAAACTGGCTATTCCAAGATCAGAGTCGTCCAAGGATGGGTTAGCATTCTCATCAGATACTTCTTGGGATTTTGCCCAAGTTATGGTCAACATTGAAGAATTAGTCATATAGGTTCTGTACACTTAGTAGAATTAATGTTATTACCCAATAATAACACGGCATCTTTCATAGGAAATCGGTCAGAAACACCTGTAGTCAAATATCCAGTGTAATATTTACTCTGCACATATATTTTATGTAAGGGGACAGAAAATACTGCTCCTCCAAATGTTTCTAAAAGAACTGAGGAGGATAATGAAGTTTGTTCAGAGAGGGGAAGTAGTCCCTCTCATATTAAAGAGCAATATGCCCTAGTATCTCTAAATGTTCGTACTTCCGTTTTCTTTGACTTCTCCTGAAGGGAAGTTTGACAAGTACTATAATATAGGGCCATCCTTCACTCTACCTCTTCCTGGTTCATTTCCATAGGAATATTATTAATTCTCCCTACTGATTGGGGTTTAAGTGGGTAACTGGGTCTCACATGGCCAAGTTTATGGCAAAAACACGTTACCTCAGGTTTAACCTCAGTTCCCTGATGTTGTGGCTTACGCCACTCTGGATACTGACGTCGTAGCTCACCATATTGAGTGGTATGATGTTGCTCACCAGGTTGACCATAAGTTGAATAACGTGGCTAGCCATGCGATTTAGTTGGCTGATGTCGTTGTTCATCTTCATCCAATCAGGAACTCTTCTTTGACGATCTCTGCTCATACTAGGCTGTTGAGGAGAAAGATAAGACCGCTCGGACAAGGAGCGGTTAGTTTCAAAAGTATCAGCCAACTTGGCTGCTTCCAATGAATGATCTTGAAGGAAGTTGCAAACCTCTGGTCCAACAGATTCCAGCAGGTTATCCACCAAGATTAGCTGTACCAAGTCCCCAAAGTTAGCAACACCACTTGCCTTATGCCACTTGGTAAAGGCTTTTATCTGCCATCTTACAAAGTCGACATAAGACTGACCCAGATGTCGTCTGCCTAATTTAAATTCTTTCCTGTACTTGGCAGGAATACACTGATAAGCCCCAAGAACCGTGGTTTTTACCACCCGATATTGCCAAAATCATCATTGTTTAACACAGATATAAACTGCTGTGCCTTATCAAACAATTCTGAATGCACCAATGCAGCCCAGTGCACTTCAGGCCACCTTAAAGCTCAAGCCTCATTTTCAAATGCCTCGAAAAACTGTTCAGGCTAGGCTTCAACAAAATGAGGAACTAGCTGTACAGCCTTTTGCAAACTAAAGTCATTTACAACTTGTGTAAACTGCCTCCTCTCCTTCTATCAAACTCTTCCTTAGCATAGGCTTGCTGTTCCCTGATCTGCTCAAGATTTATTTTTGCTAACTCAAGCGCCAATGAAGTGGACTTGCTGTTGTTTCATGAGACTGCTGGTTTGAGTGTTCGTGTGTTGCGTCTCTCCCATTATTCTGCAAGAATCTGAGATCTGCGACTAACCGCTCCTGTAGAGGGATAAACGTCAATCCTGTGTGCCATGGCTGCCTCAGCTTTCAACTTTGTATGAATGTCACAAAGCTGCACAACAGTAAGAGTGTTTTGATACTCAATAGCAATAGAACAAGCAATTCGCCAACAATGCTGTAGGGAAAGTTTGGGCAGGTTTAGTAAAGTGAACTCAGACACCAATCGTCTGACTCGTATAGGTGGCATTAACCCCAACCAACGTAATATGCTGTTTGCAATACACGCTCAAGCAGCTATGCACAGTATGACTGCAGGATACTCACATACAATAGCAAGGCTGACACGCAATAGTGAAGCCAACTGCAGAATACTCACATTAGGTTCCTTGATGTTGGTGAGGGGCTCTTGATTTAGGGAATTGGATCTGTGCTCCAGTTCCCCGAATTAAGCCTGAATGCCTTCCACATCCCCCCCCCCCAGGCGCTGTATAATCCTCCGTGTTTAGCGCTTCCCCTTGATTATAATAATAATCACACACATTAGCAAAGCTGACAAAAGTGAAGCAACTGCAAAGTTGATACACAATAATCAGAAGCAATAGCAAAGCTGACGTAATGCCAGATAACAAGCTATCTAAACGATACTGTGGAAAATACTGTATATTTTCTGGAAATACGGTAATTTATAGGTAAATAGATGCCCTATATTGTATTTTTAAAAGAAGTATGTATCGACAATGGGAAACTGGACCTGAGCCTGTGCAGACAGGACTGGCCATCTTGGTTTTGAATTTTGTACAAACATTGGTGTAATGGGAAAAATTTTTCGTGCTCTAGAGGTTAAAATTGTGTTGACACCTCTCAAATAGGAGGCGAAATTGGTGGATGTGCATTCCTGCATAACTTGAGATATCAGACGACTGGACAAGACCTCTCCAGGAACCTCAGATAAGCTCTCTAGATTTGTGTGTAATTCTGGCCAGCATTATTTTCATAGATTTAGTTAGAGTGAGGTTTCTGAGTATGATACACATTAATCTCCAGTCAAATTGGTGAGTGATATTAAGATATATTTTCTGTGAAAAATTGCATTTATCTGAATGTAACTAATTATGTACATAACAGTAAATGATAAAGATAATTATTATTTATCAATGTTACATAGACAAGTAGGAATTTGGGACACCTAGGTCGCAAAAAATGTCCCCCTTCGATAACTACCACTGTCATATCCACAAGTTGCTCTGGACCTATTAATTACAAATGAAAAACATATCACCAGGAATACTGGTAAATATATAAATTTTGTGGACTGTATATTAAAAATAATAAATGGTTATATATATACACAATTACATAACAGAAGGAAAATATATCTTAATATCACTCACCAATTTGACTGGAGATTAAGTTGCATCATACTCAGAAAACCCCCCTGTCTACATTTATGATAATAATACTGGCCAGAACTATAAACATAATATAGACATGACTTAGCTGGGGTTCCTGGAGCTGTCTTGTCCAGTCGCCTGATATCTCAAGTTATGCAGGAATGCACATCCAACAATTTCGTCTCCTATTTGAGAGGTGTCAGCCTAATTTCAACCTCTAGAGCACGAAAATTCCTTCCCATTACACTAACGTTGTATCCAATTCAAAAAACCAAAATTGCGACTCTCCTGTCTGCACAGGCGCAGGTCCAGTTTCCCATTTTCGATAACATACTTCTTTTAAAAATACAATATAGGGCATCTATTTACCTATAAATTACCGTATTTCCGGAAAATATACAGTATTTTCCACACTGCGGCCAGGCGGAGGTCGTTGCTAAACTACTCAAATTGCTGATTTGGCAACGGTGGAGGACCTGGGTACATATAGGATCTGGCATCCACACGGCGACGTATTACACAAGATTTAATCACCCTTTTTACACTTTGCCGTCCTTGTGGAATCCAGAAAGTTTCCCTAATACAATTTAAGGTATCTTGTACCCCACCATGCATTACATTTTTATGGGCATTTAGCACAATTAAATTTTTTAGATGATGAGTTTTGGGCAGTAAGATAGGGTGTTTAGCATAATCACCCAATTCAGCATTTTGTAACCTACCTCTGCACCTAATTACATTGTTCTCTAAATACAGCCCCAATTTCTCTATTATGGAACCTTTCCCAATTTTTCTTTCCATCATCAATTTAATCTCATTTCCATAGATTTCCTCCTGTACCCTCTTTATCCAATATTCAAGAGGATGTGAAAACTTAAATGAAATATTCATCTTGTTTAGAAATTTAAACACCAACTTAGTTACATTGATTAGTTTGGGTAAAGAAGAATACCTATTTATATCAATGGCTAAGGAAGGACAAACTATTGGAGCGGTGGTCACAGTAATTTCAACAGGAGCAATATATGCCTTTTGTACAGGCCAATTAGCTTTATTTACCAACCAGCTCGGTCCTTTAAACCATGATATAGCATTTACAAATTTAGCATAAGGTAAACCTTGAGACAAGAAATCAGCTGGATTCTCCTCACCAGGTATATGATTAAATGTTAACATATGCTGACCCAAACTATTATACTTCTCTTGCGTCTGATTAATTTCAGCGACTCTGTTTTGTACGTACACAATTTTACTGTTTCCATTACGAATCCATTGTAAGGACACCTCATTATCAGACCAAATTACAGTGTCGCTAATATTTATCTCCTGCAACTTATTTCTTATATAATTAGCTAATTTGACACCTACATAAATGACTGCTAATTCCAACTGAGGTAAGGTACGTGATTTAATTGGAGACACTTTAGCCTTAGACATAAGAGAAATAACACTATTACATTGAAGGTAAGCAACTGCTCCATATGCCAATTTTGAAGCATCACAAAAAATGTGGAGTACATTTTTCCCATTTGGATTGGCCATCTGGTGTGGGAACTCCAACATTGGAATTTTCTCATAATCACCAATTAATTCATCCCACCTGTTAATGAATTCCTCAGGTAGATTTTCATCCCAAGCACATTTAAGTTTCCATGCTTCCTGAATTAATAATTTCCCTCTTATAGTAAGGGGTGACACTAAACCTAGTGCATCAAAACATTTGGAAACTTCAGCAAGCAAAACTCTCTTAGTTAATTTATTGGGCATACTGTAATTATTAGATTTTAACATTAACAAATCTCTCTCAGTATCCCAAGTTAAACCCAATACATTACTACATTTTGGCACTTCATCTCCAGGGTAATCTTTACTTATTTTGTCCTGTAATTTGGACGAATTACTATTCCATTCCCTCACAGGCATATTTGCACTTTGCATTATTTTATTAGCCTCTCCATAAGTCATTAACAGTTCCTCTTCAGTTGACGTCACACCCAGGAAATTGTCCACATAAAATTGTTTGCTCATTACCTTACTCAATGGACTTTCCATACGTTTAAGGTGTGCATTTATCGTCGCTTGAAGTAGGAATGGACTGGATGTAGCACCAAATAATACGCTCCTAAAGCGAAAGGTTTTAAGAGGGCTCTAAGTGGGTCAATAGGATTCTCAGACCATAAGAAGCAGGTACAATCCTGGTCAGCCTCTTGTAAACCCACTCTTAGGAAAGCTTTACTTATGTCAGCCGTAAATGCATAGTGCTTCACTCTGAAATTTAATAAGATATCTCCTAATTTTTCCGTCAACGACGGACCTGTCATCAAACAGTCATTTAAACTAGGTACATTTTTGTTACTCCTGGCACTACAATTAAACGCAATTCTCAGAGGAGTGGTCTTAGAATCCTTCTTCACTCCGTGATGTGGCAAATAGTGACCATAAATTTTGGTTTGATCAGGAGGTACCTCTTCTATAAATTTATTAATTAATTGCTCAGCAATTATATCATTATAGGCAGTTAGCAATTCTGGTGTCTTACTCAGCTCGCAGAGTTGAGCCTTTAATTGTCCATATGCCATTCTGTAATTAGTGGGCAATTCTGGATGGTTCAGTCTCCACGGAAGTCGTACCCGGTATTGTCCAGATTCAAATTTTACATCTCTCAGATATTGTTCTTGAGTAAAAGAATCGTCTGGACTTTCTTCATTTACATTTATTCCAATGCTGTCTAATTCCCACAATTTATGCACTGGCTCAACACCATTCTCTATGAAAGAATTATACTGGGGCACGACTTCATGAGTAAGACACAGTTATGGTATTTGTAGTTTCCTCTAGTCATGAATTATTATTACGAGGAATCCTACCATACATTACATGGTCTCCTGCAGTCTTCAAAAGGGTGACACCACATTTCTTTACCATACCCTTTACAAAGGAGGCATAATAGTCACTACCTATCAAAATATTTATTGGGCCTACAGAATCATCACTTCCATTGCAGAGTCACTTGTTTGCATAGAACTGCTTAATGCCTCAAATGATGTAGTGGAAGTTTTAGCAGTAAAGGTCGATAACCAAAACCTAGTCATTGTGGTAGTCTACAAGCCTCCGGATGCAGCATCCCAGCAATTCCAGGAACAGCTGTTAAAAATTGACCACTGTCTGGAAAATCTTCCAGCTCCTGCACCCAACATCTTGCTCCTGGGGGATTTCAACTTAAGGCACCTAAAATGGAGGAATATAGCAAATAATATTGTTGCAGTAATAACACCAGGAGGCAGCTCTGATGAAAACTCACACTCACACGAGCTTTTAAATCTCCACAAAATTCAATTTAAACCAGCAAATAATAGAGCCTACTAGACTGGAGAATACACTAGACCTCATCTTCACTAACAATGATGATCTGATAAGAAATGTCACCATATCTAAAACAATATACTCAGATCACAACATAATTGAGGTTCAGACATGTATGCGTGGAGCCACAGACCGACATAATGAGACTAGTCACGAGGGAGCATTCACCAAATTCAACTTCAATAACAAAAACATAAAGTGGGACCAAGTAAACCAAGTCCTAACCGATATAAGCTGGGAATTTATACTAAGCAACACAGACCCCAACTTATGCCTAGAACAGATTAACTCGGTGGCACTCGATGTATGCACAAGGCTTATTCCTCTAAGAAAAAGGAGGAGTAGATGTAAAATAGAAAGAGACAGGCGCTCCCTTTACAGGCGATGGAAAAGAATAACAGAGCGGCTAAAAGAGGTCAATATATCTGAAATGCGTAGGGAGACACTGGTCAGAGAAATAGCAAGCATCAAACTTAAGCTAAAAGAATCCTTTAGGAGTCAGGAATCGCGGGAAGAACTAAAAGCCATAAATGAAATCGAAAGAAACCCAAAGTATTTCTTCTCCTATGCCAAATAAAAATCGAGAACAACGTCCAGTATTGGGCCCCTACTTAAACAAGATGGGTCCTACACAGATGACAGCAAGGAAATGAGTGAGCTACTCAAGTCCCAATATGACTCAGTTTTTAGCAAGCCGCTAACCAGACTGAGAGTCGAAGATCAAAATGATTTTTTTATGAGAGCGCCACAAAATTTGATTAACACAAGCCTATCCGATGTTATCCTGACGCCAAATGACTTCGAACAGGCGATAAATGACATGCCCATGCACTCTGCCCCAGGGCCAGACTCATGGAACTCTGTGTTCATCAAGAACTGCAAGAAGCCCCTATCACGAGCCTTTTCCATCCTATGGAGAAGGAGCATGGACACGGGGGTCGTCCCACAGTTACTAAAAACGACAGACATAGCCCCACTCCACAAAGGGGGCAGTAAAGCAACAGCAAAGAACTACAGACCAATAGCACTAACATCCCATATCATAAAAATCTTTGAAAGGGTCCTAAGAAGCAAGATCACCACCCATCTAGAAACCCATCAGTTACACAACCCAGGGCAACATGGGTTTAGAACAGGTCGCTCCTGTCTGTCTCAACTATTGGATCACTACGACAAGGTCCTAAATGCACTAGAAGACAAAAAGAATGCAGATGTAATATATACAGACTTTGCAAAAGCCTTCGACAAGTGTGACCATGGCGTAATAGTGCACAAAATGCGTGCTAAAGGAATAACAGGAAAAGTCGGTCGATGGATCTATAATTTCCTCACTAACAGAACACAGAGAGTAGTCGTCAACAGAGTAAAGTCCGAGGCAGCTACGGTGAAAAGCTCTGTTCCACAAGGCACAGTACTCGCTCCCATCTTGTTCCTCATCCTCATATCCGACATAGACAAGGATGTCAGCCACAGCACCGTGTCTTCCTTTGCAGATGACACCCGAATCTGCATGACAGTGTCTTCCATTGCAGACACTGCAAGGCTCCAGGCGGACATCAACCAAATCTTTCAGTGGGCTGCAGAAAACAATATGAAGTTCAACGATGAGAAATTTCAATTACTCAGATATGGTAAACATGAGGAAATTAAATCTTCATCAGAGTACAAAACAAATTCTGGCCACAAAATAGAGCGAAACACCAACGTCAAAGACCTGGGAGTGATCATGTCGGAGGATCTCACCTTCAAGGACCATAACATTGTATCAATCGCATCTGCTAGAAAAATGACAGGATGGATAATGAGAACCTTCAAAACTAGGGAGGCCAAGCCCATGATGACACTCTTCAGGTCACTTGTTCTATCTAGGCTGGAATATTGCTGCACACTAACAGCACCTTTCAAGGCAGGTGAAATTGCCGACCTAGAAAATGTACAGAGAACTTTCACAGCGTGCATAACAGAGATAAAACACCTCAATTACTGGGAGCGCTTGAGGTTCCTAAACCTGTATTCCCTGGAACGCAGGAGGGAGAGATACATGATTATATACACCTGGAAAATCCTAGAGGGACTAGTACCGAACTTGCACACGAAAATCACTCACTACGAAAGCAAAAGACTTGGCAGACGATGCACCATCCCCCCAATGAAAGGCAGGGGTGTCACTAGCACGTTAAGAGACCATACAATAAGTGTCAGGGGCCCGAGACTGTTCAACTGCCTCCCAGCACACATAAGGGGGATTACCAACAGACCCCTGGCAGTCTTCAAGCTGGCACTGGACAAGCACCTAAAGTCAGTTCCTGATCAGCCGGGCTGTGGCTCGTACGTTGGTTTGCGTGCAGCCAGCAGCAACAGCCTGGTTGATCAGGCTCTGATCCACCAGGAGGCCTGGTCGCAGACCGGGCCGCGGGGGCGTTGACCCCCGGAACTCTCTCCAGGTAAACTCCAGGTAAACCCCAGAAGGTGCTAAATTTACATTATGTTAAAGTCTTTCTGTAGCTTTACTAAGCCCTACTGTAGATATTTTCTCTGGAAGTCTATCTACAATTACTGCATTAACAAGTTTTTTTCTCATTGCCCAACCTGACAGTTACATAAACAGTGTCATACAATTGAGCCCTTTTATCCAAGAGAAAACCAGATAATTTTAAAGTTGTGGGATCTCCCATCTGTACTTTCATACCATCAAAACATTTACGTTTTATGAAAGTACGCTGGGATCCCTTGTCTAATAATGCAGTTACATTTTTTGATTTATGCCTTTTATCATCAACTTTTACCTGTAACACAGGTAAGGCTACTTCAGCAAAACCATCATTATTAACATTAGCAGCAATTTTTACATTAGCCACTGTTGTGTCAGGATTGTCAACATTATCATTATTATCAACATTATCATATAGACCTTTACACATGACTATATGGTGTCTTCCTTTGTGACATTGATAACAGAAGTTTAATTTGGCATAATCCTTTACATTGTGATTACCTAAACATCTCATACATCTGCCAAGTTCCTCCAATCTTTCAACTTTATCATTCCATGAATTGTATGCATTGCAATTCTTAGATAAATGAGTACCCTTGCAGAAAAGATAATCTCTCTTTTCTTTGACTGGTTTCTTATTAACTGGGCTACTCTTAGGAGGGTACTTTTTCTTCTTACCTAGTGGAGAATCATTATTTCTGATTCTTGCTACTTGATATGCACCTATGCAACTCTTTTTAGGAAATGAATTTTGATTACTATTGGGATAATTTCTCCCTTTGTGAAACTTGACAGATACCTCAGAGTTATTATGTGTTGCATCTTTAAAATGAGTTAGTTGGCTGGTCTGCAACTGCACAATTAATTCTTGTAGACCTAGTCTTATTTCCTCCAGACCAAAATAACCCTTGTGATATTTATTCGAGAGCCATTCAAGCATTTTACAGCTTAATTTATTCTGTACAATGGCACTCAATAACCAGTCTGATTCCTTCAGATTATATTTATTATTTAAAGTTTTGAGAGTGCTCTCCAGTTTAACTCTAAACTGTTGTAAACCTTTGTAAGTGTGATCTGGAGATTTTAAATTAACAATAATATTGTTAGGTAAGACACATATGCAACAGTTAGGTATCTTTATTATGAAATGTTTCGCCTACACAGTAGGCTTCTTCAGTCAAGTACAGAAAAGTTGATAGAAGCAGAAGATACTTGAAGACGATGTAATCAGTCCATCACCCTTAAAGTTTTGAGGTGGTCAGTCCCTCAGTCTGGAGAAGAGCATTGTTCCATAGTATGAAACAATATGGAGATGAAGTGACAGGATGGAGCTTTTTATAGCGCCAAGAGGTGAGACGTAGGCCACTAGGAGAGGTAAGAACTCAGATGTTGAGAGGTCAGGTCCCTCTCAAATCCAGCCGCTCTCACTAGTGGAAGTTGTCGAAGTTGATTGCAGGTCTGTACCAAGATACCCTTGTGTTGCAGTGTCTGACAGATTGAACATGCAACACAAGGGTATCTTGGTACAGACCTGCAATCAACTTCGACAACTTCCACTAGTGAGAGCGGCTGGATTTGAGAGGGACCTGACCTCTCAACATCTGAGTTCTTACCTCTCCTAGTGGCCTACGTCTCACCTCTTGGCGCTATAAAAAGCTCCATCCTGCCAGTTCATCTCCATATTGTTTCATACTATGGAACAATGCTCTTCTCCAGACTGAGGGACTGACCACCTCAAAACTTTAAGGGTGATGGACTGATTACATCGTCTTCAAGTATCTTCTGCTTCTATCAACTTTTCTGTACTTGACTGAAGAAGCCTACTGTGTAGGCGAAACGTTTCATAATAAAGATACCTAACTGTTGCATATGTGTCTTACCTAACAACCTGTCGGTATTTTATACCATTTTAATGTTCAACAATAATATTACTAGATCCAACCTACTTTGTTCTATATTACCATAAGTGACTTTCAACAAGTCAACTGCTTCCTTGTAAAAGTCATTTACATTGGGAAAGGCTTGTATGAGTATGTGAGCATCTCCTCTTATCTGTTCCTTGAGGTAAAATAATTTAGTTACACAGGCTAGGTCACTCCTGTCATGCACAGCTGCTTTAAAAATTGACCAAAATTCCTCCCAATTTTCTTCAGGATTAAACACAGGCAAACACAATTCCGGGAGTTTTGGCAAAGACATATTATTTGTTGGAGCAGACTGACCAACTGCCTGGTTTACACATTTTAATTTATTCAAGGCCTGACTTTTACAAGAAAGAATCTTTTCCTCTAATTCATAATACTGATTAATCATGAGATCTATTTCAGTCTCATCTACACAGTTTACTAATAAATCTCCTTCATATTTGTTGTAATATAATTTGTATGAATCATATCTATTACCTAAAGCATCTAAATACAATTTTAAATCATCAGTATTCACAGTTTCTTGATGCATTAATTCCAAATATTTATTATATGCCTTGGTTACATGACCCTTTCTAGCCTGCAGTGAGGCTTTCTTTGCTCTATATTCCATATGTTTGTCTTCTACATTAATTTCCTCATTTTCAGCCATGATGCAATGTATTAAATTCAACTTAACACTGATTACAACTTACAACACTGATACAACTAACCTTTGAACAAACCCTAGCTACTTGAGCTTAGCAATTACACATAAAAGATTGTAATGTAAATTTTAAATGTACATGAGTACAAACCTTTAGAAAGCCTTGGCTTATCAAAATTATTATACAAATTAATATAAATCCTTGCCAGAATTTGGCATAGCAAAATTAATATTATACACATTATAATCTTTAGCCACACTTGTCTTATCAATTACACATACACTGATATAAATCTTGGCCAGAATTGTCTTATCAAATTAATATTATACAAATTAATATAAACTTAGCCAGACTTGACTTATCAAAATTAATATTGTAATAATTATAATCCACAACGCATTCAGTAAATTTGTGAACTTAACATCCACCTCCTTCTGTCATTTCACATATAATTATTAAGTAATTAACTAATTAATGACTTCACTAATTGCCTCCGGTTCAAGAAGGACCAACGGGCAAATTAAATGTGGAAAATTGCATTTATCTGAATGTAACTAATTATGTACATAACAGTAAATAATAACAAAGATAATTATTATTTATCAATGTTACATAGACAAGTAGGAATTTGGGACACCTAGGTCGCAAAAAATGTCCCCCTTCGATACCTACCACTGTCATATCCACAAGTTGCTCTGTACCTATTAATTACAAATGAAAAATACATCACCAGGAAAACTGGTAAATATATAAATTTTGTGAACTGTATATTAAAAATAATAAATGGTTATATATATACACAATTACATAACAGAAGGAAAATATATCTTAATATCACTCACCAATTTGACTGGATATTAAGTTGCATCATACTCAGAAAACCCCCCAGTCTACATTTATGATAATAATACTGGCCAGAACTATAAACATAATATAGACATGACTTAGCTGGGGTTCCTGGAGCTGTCTTGTCCAGTCGCCTGATATCTCAAGTTATCCAGGAATGCACATCCAACAATTTCGTCTCCTATTTGAAAGGTGTCAGCCTAATTTTAACCTCTAGAGCACGAAAATTCCTTCCCATTACACTAACGTTGTATCCAATTCAAAAAGCCAAAATGGCGACTCTCCTGTCTGCGCAGGCGCAGGTCCAGTTTCCCATTTTCGATAACATACTTCTTTTAAAAATACAATATAGGGCATCTATTTACCTATAAATAGATGCCCACATTTTCCTTCTGTTATGTAATTGTGTATATATATAACCAAGGAGGAAGGGCAAGGAGGAATAACATCTTGTAGGAGTGAGGAAGAGCCAGTTGTGAGTGTGGGGGAAGTTCGTGAGGCAGTAGGTAAAATGAAAGGGGGTAAGGCAGCCGGGATTGATGGGATAAAGATAGAAATGTTAAAAGCAGGTGGGGATATAGTTTTGGAGTGGTTGGTGCAATTATTTAATAAATGTATGGAAGAGGGTAAGGTACCTAGGGATTGGCAGAGAGCATGCATAGTTCCTTTGTATAAAGGCAAAGGGGATAAAAGAGAGTGCAAAAATTATAGGGGGATAAGTCTGTTGAGTGTACCTGGTAAAGTGTATGGTAGAGTTATAATTGAAAGAATTAAGAGTAAGACGGAGAATAGGATAGCAGATGAACAAGGAGGCTTTAGGAAAGGTAGGGGGTGTGTGGACCAGGTGTTTACAGTGAAACATATAAGTGAACAGTATTTAGATAAGGCTAAAGAGGTCTTTGTGGCATTTATGGATTTGGAAAAGGCGTATGACAGGGTGGATAGGGGGGCAATGTGGCAGATGTTGCAAGTGTATGGTGTAGGAGGTAGGTTACTGAAAGCAGTGAAGAGTTTTTACGAGGATAGTGAGGCTCAAGTTAGAGTATGTAGGAAAGAGGGAAATTTTTTCCCAGTAAAAGTAGGCCTTAGACAAGGATGTGTGATGTCACCGTGGTTGTTTAATATATTTATAGATGGGGTTGTAAGAGAAGTAAATGCGAGGGTCTTGGCAAGAGGCGTGGAGTTAAAAGATAAAGAATCACACACAAAGTGGGAGTTGTCACAGCTGCTCTTTGCTGATGACACTGTGCTCTTGGGAGATTCTGAAGAGAAGTTGCAGAGATTGGTGGATGAATTTGGTAGGGTGTGCAAAAGAAGAAAATTAAAGGTGAATACAGGAAAGAGTAAGGTTATGAGGATAACAAAAAGATTAGGTGATGAAAGATTGAATATCAGATTGGAGGGAGAGAGTATGGAGGAGGTGAACGTATTCAGATATTTGGGAGTGGACGTGTCAGCGGATGGGTCTATGAAAGATGAGGTGAATCATAGAATTGATGAGGGAAAAAGAGTGAGTGGTGCACTTAGGAGTCTGTGGAGACAAAGAACTTTGTCCTTGGAGGCAAAGAGGGGAATGTATGAGAGTATAGTTTTACCAACGCTCTTATATGGGTGTGAAGCGTGGGTGATGAATGTTGCAGCGAGGAGAAGGCTGGAGGCAGTGGAGATGTCATGTCTGAGGGCAATGTGTGGTGTGAATATAATGCAGAGAATTCGTAGTTTGGAAGTTAGGAGGAGGTGCGGGATTACCAAAACTGTTGTCCAGAGGGCTGAGGAAGGGTTGTTGAGGTGGTTCGGACATGTAGAGAGAATGGAGCGAAACAGAATGACTTCAAGAGTGTATCAGTCTGTAGTGGAAGGAAGGCGGGGTAGGGGTCGGCCTAGGAAGGGTTGGAGGGAGGGGGTAAAGGAGGTTTTGTGTGCGAGGGGCTTGGACTTCCAGCAGGCATGCGTGAGCGTGTTTGATAGGAGTGAATGGAGACAAATGGTTTTTAATACTTGACGTGCTGTTGGAGTGTGAGCAAAGTAACATTTATGAAGGGATTCAGGGAAACCGGCAGGCCGGACTTGAGTCCTGGAGATGGGAAGTACAGTGCCTGCACTCTGAAGGAGGGGTGTTAATGTTGCAGTTTAAAAACTGTAGTGTAAAGCACCCTTCTGGCAAGACAGTGATGGAGTGAATGATGGTGAAAGTTTTTCTTTTTCGGGCCACCCTGCCTTGGTGGGAATCGGCCGGTGTGATAATAAAAAAAAAAAAAAAAAAAATATAACCATTTATTATTTTTAATATACAGTCCACAAATTTATATATTTACCAGTATTCCTGGTGTATGTATATTTCATCTAATTAATAGGTCCAGAGCAACTTGTGGTTATGACAGTGGTAGGTATCGAAGGGGGACATTTTTTGCGACCTAGGTGTCCCAAATTCCTACTTGTCTATGTAACATTGATAAATAATAATTATCTTTATCATTTACTGTTATGCACATAATTAGTTACATTCAGATAAATGCAATTTTCCACATTTAATTTGCCTGTTGGTCCTTCTTGAACCGGAGGTAATTAGTGAAGTCATTAATTAGTTAATTTCTTAATAATTATATGTGTAATGACAGAAGGAGGTGGATGTTAAGTTCACAAATTTACTTAATGTGTAGTGGATTATAATTATTACAATATTAAGCTAAGCTCAAGGGTGGCTAAAGATTATAATAATGTGTATAATAATAATTTTGCAAAGCCAAAGTGGCTAGGATTTATATTAATGTATTTGTACAATATTAATTTGATAGACAATTCTGGCCAAAATTTATATCAGTGTATGTGTAATTGATAAGCCAAGTGTAACTAATATTAATGTGTATAATATTAATTTTGCTATGCCAAATTCTGGAAAGGATTTATTAATTTGTATAATATTAATTTTGATGAGCCAAGTTTGTATTAATGTACCTTTAAAATTCATATAATTTTCTTGCACATGTAATTGCTGAGCTCAAGTAGCTGGGATTTATTCAAAGGTAAGTTGTACTATTTACCTTTATAAAGTGCATAATTTAGTACATAATCAGTGTTGTTAAGTTGAATTTAATACATTGCATCATGGCTGAAAATGTGGAAATTGATGTAAAAGACAAACATATGGAATATAGAGTAAAGAAAGCATCACTACAGGCTAGGAAAGCTCATGTAACCAAGGCATATAATAAGTGCTTGGAATTAATGAATCAAGAAACTGTGAATACTGATGATTTAAAATTGTATTTAGATGCTTTAGGGAATAGATATGATTCATACAAATTATATTACAACAAATATGAAGGAGATTTGTTAGTAAACTGTGTAGATGAG
>NC_091298.1:22542748-22630248 GCF_038502225.1 Cherax quadricarinatus
AAAAGGGTTTGATGGCTGAACTGGGTTTGGGGTAATGAACTCACAAGTTAAAAAGGTAATGAACCCTTAGAATGGTTCTTGTTTATAATTACAATCATGGTAATAAAACAATTCCCCCTTCCAAAACCACAAACTAAATGAGTTATTGGTCCAAATTTTGATTGTTGAGTCACACACACACACACACACACACACACCCCACACAAGCCTCATCAACACACACACACACACACACACACACACAACACCACACACCCCTCACACACTCACACACACACAAAAATCTTAACATCTTTTGAAACTAGAACTTTGAGGTATGGAAAATCAAATGTACCCCAAATTTTTTAAAAGGAGACAGATATGAGGCACTAAACTACGGGGCCTGTATCATTTGCTTTATATTATAAAAGGTCAGGGGAAGATCACCCCAGGAGAGAGTGGTGGAGGCCCTGGAAAAAAAGAATTTTAAAAATTGAAACCAGGGGTTTTTCAGGGAAGGGAAAAATCCCTTGTCCGGGCCTACTAAAAGTTTTATGAAAAAGGTGCCCAAAATGAACATTTAAAATGGAAAAAAATTACCGGATTGTTGGTAAGACACATATCAACAGTTGGTATTTTTTATTTCAAACGTTTCCCAACACAGAAAGGTTTCCTTGATCAGTCCCAGAAAAGTTGATAGAACCCAGAAGATCCAAAAACGATGAATCAGTCCATCCCCTTAAAGTTTTGGGTGGGTCAGTCCCCCCAGTCTGGAGAAGGCATTTTTTTCCGTTGTCTGAAACAATTAAGTTAAAGTGACAGAATGGGGCTTATAATTGGGGGTGGGGTGGGAATTTGCTTTGGGGGGGCAGGCCCCTCTCAAACCCACCCCGTTCTCCCCTGTAGGGGTTTTTTCCCAAAAGTTGATGGTCTTCCAAAAAGGATCCCCTTGTGTCGCAGTGTCTGACAGAATAACATTAAAATGGGTATAAAATCCGACAGATTTTTAAAGGTAAGACCCTTAATGCAACAGTTAGGTATCTTTTTTTCAAACCCCCCTCCCACAGTGGGCTTTTAAAGAGTACAAAAAAGGGTTGATAGAAGCAGAAGACCCCAAAGACGTGTAATCAGTCCATCACCCCCCCAAAGTTTTGAAAATTGGGTCAGCCCCTAATTTGGGAGAAAGGCATTTTTTCCCGTTTCAAAAACAATATGAAGTTGAAGTGACAGAATGGGGCCTTATAGTGCCAGGAGGGGGGCGAGGTTTGCTTTGGGGGGGCAGGTCCTCTAAAACCCAAAGGTTCTCACTGGGGGGGGTTTTCGAAGTTGATGGTCTGTCCAAGATCCCTTGTGTTGCAGTGTCTGACAGAATGAACTTTTAAAATGGTATAAAATACCAAGATTTTGGGGTAAGACACATATGCAACAGTTGGGTATCTTTATTTAAACTTTTCGCCTACACGGAAAACTTTTAATCGAGTACAAAAAAAGTTGATAAAAACCAGAAGAGGGAAAAACGATGAATCAGTCCATCACCCAAAAAGTTTGAGGTGGTCAGTCCCTCAGTCTGGAGAAGAGCATTTTTGTTTCTGAAACAATAAAATTTGGTGAAAAGAAGGGGAAAAGTTAAAAGTGCCAGGAGGTGAGACTGGGTTGTTTTGGGGGGCGGCCCCTCTAAAACCCCCCGTTCTCACAAAGTAGTCACTGAAGGGGTTTGTCAAAAGTTGATGGTCTGTCCCAAAGTCCCGGTGTTGATTCAAAGAATGAACATTAAAATGGTATAAAATACCGCCAGTTGTTAGGTAAGACCATATGCAACGTTAGGTATCTTTTTTTCCCGAAACTTTTCCCACACATTTGACCTTCTTCGATCGAGTCAAAAAAGGTTGGTAAACGAAGTTTTTAAAGGGCAGTGTAATCAGTCCACCACCCTTTAAAATTTTTGAGGTAGGTCAGCCCCTCAGTCGGGAAAGAGCATTGTTCCGTTTCAAAAAAATTATAAATTGAAGTGACAGAAGGGGGCCTTATAGTGCCGGGAGGGGGGGCGAAGGTTTGCTTTGGGGGGGCAGGTCCCCCAAACCCCCAACCTTCTCAAAAATAGGGGTTGTCGGGGGTTGATGGTCTGTCCCAAAATTTCCCCTTGTTTGCAGTGTTAACCGAATAACTTTAAAATGGTATAAAAATTGGAAGATTTTTTGGTAAACATATGCAACAGTTGGTTCTTTTTTTTCAAACGTTTCGCCTACACATTGGCCCTTTTAAATCAGTACAGAAAAGTTGATAAAAACGAAGATACTTGAAGACGATGTAATCAGTCCATCCCCCTTAAAAAGTTTTAGGTTGGTAGTCCCTCGTCTGGAAAGAGCTTTTTCCGTTGTCTGAAAAATATGAAGTTGAAGTGGGGGGCCCTTTTAAATTTCCCCGGGGGTGAACGTGGTTTTGTTTTTTGGGAGGCAGGTCCCCCGAGCCGTTCTCACTGGAAGGGGGTTGCCCCGAAGTTGAGGGTTTGTACCAAGACCCCCCTTGTTTGCAGTGTCTGACAAAATGAACATTAAAAGGGGTATAAAATGCCCCCAGATTGTTAGGTAAGAAAATATGCAAAAAGTTGGGTATCTTTTTTCAAAAACTTTTCGCCTCCCACAGTGGGCTTTTTCCCAATCGAGTACAAAAAAGTTGATGAAGCAAAAGATTTAAAAGACGATGAACCTCTCTGGTGGGGAACCCGGGGGTTTTGGAAAAGGACCTGCCCCCCCAAAAGCCCTGTCCCCTCTGGCAAAAAAAAGCGGGCTTTCAACTTCATTTTTTTCAAAAACGGGTCTCCTTTTTCTCCCGAGGCCCTAACCCCCGGGTTTGCACCAAAATATTTAAAAGGCTTTGAAACCCTTTTTCCTGAAGAAACCCTCTGTGTGAGCAAAAACTTTCGAAAAAGCCCCTTCCTTTGCATTGTGTCCCCTTTTAAAATCTGTCTTTTCCCCCGTCAAATTTCTTCTGTCGAACCTGAACACAAAAAGGTTTGGTAAAACCTGGGTTCAAACTACCCCAGTGAGAACGGCGGGGTTTTGAAGGATGCCTCCCAAAACCACCTCCCCGGGGCCATTTGGCCCTTCGGTTCAACCAACGAAAGTTTAACAAAATTTGTTTTTTTCAAAGAAAACGGGGTGAACTGTTACAAATTTTAGTTCTTCTGTTTTTCAGTTTTTTCTGACTAAAAACTTATGTGAGAAAACTTTCGAAAAAAATTTCTGGTTTTTCTTTGTGTTTTCCCCAAACCTTCTGTGGGTGTTCCCCTTTTTGGCCCTTTTCCTTCGTCGAACCTGAAATTTTGGTTTTGGTCAAACCCATGGGTTTCGAAAATTTTTACTGTGGGGCGGCAAAATTTGAAGGACCTGTTTGGCGGTTTACGCCCCGGGCCCAAGGCTTTTGTAAAAAACCAAATTTTCTGTTTTTTCGAACGGAAAAATCCTTTGCCCGGGCTAAATTTGCCAAACTTTGGGGTAAGGGAACTTTTAACGTTTTCCCAGTATCTTTTTTCTATAAATTTCTGCTGTTTTGGGAGTTTTGTGTGGGGCAAAAGCTTTTTAAAAATGCTGTTTTGCATGTGTTTGCCCTTTTAACAGGGGTCAGTCCTAGGACCTGTGCTGTTCTTGGTATACGTGAACGACATAACGGAAGGGATAGACTCAGAAGTGTCCTTGTTTGCAGACGATGTGAAGTTAATGAGAAGAATCGAATCGGACGAGGATCAGGCAGGACTACAAAGAGATCTGGACAGGCTACAAGCCTGGTCCAGCAACTGGCTCCTTGAATTTAACCCTGCCAAATGCAAAGTCATGAAGATTGGGGAAGGGCAAAGAAGACCGCAGACACAATATAGTTTAGATGGCCAAAGACTGCAAACCTCACTCAAGGAAAAAGATCTGGGGGTGAGTATAACACCGAGCATATCTCCTGAGGCGCACATCAATCAGATAACTGCTGCAGCATACGGGCGCCTGGCAAACCTACGGATAGCGTTCCGATACCTCAGTAAGGATTCGTTTAAGACTCTGTACACCATCTACGTCAGGCCCATACTGGAGTATGCAGCACCAGTTTGGAATCCACACCTAGTCAAGCACGTCAAGAAATTAGAGAAAGTGCAAAGGTTTGCAACAAGACTAGTCCCAGAGCTACGGGGATTGTCCTATGAAGAAAGGTTGAGGGAAATCGGCCTGACGACACTGGAGGCCAGGAGGGTCAGGGGAGACATGATAACGACATATAAAATACTGCGCGGAATAGACGAGGTGGACAAAGACGGGATGTTCCAGAGATGGGACACAGACACAAGAGGTCACAATTGGAAGTTGAAGACTCAAATGAATCAAAGGGATGTTAGGAAGTATTTCTTCAGTCATAGAGTAGTCAGGCCATGGAATAGCCTAGAAAGTGATGTGGTGGAGGCAGGAACCATACATAGTTTTAAGGCGAGGTATGATAGAGCTCATGGGGCAGGGAGAGAGAGGACCTAGTAGCAATCAGCGAAGAGGCAGGGCCAGGAGCTGCGACTCGACCCCTGCAACCACAAATAGGTGAGTACAAATAGGTGAGTACACACACACACACACACACACACACTCATACACACACACCAAGTGTGCTAGGGAATGGAAGAAATATAGAAGGCAAAGGACCCAGGAGAATAAGGAGAGCAGTCGTAGAGCCAGAAACGAATATACACGGATAAGAAGGGAGGCCCAAAGACAATATGAAAATGACATAGCAGCGAAAACCAAATCTGACCCGAAACTGTTGTACAGCCACATCAGGAGGAAAACAACAGTCAAGGACCAGGTAATCAGGCTAAGGAAGGAAGGAGGAGAGACAACAAGAAATGACCTTGAAGTATGTGAGGAACTCAACAAGAGATTCAAAGAAGTGTTCACAGAGGAGACAGAAGGGGCTCCAGAAAGACGGAGAGGTGGGGCACACCACCATGTGCTGGACACAGTGCACACAACCAAGGAAGAAGTGAAGAGGCTTCTGAGTGAGCTAGATACCTCAAAGGCAATGGGGCCAGATAACATCTCCCCATGGGTATTGAGAGAGGGAGCAGAGGCGCTATGTGTACCCCTAACAACAATATTCAATACATCTATTGAAACAGGGAGATTGCCTGAGGCATGGAAGACAGCAAATGTAGTCCCAATCTTTAAAAAAGGAGACAGACATGAAGCATTAAACTACAGACCAGTGTCACTGACATGTATAGTATGCAAAATCATGGAGAAGATTATCAGGAGAAGAGTGGTGGAACACCTAGAAAGGAATGATCTCATCAACAGCAGCCAACATGGTTTCAGGGACGGGAAATCCTGTGTCACAAACCTACTGGAGTTCTATGACATGGTGACAGCAGTAAGACAAGAGAGAGAGGGGTGGGTGGATTGCATATTCTTGGACTGCAAGAAGGCGTTTGACACAGTTCCACACAAGAGATTGGTGCAAAAACTGGAGGACCAAGCAAGGATAACAGGGAAGGCACTACAATGGATCAGGGAATACTTGTCAGGAAGACAGCAGCGAGTCATGGTACGTGGCGAGGTGTCAGAGTGGGCACCTGTGACCAGCGGGGTCCCACAGGGGTCAGTCCTAGGACCAGTGCTGTTTCTGGTATTTGTGAACGACATGACAGAAGGAATAAACTCTGAGGTGTCACTGCAGATGACGTGAAGTTGATGAGAAGAATTCACTCGATCGAAGACCAGGCAGAACTACAAAGGGATCTGGACAGGCTGCAGACCTGGTCCAGCAATTGGCTCCTGGAGTTCAATCCCACCAAGTGCAAAGTCATGAAGATTGGGGAAGGGCAAAGAAGACCGCAGACGGAGTACAGTCTAGGGGGCCAGAGACTACAAACCTCACTCAAGGAAAAAGATCTTGGGGTGAGTATAACACCAGGCACATCTCCTGAAGCGCACATCAATCAAATAACTGCTGCAGCATATGGGCGCCTAGCAACCCTCAGAACAGCATTCCGACATCTTAATAAGGAATCGTTCAGGACCCTGTACACCGTGTACGTTAGGCCCATATTGGAGTATGCGGCACCAGTTTGGAACCCACACCTAGCCAAGCACGTAAAGAAACTAGAGAAAGTGCAAAGGTTTGCAACAAGACTAGTCCCAGAGCTAAGAGGTATGTCCTACGAGGATAGGTTAAGGGAAATCAACCTGACGACACTGGAGGTCAGGAGAGATAGGGGGGACATGATAACGACATACAAAATACTGAGAGGAATTGACAAGGTGGACAAAGACAGGATGTTCCAGAGATTGGACACAGTAACAAGGGGACACAGTTGGAAGTTGAAGACACAGATGAATCACAGGGATGTTAGGAAGTATTTCTTCAGCCACAGAGTAGTCAGTAAGTGGAATAGTTTGGGAAGCGATGTAGTGGAGGCAGGATCCATACATAGCTTTAAGCAGAGGTATGATACAGCTCACGGTTCAGAGAGAGTGACCTAGTAGCGATCAGTGAAGAGGCGGGGCCTTTTCAAATCACTTGTTCTCTCTAGGCTGGAATACTGCTGTACATTAACATCTCCATACAAAGCAGGTGAAATCGCAGATCTAGAGAGTGTACAGAGATCCTTTACTGCACGTATAAGTTCTGTCAAGCACCTTAACTACTGGGAACGCTTGGAAGCCCTTGACTTGTACTCGTTGGAACGCAGGAGGGAGAGATATATCATAATCTACACTTGGAAAATCTTGGAAGGAATGGTCCCAAATCTGCACACAGAAATCACTCCCTACGAAAGTAAAAGACTGGGCAGGCGATGCAAAATGCCGCCAATAAAAAGTAGGGGCGCCATTGGTACACTAAGAGAAAACACCATAAGTGTCCGGGGCCCAAAACTGTTCAACAGCCTCCCATCAAGCATTAGGGGAATTGCCAATAAACCCCTGGCTGCCTTCAAGAGAGAGCTGGACAGATACCTAAAGTCAGTGCCGGATCAGCCGGGCTGTGGCTCGTACGTCGGACTGCGTGCGGCCAGCAGTAACAGCCTAGTTGATCAGGCCCTGATCCATCGGGAGGCCTGGTCATGGACCGGGCCGCGGGGGCGTTGATCCCCGGAATAACCTCCAGGTAACCTCCAGGAGCTCGGACTCGACCCCCGCAACCTCAACTAGGTGAGTACACTCATACACATACACACACACACACACACACACACACACACACACACACACACACAAACACACACACAAACACACACAAACTCGTACACACACACACACACATACACACTCATACACATACACACAAAAAAACACACACACAAACACACACACAAACACACACACACACACACACACACACACACACACACACACACACATGTGGTAATGCTTTATTTACAGCTAGCAAAGTCAGGGTATTTCTCCAGGATGGTCTGTAATATACCAATGTGGATAAAATACTTTGCCATTTCTTGAACACTTCTGAGTGAGTTGTTTCTAAATTCATTAATTTTATCGCACTCCAGTACATAATGACGCAGGGTGTGACAATAGTCCATCTGGCAAAGTTTACATTTCGTTTGGTCTACATCTGGTGGTGGTGATTTAACCTGCCGAAGATACTTGTAACCCAGCCGGAGCCGGGCGGTAGTCACATCCAAGAGTCTGCTTATTTTGTTGGATGCACCATAGACATGTGGCTCCTCCTGCATGATAGAATGATGATAGATGGACTCACTGGTGTCAATCTCCCTGAGTCTTAAGTCAATAAAATTCAGTTGAAGTTCTTTTCGTATTATTGTTCTCAAACTACTAACTGACAAGCCAAGATTGCAATCTGCTCCCTCTTTGAAAGCATACAGCTTAGCCAATTTATGAGTTCTATCATGCATCTGAAGACCAATGTGAGATGGAATCCACAGCATGTGCACTCTGACTCCACTGTCTACAATCTTACCATACCTGTGTCTGGCTTCTGACACAAGCATGCCGCAATTTATGCTTAATGAGTTGAGAGCATTTATGGATGACAGAGAATCAGTTACAATTAAACTGTCAATCTTAGATACATAGATGCATTTCAGTGCAAGGAGTATGGCAAACAGTTCTGTCTTAAGGGTAGAGGCCAAATTATTGATGCGTGCTCCAATTTCTTTAAGAGAGCCATCACTCTGTACGAAAACAGCAGCACTACCAGCTGCACCAGTGGATTGGTGAACAGAACCATCAACGTAAATAATTTGCGAGAGTGTGTGCTGTGTGACTAAGTTATCAATACAGCTTAAGGCATCATGTTTGGCTTCAAGGCGAAGTTTTGGTTGTGATTTAAGAAGTAGTTTGGGGGGAAATGGAGGAATGGTAGTTTGGAATGGGGTAATATTCCATAGAGCGGAGAAGTGCCGCTGTTGCCTTACTTGACATAGATCATGTATCTGATTCATGCGGAGGTCGGTTCCAGTTTTTTCGATCCATCTGGAGGAGTGTTCACCAGTGCTGAGAAAAGTTTGGAGGGCTTCTGTGCAGGGGTTTGAATGGGCTTGCCTGAACATATTAACCCCAATTAGGATATTTCTTTCAGTAACACGATCTCTGATGCTTGGAATATCAAGTTTTTTTGCATATTTAAAATTTTGGCAGTACGAGGGCATCCTAAAATGATCCTCATTGCTTCGTTCTGCAGTTTTTCCAGCCCTCCAAGCTTCCAGTCAGACACATGAGCAAGTAGTGGCGCAGCATAATCAACCAATGATCTAATATAAGCAAGATACATCATTTTCACAATTTTAACATTAGCACCATACCTGGGGTGAAACCCAGCCACAACTCTCAGTGCTCTTAGTCTTTCTTTGTATTGGCGACAAAGTCTTGTTACAACAGGTCCAAGTAGTGGAACCTCAAAGCCTAGATACCTGTGGCTGTATTTAGAGAACAATGTAATTAGGTGCAGAGGTAGGTTACAAAATGCTGAATTGGGTGATTATGCTAAACACCCTATCTTACTGCCCAAAACTCATCGCTAACAAATTTAATTGTTCTAAATGCCCATAAAAATGTAATGCATGGTGGGGTACAAGATACCTTAAATTGTATTAGGGAAACTTTCTGGATTCCACAAGGACAGCAAAGTGTAAAAAGGGTGATTAAATCTTGTGTAATATGTCGCCGTGTAGATGCCAGATCCTATATGTACCCAGGTCCTCCACCATTGCCAAATGAGCAATTTGAGTCGTTTAGCAACGAACTCCGCCTGGCCGCAGTGTGGAAAATACTGTATATATTTTCCAGAAATACAGTAGTTATATGTAAATAGATGGCCATACTGTATTTAATATTTATGTCATAGAAAACGGGAAGCTGCGCCTGCGCAGAAGGAGACTCGCCATTTTGTTTGAACTGGACACTAACGGTAGTGTATAATGGGAAGAATTTTTCGTGCTCTAGAGGTTAAAATTGGGTTGACACCTCTCAAATAGGAGACGAAATTGTTGGATGTGCATTCCTGCATAACTTGAGTATCAGTCGACAGGACAGGACAACTCCAGGAACCTCAGATAAGCTGTCTAATTTATGTTTAAATTCTGGCCAGTAAATTTTTCATAAATGTAGGCAAAAGGGGGGGGGGGTCCTGTACATGACACATTAATCTCCAGTCAAATTGGTGAGGGTTATGATTTTAAGATATTCTCCTGTTATGTATATGTGTTTATATATAATCATTTTTTAATTTAATATACAGTCCACAAATTTATATATTTACCAGCATTCCTGGTGATGTATTTTTCATTTGTAATTAATAGATCCAGAGCAACTTGTGGATATAACAGTGGTAGGTATCGAAGGGGGACATTTTTTGCGACCTAGGTGTCCCAAATTCCTACTTGTCTAACTGATAAATAATAATTATCTTTGTTCATTTACTGTTATGGAAATAATGATGCATCCAAGTAAATGTAATTTTCCACAGTGGCCAGGTGTGGACGTATCAGTGGTTCATTACTTTGTAATATGTTCATGACTGTAACCATGTGCAAGAGTGAGGCTGATTCATTATCTTTGCAACTTGTCATGATTGTGACCGGATCTACCTGGAGTTCATTGCCTTTGTAACTAGTTCAGCTATCATAACTTTGGGGTCCAGTCCCTGGATCCATTATATACCTTTGTAATCTTTTGACTACCGCCCACAGGATGGGTATGGGGTGCATAATAAAGATATTAAACTAACCTGCCACCATTGGAAATCCCAGTGATTTGGGTTTGGTTTTTCCATACATACTTGAAATCTCAAATTTCTAATATAAACTTAAACTTTCTCTTCCTTGAACACTAACAGTGAAATTCACGTGCTTCTGCAACATGCAGTGATGATTCCAGATCCCCAGATTGAGTGGGATACATGTTTTTCTAGACAGTGAACAAAGGACATTTACTCAACACAGTCAGTATTTTCACAGCAGGGTTATATGCTGCACTTCTCACTGTCATCATACTCTTTGCAATCATGTTTGCCTCTTTCATGGCTTCAGACCACCACTGCATTACGAGCAATCCACATCTTTGATTTCATGCGTTCTATTGGCATTTGCATCCAACAATGCCTGTATCACATCTCCAGAAGGCACAGAGGTTGTCTTTTAAAATGGCTGGTGAGTAGCCAACAAACTATGAATGTAAAACACACAGTACAATGAGACATTTTGTGGATGACTGTGTGTGTATATGTATACTTGATCGACTCGGCTAATTAGTCAGTCTATTCACCCAGAGCCAGCTAGACTTTTCACAAACTCTGTCAAGGATTTGGTGAACGCTTTCCTCTACAGGGGATATAAATAAAACAGGTACATTGGTACCCTTGAAATAAAGTCCACTCTTGAAGTGTGGATTCCTGCTCAAGTTCAAAAAGTCCACTGAATACTTAAATAAGCCTCGGTACTTAACTCAATGACCCAGAGATGTCAGAACACATGATACAGTTGCCATGTATTCTTTCATTGATACATTTAGGGAACAATAATTAATCAGGCTTCCTGATCAAGGAAACAAGCTCAGCTAAAGCTGTGTCCTCTCTGGATCTTAACACAATATTGCCCTCTAAGCATTCAAACATGGTCACTAAATTCCTAGTGAGAGGACTGTGAAATGATAAAAAGGCCAGAGAGTATACTGCATGATATCCAAAGTTTTTCTGATGGCTGAAGCACTAACAATTGTGATACTGTCAAGTAGGTATGAGTTCATTCACAATCAAGTGGTGACCTGCTAAATAATCTGGGAATTGGAGCTCGTTGAGGTTGAGTTTGAATTTAACATCGTTGCTTAAATAATTCTGTTGAAGCAATCAGTAAATGGATGCTCATGGAGAATCATGAGAGGAAGTGCATCTGTCCTGCAATATGAATTAAGGTAAGCATTCGGCGAACAGTAATAGGCTTTATGCTAACAGTTTACAAATTAAACAAATTTTCCAGTTGGTTAGCTTTAGAGTATAATCATCTAGTAAGTCAGCTGCTTCAGTAAGCTAAAGTGGAAAGAACTTTGACCATATTTGTGTACCATTGAAAGAAATAACTCAGTATGACGAAAGGAGGTAAATCCTCTCCTAGCATTAGATTTAGGAGGTCAGTTTTGTTGGAGAAGCCTGAGTCATGGTCAAGGATAGTACAGACAAATTACCCTACCACCAATAAATGTAACGTAGGGAACCCTCGCAGAAACTAATAGATTCAGGTCTAATAAAAAAGTACCTAGAAGTAACCAGCCAAGGACTTTAGGGCAGTCACAGGACCTAAAGGTAGTTCACCCTCTGATACTTAACGACCCTAGCAGATCCGGCTATGCACTATCTCACTCACCCAACGTCACCTAAATTCATATTTCATGGAAGTCCGCTGTCCACAAAGTGGAGCACAAACTAAAATCCATTAACAGCTGGTCTGGACAGTGAAAACACGAACTGGCTAGCACAGCTACGCATTAGATAGCGGAGGAACAATGCAAAAACCCGTAGACTGATTCAGGTGGGGCCATCACAGAACCACTCATATACCTCTATCCATCCACCGAAGAAGTGTATTGCCCACCGAAGGGTCAGGCTCAACTTCCAGTCCCCTCAGAGAAGGTTCTTTGATGCTGGTGAGGGGCTCTTGATCTAGGGAATTGGATCTGTGCTCCAGTTCCCTGAATTGAGCCTGAATACCTACTGTGAAAATTATGCGAGTAAATCACCTGCAGGATTCTTACAGGGCATTGCCTGAATTGCCTGCAAGTAATTTGGGTGAGGTAAGTGGGACTTAAGTCATAGCAGGTCGCTGAACTGCAACTCTTTCGATGCCTGCTTCTTACCACTCTCACAAAAAGCTAGACATGACATTAAATTAATAATTATATTAAAACCAGCTACTCTGGTAAATTGAAGTTGTGGGCTGTATGGGATTTGGCTTGCTGGGTACACAAAATATAATTAGTATTAACACTTACCATTTAACTACTGTAGATAGATCACACCACAGCACCTGCCTAACACCTAGATCCTACACAGGCCAGCTAGAGATCTAAATGCAAGGACTAATGGTGTACTTCCCTGTGAGTGTTCCTTTATCTTCCACCATCCACACAATTTTTGAGGTACTGCAAATTTCCTGTCCCAATTCTTCAGCAGAGGACATTAACACAGGTTCCTAATTACAAAATCCGGCCGAAAAAACCCAATTGATCTTCGAGAATGCCCGATTACATTGCACAACTCAGTTCAGTGTTCACACATTAAAATCAATATGGCGTCCCCCCCCTGGTGTCACTCAGCAGCTCTTCTACCTCTCCCCCACTCAAAATTTCTTGAAGGGTCAAATCAGCATCACATTTTAATACACAATTATTATATAATTCAAATTTACACATGCTGAATTTAGGAAAATTCAGAATTTTCGACACTGTGGCCGGGGGATGGTCACTGATAACCGACTTAATTGAAATTGTATTTTTGTACTCCACTTTGCCTTACAACTTTTACACACATTTATAATTAAAATGATCAGGGAATGGGCTTTGATATATAGAACGGATACATTACATATTCACACAACTCATTTTGTAACCTATCTCTACACCTAATTGCTGTATGACCCCTCTCGGTTTCGCGCTTTTTCTGATTATAATAATAATCTACACCTAATTACATCATCATCTAAACAGAGCCCTAATTTATCTATTATTGAACCTTTTACCAATTTCCCTTTTAACAACAGTTTAGTTTCATTCCTCTGTCCATTTATTAACACAATTATTAGATTATAACAATAAGAAACATTTACTCTTCCATTAAATTATTAATTGTTAGAGTGAGGAAGCTAACCGTATATTATACGGCCTCCTGCATATTTAGAAAATTAACACCACATTTCGTTAGCAAACCCTTTACAAATGTATCTTAATAATCACTCCCTACTAGAAGATTTTTTGGCCTCACTGAGTCATTATTCACACAGAAGGGTGCCAATTGTACACTATTTTGTGAAAGCTTCTCAGTTGCTTCGCTAAGCGCTATTGTTGAAATTTTTTGTGGGAGTCTATCAGTTATAAATAATTTTAAATCTGTAGGATCCTCCTTTTGCATTTTCATACCAATGAAGCAATTACATTATATATTTATGAATGTGAGTTGAGATCCCTGCTCCAGTAATGCAATTACATTTTTTTAATTTACGCCTTTTAACCTGAATTTCTACATTCATTACGGGTAAGGAAACTTCAGCTATGCCATCATCATTAATATTAGCTGCAATATTTACATTAGTAACTGTTGTTTCAGTGTTAACATCATTATTTTCATTATCATCATAATCATTATGCAAACCCTTACACATTACTACATGATGCCTTTCTTTGTGGCATTCGTAACAATTATTCAGTTTGGCATAATCCTTTACATTACGACTGCCTAAACATCTGATACATCTGTAAAGTTCTTCCAACCTTTCCACCCTAACACCCTATGATTAATTATTTTTAATTCTTGCCACTTAATATGTGTCTATGCAACCCTTTTTATGGGATGAATTATTAGGATTATTAACATTAGGATAATTTTTTTTCATTTGTGAGACCTGACAGATACATCATAGTCATCATGTGTTACATTCTTAGAATTATTTGGCTGGCTGGTCTATAAATGAATAATTAATTCTTGTACACCTAATCTTATTTCCTCAAGAGAAAAATAAGTTTCGTGGTATTTATTAGACAATCACTCTATAGTTTTGCTGGTGAATTTGACTCTAAATTGTTGCAAATTATGGTAACTGTATTCTGGAGTTCTTAAATTAAACAATATTTACTAGGTGTAACCTACTTTACTCCCTGTTACCATAGGTCACCTCTAACAAGTCAATTGCCTCCAGGTTACTAGAGTCTATATTTTGGAACCCTTGAATCAGGGTATATGCATTGCTTCTGACTTGCCCTTTGAGATAAAATAATTTTTTTGACATTTACTAGGTCATTCCTCACATGTACAGCAGCCTTAAATACTGACCAGAATTCCTCCCAGCTGTCTCCTAGACTGAATGGTGGTCGACATAACTCTGGGAGTTGGTCAACTAAAGTATTTACACATTTTAATTTATTTAATACATTACTTTTACATGATAGTATGTTCTCTTCCAGTTCATAATATTAATTAATAATTCCCTTTCATTATCATCTGCACAATTCACCAGCAGATTTCCTTCATATTCTTTGTAATACAATTTATATGACACATATCTACTTCATAATGATTCCAACTCCTCAAAGGAGGTTCCTTGATGCTGGTAAGGGGCTCTTGATCTAAGGAATAGGATCTGTGCTCCAGTTCCCTGAATTAAGCCTGAATACCTTCCATTCCCCCCCGTCCCGCATGCGCTGTATAATCCTACCGGTTTAGCGCTGTCCCATGATTATAATATGATTCCAAATATATTTCTAAATTAACCAGATTCACAGTTTCTTCTGCCACCAATTCCAGGCGTTTATTTTAAGCTCTGGTCACAGGACCTTTATTTTTCATTTAATGAGTCCTTTAAATTACATTAATTACATTACCTTCATCCGTGGCACTTTTATGAACAATGGTTTTTCAAATTATACAATGAGACACTGGTATAATTTTTATAATATGTACCAGCTATCCTAACCAAATATTTCCTGGCTTTGCAAATTAGTAATTATTATAATTTGCACGAAATATCCTAGCCAAATATTTCCTGGGTTAGCAAATTAATTATAATTATTATTATAAGCCAAATATTTCCTGGCTTAGCAAAATTAAAATTACTGTTATTGTAAGCCGAATATTTCCTGGCTTAGCAAAATAATAATTATTATTATAATCAGAAAGCAGACAATTATCATTCCTAGCCCTAACTGGGCTTAGCAAATCAACAATTATAGCAATTACAATCCTAGTCTCACTGGGCTTAGCAATTAATTTGTACAATAATTACACATCCATTAATATTACAAATGTATAATTCCAGCCCCCACTGGGCATGCAAATCGAATTAATTGTGGCAACTATAATCCATTATACAAACACCAGTAATTAAATTATTTCCAATTACATGTGAACCCAGCAATCCATTTCTTTCAGTCAAATCATTAAATTTAATAAAATTTTCACCTATTACATATCCGAGCTCGTTAGGATCAAAAGCTTATTGCGAAAATTAATATTATCATTATTATTATGTGAGTAAATCACATGCAGGAGGCTTACAGGGGATTACCTGAATTATTACCTGCAAGTAATTTGGGTGAGGTAAGTGGAACTTAAGTCACAGCAGGCCACTGAACTGTAACTCCCTCGATGCCCACTCCCTACCACTCTCACAAAAAGCTAGACCTGACATTAAATTAATAATTATAATATTAAAACCGGCTACTCTGGTAAACTGAAGTTGTGGACCCCCCCCACATGCACTGTATAATCCTACGGGTTTAACGCTCCCCATGATATTAATAACAATAATAATAATTATGAAGTAAGGAGTATTAGTCTTCTACACAGCAAACACGTGAAGCAGCATTTAGTTAAGCCTGTGCAATAAGTTCTTTAACTTGTTGGGTGTCGGGAGTTAAAATGATCATGACGACCTGGATATTGGCCTGTTATTCACCGCTTTCGGTAAACTTTTGAGAACTGAAGCTGAAGGCTTATCTTGACATCCCTCAGCCTTCCTCCTTTAGTCTCCCCCATTACCATCTTGTCCCCCTCCTTCCCATCTTCATCCACCCCACTCATTCTCTCCATTACCATTCTACTCTTTATTCCCTGCCCTCCCTACCACCCTCTTATCATCATCTTTCCTGACAACTTCTCTCCTATCCTTTTCATCTATCTTCGTTCCAGCCTTTTAATTTATCCTCCTCCATTATCTTCTACCCCAGCCCCCCTCTACTTCACCCTACTTTATTTCCATATTAAAAGAAGCATACCCCTTCCCACTACAGTTCTTCCATCTTCACTCTCATCGGTTCCCTTTTCGTTTTCACTTCATCCCACTCTTTATTTCCCCTCATTTCATTTCCTTCTTTCCTGCATTCCCACCTTTTCAATCATCCCTTCTTCCCTTTCCTCTCCATCTTCCTCTCTCTCCTTCCTTCGAAAAATAAAAATAAATGCAATATAATGTGGTTCTTTACTGTGTTTCACCCACACACTTTGAGCTTCATCAAGTCTCCCTCTCTCCTTCCCTCTCTCCCTCCCTCTCTCCCTCCCTCTCTCCCTCCCTCTTGCTCATTTTCCATCTCTCTATATTTTTCTTCCACTCTCACTAATTTTGTTCCATTAACCAGCATAATTTAATCCATAACTTAACTGACCAATCAAAGTGCAATTTTTAGAGCGTGCTATTACCGCTAATTGATCTCCATCGTTAACGAGACCCCCAAAACAACCAATTAAGACCCGGAAACCTTTGAGTGTTTCTCCCCCTCCCCCCTCTCTTTTCCTCTCCCTCTTCCTTCCCTATCTCTACCTCCATCCCTCTTTCCCTACCTTCATCCCTCTCCCCTCTCTCTCTCTCTTATCTCCCCCCCCTCCTTCCCTCTCCAGTTCCCTCCCCAATCCATCGTCTCTTTACTATTCCCTCCCTCTTACCCCTCCTTCCCTCTCTTTCCAGTCCTTCCCCGGTTCATATTTCTCACTCTTTTTATACAAACACTAGGATAACATTTTCCCGTGATATACCTGTGACCGATTTTGAGAACTTTCCTACCCTACCAGTCCAGTCTTGGCCAGGCTACCTTATTAAGTGTCTATTTAAACAAACTGTTGTTGTTAATCATCACATCCTGGTTATTCTGAAACATGGCGGAGGTAGTGATCTAATTTCCTCTTGAAAACTTTTACACTAGTTCCGGCAGTATTTCTGATATTTGCTGGTAACAAATTGAAGGGTCTTGGGCCACGGATGTTGACACAGTGTTCTGCTTTTGGCTTTCTTGTTTTTCACTGGATTTGTTTTACACTTCCTCTTATATGTCTCACTCCAGTATGTTATGTTCTAGGACAGGTATATATAATTATCAGGTATTTTTGTCTTCGTTCCAGAGAGTACTTCCCAAGTACTTTGAGGCGTGTCCTGCAATTTAAATGCTTTATTAATTCTGTGCGGGCAGAAAACGACCTCTGTACATTTTCTGACTTTTATATCTCTTGTCTTGAACGGAGCTGTGAGAGCAGAACAATATTCTAGATACAAGAACACAAGTGATTTCAGTAGTACCCCACAATGGAGGTGTCTTTATGCCGGTGAGAGACTTGATACGAAGAAGTGGATCTGTCCTTCCCATCTTGAATGAAACTTGATTGCCTCCTATTCACAATGTTGTGTGGCTCCTACAGGTTTAAAGCTTCATCCTTGATTATAATTATAATATTAAATGTAGTGATGGCTGTATATTGAACAGCCGGGACTTGAGTTGATATCAACAATGGCGTGTCAGCTATTTCGGTTGTAATGTACCTCTGTATGCCTCCACCTCTCGTCTCCTTTCAGCCTCATTATTTGGGGATATTTCTTATGAATTTTGGCTCCGAGACCAGGAAAAGAGAGAGATGTCCGTCCCATTCCTTTAGGGAAGGTGCTGGTCCGCCTTTCAGGACCCGGTGGGTGGCCTCATGTGACCTTGGATGACTGAAATATTCCTGTAGGCTGCCTGCCGGTTCCTGAAGGTGGCAGCCAAAAGTGGTACAACTCCAGGTGTGTATCCGGTCGCCCGCTGCTCATAGTTGAGTCTGACTCAATTGATTCGCGAGGTGCCATACCGGAGTGCGTGGAACAGTTACTGTTACAACAGTGCTATGGACCAGTTTCTAGCTTTTAAACGGGCAAGAACGAATGCCCGTCATGTTATCAGAGCAGCAAAATGTACTTGTTAGGTTGCTCACGTGCCTACTGTTATTACGACTATGAGCACAGCCTGGAAGAAAGAGACAGAAGTTGACTGGTAAGTATTCCCCGGATTCCGCTCCCGATCTTACGATTGGCAGTAATAGTGTTGCAGACCCTATTGATGTTGCAATGGCAATAGGGCATCACTTTGTCCTTGTATCCTAAGGACTACATCTCTTCCCCTCATTTTTTTCCAGCATATACAAGAGTGAATAGATGACTCTGGATTTTATTTATCACATTGCAGAGCGTTATAACATATCCTTCAAGTTTCGCGAACTCGCATCAGCATCCACATGCCAAACGACGGCTGCTGGGCCTACTGACATCCATGTGTCTATGTAAAGATGATATAGAAAGCCGATAATTTGACGAATGAGACACTTACCAAACACTTAAGTATCTTTTGTGTCGAAACGTATTGCCGGCCAGTGGCATCATCAGCCTCTTCTCCGCACGTATGCTGTACTTTTAACTGTTGGACTGAACACATCATCTCTAGGCAGAAGGACTGATTATCTCAAACTCCTCATTTTCCACCATTTTCTCTATCATGAACTTATGAAGCCACAGGCTGGCGAAGAGTTTTCACAACAAAGATACATAAACGTTTCACAAGTGTTTCATTCTTCATCATGTCTCTGTGCTTCAATATTTACACACTACGGCCGTTGCCTCTTCTATCTCGTTTGGTCCCAAGGAAGTTCTCTCTCTACAATGGAAAACCTCAGTTGTCCTCCCTTTTCGTTAACCAGATAGGACCTACTTCAGGCCAAGACACATCTCTCTTTACAGACTTATTGTTCTTACTAACTAATGAGTTTTATAACTTGTTAGAATGTTTGGTTAATAAATTTCAGTACAGTACCTGGAAACCCATAATTGTCTTTCCCTTCGTCAATTTGGTTTTTGTAGAGGCAGTCTTTTCATCTACCCATTAATCCACTTTTATACCTATTTTTTGCAATGGCTTTGATCTCTTTCCTTTAGAAATTTCTTGTCAAAGTGGCACTTCTGTGTCCAGGTTAATAATACCTTCTACTCTGACTTCATCCAGGTTGAGGTTTGTTAATAATAACCTCACCTCTGTTATCCCTTCCAATATTTTGTCGTCTCTTTATGTCGACGAATTTCCTGTACCGTGTGGAGGCCCTGAATGTCACCTTGTAGGATCCTCTCTCCAAAATACTTTTGATCGAGCTTCTCACTGGGTCACCTCTCATAGGTTAAAATTTTCTGTTTCTAAGACACAGTTTACTTTCACAAGACATCCTGTTACCCCTCGGATTGTTCTATACTTGTACGGTTCCCATATCCCTAAACAGGATACGGTCAAATTTCTCGGTTTTGTGTTTGATTGCTGAATGTTCTGGAAGCTTCACATACGTAACCTCCCTGAAAGCTGCATGTCATAGCCCCCTGAGCCTCCTTAAAATTCTAGCCCATCATCTTGAAGGGCTATCAGCCCTTCGCTTTCATTATGCCCTCGTATTATCTAAACTAGACTACAGGGACCATCTATATTCTTCAGCCTCCTACATTACTCTTCCTAAACTTGATCCCATTCATCTTCACGGTTTGTGTTTGTGTATCGGGGCTTTCCTTTCCTCCCCATTGGAGAGCATCTGTACAGAGGCGAACTTCCCTTCTTTGCAAGATAGGCGCGATGCCCATAGTCTCCGTTGTTTTGTCCGTTCTCACAACCTTCATAATCTTTCTACGTATAAGTTAGTAACGAATGTTAGTAATGCATCTTTGTTTAATCGTACCCCGCACAAATTACGACCCTTTTCCCTCCGTGTTCGCTGTCTCTTGACTTCTCTTAATTCACCTCCCTCCTCTCTATATTCGCCCTGGATCTTTTCTCTCCCTCCTTGGGAAGTTCCGATGATTCAGGCTTGCTCTTCCCCATTTCCATGTGCGAAAGTTCACTTGCCTACTATAACTCACTCTTTTTTGATCACTTCCATTCTCATTCTCATGCTATTGCAGTGTATATTGGTGGTTCTATGTCCCCTGATGGTGTTGGATATGCATTAGTTTCCCCTGACAAACATCATCCGAGGTCATTTACTAGACTCGGCCAATGTTTTCACAGCAGAGTTATATGCAATTCTCATTGTTATCATGCACGTTGCGTATATCTCTAGCTCGTCATTCGTAGTTGTGTTGGATTCTTACAGTGTATTGCAGGCTATCCAGAAATTCGACTCTCCCCATCCCGTCATCGTCATTCAACTTTTGTTATGCTGCATTTCTAGCAACTGCTCGGTCAGCTGTTCGTGACCTTACTCAGATTATTTTTTCAGTGATCTCTTGACAACTCCGCAACCGATGGCAACAATGCTGGTCTATGTTGGTCCACTGCGAATAGTTTTCTGTCAAACCACGTATAGGTTTATGACCGTCGTCTTCCCACTACTGTCGTCCTTGGGAGATTGCATTTTCCCGTCTACTTATGAGCCTCAGGCTCTATTCATGAATATCTCATGGAAAAACGCCCGGCATCGCTCTGAGAGGACTGTCGGGTTGTACTATCAATTCAACATATCTTATTAGATTGTCCAGCCAATCAGAGGGCACGCAGAATTTACTTCCATCGTCTCTGCCGCCCCAACACACTAACTCTCACTAACACTAGCTGACAGTTCCATCTTTGACTTCAGCATGTCTGTGTCTATCATTAAGAAAAGCATTGGGAGAGAAATAGTGAAAAATGTCACAAGAAAGTAGTTAGAAGCTTGATAACATGAACGCAGATATGTTTATGACGTTAAAGGAGCAACTTGCAATGTTGTTATAGCCAATCTTAGGCTTGGTTACAAGAACTGGCAGTTTGGCAGACACATAGATGATGATCAGATTAAATGCCAAATACGTTGTCAGCCCTATGGTCATTTTCCTGATCAGTATGTGCTAAATTTTCCAATGATTGTGTAATACAGACATGAAAAAGATACCAGACATGTTAAGCAAATGCTCTAAATTTGCTTGTAACTTGTATATATAAAGTCAGATGTATTCCTGTTAACCCTTTCGGGGACTTGTTCCTAGTTTTTTTTTTCATCCATATTCTCTTGTGCTACTGTTAAAGGATGTATACGGGGTGCACAATAAACTAGCCGCTTCAGAGGCAAAACCTAAAAATCTAATCCTGGACATGCCAGTGTTGAAGATAATGAAAATACAGCCCCAGCCTCTCGGTCAGCTATTTAGAACATCCAGCTTTCACATAGGCACTTAGAGGTCTTCTTTGGACTATTTTTCAGTGTTCTCAACACCATAACCGCTGAGAACAATGTTGATTCACGTTAGACCACAACAAATTATTTTCCATCAAGCCATGTTTAAGATTTTGGTCATCTTCCTACTTTTGTCAGGTCTGGGAGAATACACTTTCGCGCTTGTGTGCTGGACACATGTGACACATACACTTGATCACATGCACGTGATCACATACACGTGATCACATACACGTGATCACATACACATGGATAAACACCTGGCACCACTCTGTGAGGACTGTCAGGTCGCACTATCAATTCAACATATCTTAATAGATTGTCCTGCCTAAAAGAGAGTGCACAAGATCCACCAACTTTGATTTTAGTTTGATTTGCACTAAACCCTAATTTTACATATCCTTACCCCTCGCACATCCTTCCCTGCAGCGCTGCATGATCCTGCAAGATCCTGCATGATCCTGCATGATCCTTAATCTGATTAGAATATTACTAATTGTTTTTACGTCTTAGTGTTCACTCACAGGATGATTGACGATGAAAATCTGTGACATTTTCAACACATTAGACCCAACACAAGGGGCTCAACACAGGAAGCTCACGGTTCAGGGAGAGTGACCTAGTTGCGACCAGTGAAGAAGCGGGGCCAGGAGCTAGGACTCGACCCCTGCAGCCTCAACTAGGTGAGTACAACTAGGCGAGTACAGGAGGCTCAACACAGGAGGCTCAACAAAGAGGGCTCAACAAAGAGGGCTCAGCACAGGAGGCTCAACAAAAAGAGCTCAACACAGGAGGCTCAACAAAGAGGGCTCAACAAAAAGAGCTCAACACAGGAGGCTCAACAAAGAGGGCTCAACAAAGGGGGCTCAACACAGGCTCAACACAGGAGGCTCAACACATGAGGCTCAACAAAGAGGGCTCAATGGAAATAAATGGTATAAAATACCGACACAATGGAAATATAAACACATATGCAGTATAATGTGATCCTTTATTGACTACGTTTCGCCCACACAGTGGGCTTTTTCAAGTCACAAACAGGATCACATTATACTGCATATGTGTTTATATTTCCAAAGAGGGCTCAACAAAGGGGGCTTAACACAGGAGGCTCAACACAGGAGGCTCAACACAGGAGGCTCAACACAGGAGGCTCAACACAGGAGGCTCAACACAGGAGGCTCAACACAGGAGGCTCAACACAGGAGGCTCAACACAGGAGGCTCAACACAGGAGGCTCAACACAGGAGGCTCAACACAGGAGGCTCAACACAGGAGGCTCAACACAGGAGGCTCAACACAGGAGGCTCAACACAGGAGGCTCAACACAGGAGGCTCAACACAGGAGGCTCAACACAGGAGGCTCAACACAGGAGGCTCAACACAGGAGGCTCAACACAGGAGGCTCAACACAGGAGGCTCAACACAGGAGGCTCAACACAGGAGGAAGCATCGTGTGTTGAGAAACAATTGTCTTTCAGTGTAAAAATTAAGGCATAATTCTTAATGACAGGTCAAAAACCGTGGGGGAGACTTAGTAATAACTGGAGAACACCGGAACAAGAGACAAGACAAAATTGTAATTAAAAGATCTTAAAGGCAGAGAGACAGGATAATTATAAGCTTGAATATCAGTGTGTGTGTGTGTGTGTGTGTGTGAGAGAGAGAGAGAGAGAGAGAGAGAGAGAGAGAGAGAGAGAGAGAGAGAGAGAGAGACAGACAGACAGACAGACAGACAGAGACAGAGAGAGAGAGAGAGACAGAGAGAGAGAGAGAGCATGCTAGCGCTTACTAATTAGTTCACCTAATTATGGTCGCAGGGGTCGAGTCTCAGTTCCTGGCCAGTTCTCTCCGTCCACTGCTGCTGAGTTTATTCCTGGCTGTGTGAGCCCTGTTATTCATATTCTTAAAGCTATGTATGGATTCTGCCTCTACCACTTCCCTAGGTCGCTCCACTTCCTGACTACACCGAGGCTAAAGAAATATTTCATAATATCCCTGTAACTCGCCTGACTTTTTAACATCCGGCTGTGCCCTGGTGTGCCAGAGACCCACCTCCCAGACTCGCCCTGTCCATCCTGTCAGTTCCTCTCATTACTTTGTAAGTCATATCAAATCACCTCTAGTTCTTATGTTCTTTATCTTCAAGTTTAGCTCCTGTAGCCTCTCCACACAGCTCGTACCACTCACCTCTGAGACTAATCTCCTTGCAAACTTTCGCACTTTTTCTAGCCTCTTTACATGTTTTATGGGATGCGGGTTCCATAGTGACTGTATACTTCATGCTCATGCATGTTATTGACTTTTTTTTGTGCTCATGCATGGGTCCAGAACGGCTCCTTACTGAGATGTCGGAATGCTATTCTTAGGTTCGCTAGTCGCTCATAAGCTGCAGCAATTATTTGGTTGATGTGCGCCTCAGATGTGCTCGGTATTATACACACCTCAAGATCCTTTTCCTTGAGTGAAGTTCGTAGCTCCTGGCCTTGTGTGTGTGTGTGTGTGTGTGTGTATGTGTGTACTCACCTAGTTACTCACCTAGTTGAGGTTGCAGGGGTCGAGTCCAAGCTCCTGGCCCCGCCTCTTCACTGGTCGCTACTAGGTCTCACTCCCTGAACCATGAGCTTTATCGTACCTCTGCTTAAAGCTATGTATGGATCCTGCCTCCACTACATCGCTTCCCAAACTATTCCACTTCCTGATTACTCTGTGGCTGAAGAAATACTTCCTAACATCCCTGTGATTCATCTGTGTCTTCAACTTCCAACTGTGTCCCCTTGTTGCTGTGTCCCATCTCTGGAACATCCTGTCTTTGTCCACCTGTGTGTGTGTGTGTGTGTGTGTGTGTGTGTACCCACCTAATTGTGGTTGCTGGGGTCGATTCACAGCTCCTGACCCCGCCTCTTCGCTGGTCACTACTAAGTCCACTCTCTCTCTACTCCATGAACTTTGTCGTGTGTGTGTGTGTACTCACCTATTTATGGTTACAGGAATCAAATCGCAGCTCTTGGCCCCATGTGTGTGTGTACACTCACCTATTTGTGGTTGCAGGGGTCGATTCGTAGCTCCTGGTCCTGTGTTTGTGTGTGTACCCACCTAATTGTGGTTGCAGAGGTTGAGTCACAGCTCCTGACCCCGCCTCTTCGTTGGTCACTACTAAGTCCAATCTCTCCCTACTTCATGAACTTTGTCGTGTGTGTGTACTCACCTAGTTGTACTCACCTAGTTGAGGTTGTAGGGGTTGAGTCCAAGCTCCTGGCCCCGCCTCTTCACTGGTCGCTACTAGGTCACTCTCCCTGAACCGTGAGCTTTATCATACCTCTGCTTAAAACTATGTATGGATTCTGCCTCCACTACATCGCTTCCCAAACTATTCCACTTCCTGACTACTCTGTGGCTGAAGAAATATTTCCTAACATCCTTGTGATTTATCTGTGTCTTCAACTTCCAACTGTGTTCCCTTGTTGCTGTGTCCCATCTCTGGAACATCCTTTGTCCACCTTGTCAATTCCTCTCAGTATTTTGTATGACGTTATCATGTCCCCCCTATCTCTAATGACCTCCAGTGTCGTCAGGTTGATTTCCCTTAACCTCTCCTCGTAGGACATACCTCTTAGCTCTGGGACTAGTCTTGTTGCAAACCTTTGCGCTTTCTCTAGTTTCTTTACGTGCTTGGCTAGGTGTGGGTTCCAAACTGGTGCCTAATGTACACGGTGCACAGGGTCCTGAACGATTCCTTATTAAGATGTCGGAATGCTGTTCTGAGGTTTGCTAGACGCCCATATGCTGCAGCAGTTATTTGGTTGATGTGCGCTTCAGATGTGCCTGGTGTTATACTCACCCCAAGATCTTTTTCCTTGAGCGAGGTTTGTAGTCTCTGGCTCCCTAGACTGTACTCTGTCTGCGGTCTTCTTTGCCTTTCCCCAGTCTTCATGACTTTGCACTTGGTGGGGTTGAACTCCAGGAGCCAATTGCTGGACCAGGTCTGCAGCCTGTTCAGATCCCTTTGCAGTTCTGCCTGGCCTTCGATCGAATGAATTCTTCTCATCAACTTCACGTCATCTGCAAACAGGGACACCTCGGAGTCTATTCCTTTTGTCATGTCGTTCACAAATACCAGAAACAGCACTGGTCCTAGGACAGACCCCTGTGGGACCCCGCTGGTCACAGGTGCCTACTCTGACACCTCGCCACATACCATGACTCGCTGCTGTCTTCCTGACAAGTATTCCCTGATCCATTGTAGTGCCTTCCCTGCTATCCCTGCTTGGTCCTCCAGTTTTTGCACTAATCTTTTGTGTGGAACTGTGTCAAATGCCTTCTTGCAGTCCAAGAAAATGCAATCCACCCACCCCTCTCTCTCTTGTCTTACTGCTGTCACCATGTCACAGAGCTCCAGTAGTTTTGTGACACAGGATTTCCCGTCCCTGAAACCATGTTGGCTGCTGTTGATGAGAACATTCCTTTCTAGGTGTTCCACCACTCTTCTCCTGATAATCTTCTCCATGACTTTGCATACTATACATGTCAGTGACACTGGTCTGTAGTTTAGTGCTTCATGTCTGTCTCCTTTTTTAAAGATTGGGACTACATTTGCTGTCTTCCATGCCTCAGGCAATCTCCCTGTTTCGATAGATGTATTGAATATTGTTGTTAGGGGTACACATAGCGCCTCTTCTCCGTCTCTCAGGACCCATGGAGAGATGTTATCCGGCCCCATTGCCTTTGAGGTATCTAGCTCACTCAGAAGCCTTTTCACTTCTTCGGTTGTGTGTACTGTGTCCAGCACTTGGTGGTGTGCCCCACCTCTCCGTCTTTCTGGAGCCCCTTCTGTCTCCTCTGTGAACACTTCTTTGAATCTCTTGTTGAGTTCATCACATACTTCACGGTCATTTCTTGTTGTCTCTCCTCCTTCCTTTCTTAGCCTGATTACCTGGTCCTTGACTGTTGTTTTCCTCCTGATGTGGCTGTATAACAGCTTCGGGTCAGATTTGGCTTTCGCTGCTATGTCGTTTTCATATTGTCGTTGGGCCTCCCTTCTTATCTGCGCATATTCATTTCTGGCTCTACGACTGCTCTCCTTATTCTCATGGGTCCTTTGCCTTCTATATTTCTTCCATTCCCTAGCACACTTGGTTTTTGCCTCCCTGCACCTTTGGGTGAGCCATGGGCTCATCCTGGCATTTTCATTCTTCCTGTTTCCCTTGGGTACAAACCTCTCCTCAGCCTCCTTGCACATTGTTGCTACATATTCCATCATCTCATTAACTGGCTTCCCTGCCACTTCTCTGTCCCATTGAACCCAGTGTGTACTCACCAATTTGTGGTTACAGGGATCGATTCGCAGCTCCTGGCCCCGTGTGTGTGTGTGTGTGTGTGTGTGTGTGTGTGTGTGTGTGTGTGTGTGTGTGTGTGTGCACTCACCTATTTGTGGTTGCAGGGATCGATTCGTAACTCCTAGCCGTGTGTGTACTCACCTAATTGTGGTTGCAGGGGTCGAGACTCAGCTCCTGGCCCCGCCTCTTCACTGATCGCTACTTGGTCCTCTCTCTCTCTGCTTCCTGAGCTTTGTCATACCTCTTCTTAAAACTATGTATGGTTCCTGCCTCCACTACTTCACTTGCTAGGCTATTCCACTTGCTGACAACTCTATGACTGAAGAAATACTTCCTAACGTCCCTGTGACTCGTCTGAGTCTTCAGCTTCCAGTTGTGACCCCTTGTTCCTGTGTCCCCTCTCTGGAACATCCTATCTCTGTCCACCTTGTCTATTCCCCGCAGTATCTTGTATGTCGTTATCATGTCTCCCCTGACCCTTCTGTCCTCCAGTGTCGTCAGTCCGATTTCCCTTAACCTTTCCTCGTACGACATTCCCTTGAGCTCTGGGACTAGCCTTGTTGCAAACCTTTGTACTTTCTCTAACTTCTTGACGTGCTTGACCAGGTGTGGGTTCCAGACTGGTGCTGCATACTCCAGTATGGGCCTAACATACACAGTGTACAGTGTCTTGAACGATTCCTTATTAAGGTAGCAGGTTTGCCAGGCGCCCGTATGCTGCAGCGGTTATTTGGTTGATGTGTGCCTCCGGTGATGTGCTCGGTGTTATGGTCACCCCAAGGTCTTTCTCCCTGAGTGAGGTCTGTAGTCTTTGTCCACCTAGCCTATACTCTGTCTGCGGTCTTCTTTGCCCCTCCCCAATCTTCATGACTTTGCATTTGGCTGGATTGAATTCGAGAAGCCAGTTACTGGACCACATGTCCAGCCTCTCCAGGTCTCTTTGCAGTCCTGCCTCATCCTCGTCCGATTTAATTCTTCTCATCAACTTCACGTCATCTGCGAACAGGGACACTTCAGAGTCTACTCCTTCCATCATGTCGTTCACATATATCAAAAATAGCACTGGTCCTAGAACTGACCCCTGTGGGACCCCGCTCGTAACAGGCGCCCACTGTGATACCTCTTCACGTACCATGACTCGTTGCTGCCTCCCTGTCAGGTATTCCCTTATCCATTGCAGTACCCTCCCTTTTACGTGCGCCTGATCCTCCAGCTTCTGCACTAATCTCTTGTGGGGAAGTGTGTCAAAGGCCTTCCTGCAGTCTAGGAAAACGCAATCTACCCACCCCTCTCTCTCGTGTCTTACTTCTGTTACCTTGTCATAAAACTCCAGGTGTGTGTGTGTGTGTGTGTGTGTGTGTGTGTGTGTGTGTGTGTGTGTGTTTACGTACTCGCCTATTTGTACTCACCTATTTGTGGTTGCAGGGGTCGAGTCATAGCTCCTGGCCCCGCCTCTTCGCTGATTGCTACTAGGTCCTCTCTCTCCCTGCCCTATGAGCTTTATCATACCTCGCCTTAAAACTATGTATGGTTTCCGCCTCCACTACGTCACTTTCTAGGCTATTCCACGGCCTGACCACTCTATGACTGAAGAAATACTTCCTAACATCCCTTTGATTCATCTGAGTCTTCAACTTCCAATTGTGACCTCTTGTGTCTGTGTCCCTTCTCTGGAACATCCCGTCTTTGTCCACCTTGTCTATTCCGCGCAGTATTTTATATGTTGTTATCATGTCTCCCCTGACCCTCCTGTCCTCCAGTGTCGTCAGGCCGATTTCCCTCAACCTTTCTTAGTAGGACAATCCCCGTAGCTCTGGGACTAGTCTTGTTGCAAACCTTTGTACTTTCTCTAATTTCTTGACGTGCTTGACTAGGTGTGGATTCCAAACTGGTGCTGCATACTCCAGTATGGGCCTGACGTAAATGGTATACAGAGTCTTGAACGAATCCTTACTGAGGTATCGGAACGCTATCCGTAGGTTTGCCAGGCGCCCGTATGCTGCAGCAGTTATCTGATTGATGTGCGCCTCAGGAGATATGCTCAGTGTTATACTCACCCCCAGATCTTTTTCCTTGAGTGAGGTTTGCAGTCTTTGGCCATCTAAACTATATTGTGTCTGCGGTCTTCTTTGCCCTTCCCCAATCTTCATGACTTTGCATTTGGCAGGGTTAAACTCAAGGAGCCAGTTGCTGGACCAGGCTTGTAGCCTGTCCAGGTCTCTTTGTAGTCCTTCCTGATCCTCATCCGATTTGATTCTTCTCATTAGCTTCACATCATCTGCAAACAAGGACACTTCTGAGTCTATCGCTTCCGTTATGTCGTTCACATATACCAAGAACAGCACAGGTCCTAGGACTGACCCCTGTGGAACCCCGCTTGTCACAGGCGCCCACTCTGACACCTCGTCACGTACCATGACTCGTTGTTGCCTCCCTGTCAGGTATTTTCTGATCCATTGCAGTGCCTTTCCTGTTATGTGTGCCTGATCCTCTAGCTTTTGTAGTAACCTCTTGTGAGGAACTGTGTCGAAGGCCTTCTTGCAGTCCAAAAAAATGCAGTCGATCCACCCCTCTCTCTCTTGTCTTACTTCTGTCACCTTGTCATAAAACTCTAGTAGGTTTGTGACACAGGATTTTCCTTCCCTGAAACCATGCTGGTTGTCAATTATACACTTGTTTCTTTCCAGGTGCTCCACCACTCTCCTCCTGACGATCTTCTCCATGACCTTGCATACTATACACGTTACTGATACAGGTCTATAGTTTAGTGCTTCATGTCTGTCTCCCTTTTTAAAAATTGGGACTACATTTGCCATTTTCCATACTTCAGGGAGTTGCCCAGTTTCAAATGATGTGTTGAAGATCTTTGTTGTGTCTGTGTGTGTGTGTGCGTGTGTGTGTGTGTGTGCGTGCGCCAACAGCGTCTGCTTCGTCTACAAAACGAAATACGTTTGTAGCATCAGTTTTTTCTACGTCATCTGATTCATCTGTAACGTCAGATTCTTTTACAGCATCAGATTCTTGCGTCAGTGAGCGGCGCCAGGTTCGTCTGCCGTGTCAGCGGGACGTAGTCATTTGAATCCGAAAAGAAAATGTGAAACGAAATTAGTCAGGGTCATTAGTATATAATTGGAGGCTTTACACAAGCGGTAGTTAGTAGGAATGGTGTAATTTCCTGAGTTGGGGGGCTGAGTGGGGGCTAAGTGGGGGGGCTGAGTGGGGGGGCCTGGGTGAGAGGGTGTGTGATTAGAAATACTCAAAATGTGATTTTTCTGGAGTTTTGTCATGATACATAATTATGCATAAACAGTTTAATGCATTAATGAAAGAGATTTGACGTAACCGAAGGATTCTAAGTGTTTGTGTTAATAAGTTACGTGGATATGAAGAGAATAAAACAAAGAATTTGAGTTTCAGTAGAATTCTTCACTAAAATGCAGCTGAGAAAATTTAGACCGTGCCTCCTTTAATTTTGAGGATCCCCAAATTAGGTTGGATGGCGAAAATGTAGTGGATAGACACTGCCCCCATCGTGGGTATTGTGGATAAAGTAACAGAGACCTGTAATTGTTGATTTGTCTGAAATTTGCAATATAATGGTACATGTGATTACTTAGTGGATACGTAATACCTGACAGAGTGGAGGTGGATCTGTGTGACGCACGTTACCCTCAACTGTGGCTTGTTTTGCGTAAATATTTAAAATGAAAATATATAACAGCCTGGTTGATCAGGCCCTAATCCACCATAGGTCTGGTCACAGACCGGGCCGCTGCGGCGTTGACCCCCAAAACCCTCTCCAGGACTATGAAATTAAAGTTGCCAGGGATTCGAAAACTAACCCAAAAAGTTTTTTCCAGGTGTATAGAACAAAAGTTAGAGATAAGATAGATCCCCTTAAAAATAACTATGGGCATCTTACTGACAGGAATACTCTCCAGGTATACTCTCCAGGTATACTCTCCAGGTATACTCTCCAGGTATGGCCTGAAATAAATTATACAAATCAGTTTGGTGTATGATTAAAGAGGCTAAATATTTTGGAGTTTGTTTATTTCATACTTGAAAATAATTAGTAATTGTTAAATGCGACGATGAAAATGCAGTGTCATATTGTTTTCAATTTTGTGTAGTTGTATAGGACGTTATGCTGTAGTTGTTTAGGACGTTACGCTGTAGTTGTTTAGGACGTTATGCTGTAGTTGTTTAGGACGTTACGCTGTAGTTGTTTAGGACGTTATGCTGTAGTTGTTTAGGACGTTACGCTGTAGTTGTTTAGGACGTTATGCTGTAGTTGTTTAGGACGTTATGCTGTAGTTGTTTAGGACGTTATGCTGTAGTTGTTTAGGACGTTATGCTGTAGTTGTTTAGGACGTTATGCTGTAGTTGTTTAGGACGTTATGCTGTAGTTGTTTAGGACGTTATGCTGTAGTTGTTTAGGACGTTATGCTGTAGTTGTTTAGGACGTTACGCTGTAGTTGTTTAGGACGTTATGCTGTAGTTTAGGACGTTATGCTGTAGTTGTTTAGGACGTTATGCTGTAGTTGTTTAGGACGTTATGCTGTAGTTGTTTAGGACGTTATGCTGTAGTTGTTTAGGACGTTATGCTGTAGTTTAGGACGTTACGCTGTAGTTGTTTATGACGTTATGCTGTAGTTGTTTAGGACGTTATGCTGTAGTTGTTTAGGACGTTATGCTGTAGTTGTTTAGGACGTTATGCTGTAGTTGTTTAGGACGTTATGCTGTAGTTGTTTAGGACGTTATGCTGTAGTTGTTTAGGACGTTATACTGTAGTTGTTTAGGACGTTATGCTGTAGTTGTTTAGGACGTTATGCTGTAGTTGTTTAGGACGTTATGCTGTAGTTGTTTAGGACGTTATGCTGTAGTTGTTTAGGACGTTATGCTGTAGTTGTTTAGGACGTTATACTGTAGTTGTTTAGGACGTTATACTGTAGTTGTTTAGGACGTTATGCTGTAGTTGTTTAGGACGTTATGCTGTAGTTGTTTAGGACGTTATACTGTAGTTGTTTAGGACGTTATACTGTAGTTGTTTAGGACGTTATGCTGGTACGTCATTTACCATCGGTCTCTCGTAACTGCCACTCAGTTACCTGCTGAATCACATATTTCAACAATACACACATTCTCATATTTACCCAAGTTTAAAGTTACGGAATTTTCAGGAAATGTATTCATATTTTGAGTGCATTATATCGATTCGATGGATTTTTGCTTGAAGAAGTGTAGACTGAAAAATTGATGTGACATGTAAATTTTGTGCACTGACAACATTGTGTGAAATATTTACCCATGTACCTCTGTAGTGGATTCTGATGGTTATCGGTGGCGCTCCAGAGTAGATCTTATGGTTGATAAACAAGTCTTTTGGTGGCAGCGGTAGCACCTAGTACTATTTAGCGCCGCTGACGACTTAGGGAACTTACTAAGATTTGTCCTGAACAGCACTAGGGTGTGGGTTGGTAATTGCCATTAAATATAAAAGAAATTTTACACCATTGTCTGTTATCATTGATCTCGCGCTTTTCATTACGCTGTTAATTTTGTCGCAGGAAATAATTTTGAATATATGGAAGCAGTTTTAGAATGTTCCGGGTTTAAGTATTAGTTATAATGGATGTTTTTAGCTCCAGTCCCATTATTATTGTAAATATAAGTATTTAGAAAAAAGGAAAAACTTTGTGTTATGTATTTTTTCTATAATATAGCGCTTGAGAAACTTGTAAAAAGATTATAGAAATGTTCACATGGATGTGTCCCATTTAAGGAAGAGTCCCTGGACTTAGTAAAGGGGCACTTGATCCAAGGACCTAGCCCTCGGGTCGAATCTAAATATATTCCCTATCCCTTCCCTCTCTGGAGGGAGGAAATGAATAGGGAATGTATTTATTTGGGATGTTTCTGGGGTGTGAAGCTCAGTTCCTAGGCAGAAGAAAAAGTTATTTTTATCCTCCTCATTCCATCGTGAGCCTCGGTGGTGGTGACGCTGTTTCCTGTGGGAATTAGATTATCTGTGGACGTTCTAGGTAGCTTTCCCGGCTCCAGTAGTGGCCTCGTGTGTCCTTGGATGATGGAAGCATTCCTAGAGACTCCCTTTCGTCCTGGGAGGTGGCAGCCAAAGGGGTACAAGTTTCGGCGTTTCCGGTCGCCAGCCTCTCTTGTTGGTCGAGCCTGGCTCGGTTGATTCTGCAGGTGCTATCCTGATGCACTGAGGATTTTTGCATGCCAGGATCCCCACGAGATCAATGGACAACCATTGATCTCGTGGCTGTACTGAGGGTAACTGTAGTTCAGGAGGATTTATGGTTTCTCTTTTGTTTCTCCTCGGAGCTGCCTCTCTTTGCCCCCTCCTTAATTAAGAAAAATATAAATCATAATCATGAATATCAATATTCATGGTTTAGAAAAACACATACGCAAACACTAGGACATATTAGAAAACGTTTCGGTCCTGAGACCTTGATAATTTCTAACCTACAGAGGTTGAAAGACAGTATGTATAGGCGGAGAGTGAGGTGTGAGTGAGGCATGGTGACCTGAAGAATGACATATTGGGATGAGGACGGGGAGACGAGATCATGTGACTCCTGTGTTGCTGGGTAGGTGGTGTTTTGCCTGGTGAGTATCATGTATGCTAATGTTTTAGAAATTTTGTGGTTTCCAGTGTTAGGTCCTATTGTGTCGGTGACGGTGATTAGCAAGGCTTCTAGACACCCTCAGAGTCTAAGGTCTTGTTCGGTGAGAACGAGTTGTGCCTCATCCCAGTTCATCAAATTCCCCGTGGAGTCTCTGTGGAAGGACACAGGCGTACCTTAAGTCGTCTCTGTTACTGGCATTTCGATGCTCATTCAGACGGACCGCAAGATCTCTGCCTGTTACGCCTACATATTTCTTAGAACAGAATCCACAGGTGATGGTGTAGACGCCTGCTCTGGAAGTTAGAGGTGTGGGACTGCGTTTCGTAGTGAGGTCTTTGATAGATGTGTTTATGATGGAAACATTTATTTTAGTCTTAGCAAGTGTCCGGCGAGCTTTCGTGGCAACATCACCACAATGGAGCACTACGAACTGCTTAGAAGCCTCTCCGCCTATATGTACTGTCTTTTAACCTCTGTATGTTAGAAGTGATCAAGGTCTCAGGACCGAAACGTTTTCTAATATGTCCTAGTGTTTGCTTACGTGTTTTTCTAAACCAACTTGTCGGTATTTATTACCGACAACCTGACCTGACAACAGACTTTCCTTCGAACCCGGTATCTCTCTTGGTCAACACCTCGTTGCCTGACTCTCGTATCGGTGTTCCAGCTGCTCTTTTTTTTTCATACCTTTGACCTTCGCTTTACTTTAACCAAGCTCTCGGTTTCTACGGCGGAGCGTCGAATTTCGGAACATTCGCGAGTCACTGGACAAGCTGGCTTTTAAGCCATCTTCCAAACAACCTCGACCAGTACTTGACGATCCTGACATTATTGACACTCTTCCACGCTCACACCCTAAGAAACACGCTGTCTGGAAACCTCTTTCACTACAGGCTGTATTTCAAAGATAATCTTAGAAGAAATCCTTTTCTCATCAACCGATGACGCCCTACTGATTACCATACTGACCATAGCATTAGCAAAAGCACTCACGAGGTCAAAATGTATCCTTCCATGCCCTCAAGAGTGGGATGCAAATTGTCCCTGTGAAGGAGGCTGAATAAGATGAAAATAATGTCTCTTCGCCTTTCTATCAACGACGCCTCTCTCACAATACACAGATATTCTAGCTGTGATACTGTTTTCATTCCTTCACATTATAATATAACCGAATATATGCAGTGTGGCCAGTACATTAAGGAGCAACTTGAGCGTCAGAATTTCCCTGTCACTAAAGTGGAGAATTATGCTCACACTGCCCGAAGTTGAAGAAGTTAGTTACCAAACAACGTTGTCAGACGGACCTTCGACTGATTGGAGCTCCAGCCTCAGTTTACATAAGACAGTGCTTACAAGTGCGGTAATTGCTCCCAACACCACAACAATACAGACTTAGCTGGCGCTTTGACCCACTTCCCCGACCAAATATCGTACACAAATAACCATCACACAGGAGAGAGAAGCTTCTCTCTCCTATGTTCGGGTTATTTGTGTATTGTTTCGGTCGCGGTATTGTGTCTTTGTTTTTCAAATATTGTAGGTCAACAGCAGATTGCCCAGTCTGCTGTTCTGCTGATCATAATAATCCATCTCACAGGTCAACCCTTAAACTACGGAGAAGCTCACCCTGCATACTGCCGCTCTTGCTCAGTTTTCTTGCAGGAGAGAAATCCGCTGCCTCGAGGAAAAGAAGGCCTGTCATAGGCCATGACAGTGACCCGGTTCCGGCTCCAAGGAAGATTTCCAAAGCTTTTCTGTTCCTGAAGTGCTCGGCACCCACAGGTCACTGTTGTACCTCTTCCACAGTCACCTCTGTATTCAGTCGTTATGAGTCCTCACCTCTGATGTTCCTACCTCCTACATATGCACACAGTGGTTGGTGGTAATGGTGTTGGTGGTAGTAGTGATAATGGTGGTACTGGTACTGCTGGTAGTAGTGATGATGGTGGTAATGGTGGTGGTTGTCGTAGCGATGATAATGGTTATGTGTAAATGCATATATACTCACACATTCATATACACATACATACATTCACCAGACAATACATACACACATACATATAAGCACATACATACAATAAATGTAGAAACATACATGTATGAATATACACATGCCTCCGTCTGCACCTCTATACATGCACACCTACATCCCGTTACGCACATGAAAACATACATATATACGAACTCATACAGTAAACACACACACACTCGGGGCCAGGAGATAAGACTCGACCCCTGCAACCACAAATAGGTGAGCACACACACACACACACATACGTAAACATCGGTATATGCATACACGCAAAAAAAGTTTGTATTTATATACATATATACATTATATATATATATATATATATATATATATATATATATATATATATATATATACATACACGCAAACATACATATAGCTTGGAGCTATCACTCGACCCCTGCAACTACAACTAGGCGAGTACATATGAATTATTATTATATTCACGGTTGAGCATTAAACTCATACGAGTCAAACATCGCCTGGGGGATTGGAAGGCATTCAGACTCAGTTCAAGGAATTGAAGCAGATGTTCACGTCCTTAGATCAAGGAGTTAGCCTTGAGGGCCAGGTTGCCAGTACGGTGTCGTACGGTATTTTTTTTCAACTTTTCGTACCTGTCATAAATACCGTACCGTAATTACGTACAGAATTAAAAAAAAAAACGTAATGAACCGCTCTGACAATTTTGCTTGAGGCATATATATTTGAAAAAGTGTGATTACGTTCAGGAAATCACACACACACACACAATATATATATATATATATATATATATATATATATATATATATATATATATATATATATATATATCTAGGTAGTAGGTTGGTAAACAGCAACCACCCAGGGAGGTACTACCGTCCTGCCAAGTGAGTGTACAACGAAAGCCTGTAATTGTTTTACATGATGGTAGGATTGCTGGTGTCTTTTGTCTGTCTCATAAACATGCAAGATTTCAGGTATGTCTTGCTACTTCTACTTGCATTTAGGTCACACTACACATACATGTACAAGCATATATATACACACACACACCCCTCTGGGTTTTCTTCTATTTTCTTTCTAGTTCTTGTTCTTGTTTATTTCCTCTTACCTCCATGGGGAAGTGGAACAGAATTCTTCCTCCGTAAGCCATGCGTGTTGTAAGAGGCGACTAAAATGCCGGGAGCAAGGGGCTAGTAACCCCTTCTCCTGTATATATTACTAAATTTAAAAAGAGAAACTTTAGTTTTTTCTTTTGGGCCACCCTGCCTCGGTGGGATATGGCTGGTATGTTGAAAGAAAGAAAGATATATATATATATATATTTATGTGTGTGTGTGTGTGTGTGTGTGTGTGTGTGGTGCCGAATAGGTAAAACTGGTCAATTAGCAAGAACTCGTTTAAAATTAAGTTCTTTCTAAAATTTACTCTTATACATTTATGTTAATGTAAAAATTAATAATTTTGTACCGAAAGAACCTTAGAAAACTTATCTAACTTTATAATAAGAAGCGCTATTAATTTAGCGTAATCCAACTAAATATATTTATGTAAAGTAAAAGGACACAAGTGCAACTAATGTGACATTTTATTGTGGCAACAATACACAAATAACCCGCACATAAAAGACAGAAGCTTACGACGACGTTTCGGTCCGACTTGGACCATTGACAAAGTCACACTAACAGAGGTGGAGCAGGACGGCTATATATAGGCAGGAAGAGGTGGTAGTAGTAGTAGTGGTAGTAGTAGTAGTAGTAGTAGTACAAGAATTGTATATAATACCGACAGGATGAAATGACACATGCACAACACCCGGGCATCCCCACCTCTTCCTGCCTATATATAGCCGTCCTGCTCCACCTCTGTTAGTGTGACTTTGTCAATGGTCCAAGTCGGACCGAAACGTCGTTGTAAGCTTCTGTCTTTTATGGCGGGTTATTTGTGTATCGTTCCAGTCACGGTATTGTGCCTTTTTGTTATTTATTGTGGCAACGTTTCGCTCTCCAGGAGCTTTATCAAGCCGTTACAAACAATACATGGACACAGAGGGTATATATAGGCTCAGAGTGAGGTGCAATACTAGTGGTGGTAGTAGTAGTAGTAATACAATATGGTAGAGCAATTAAATCGTACATGAGTAAAAGGATATAAAAGCTATTACTTGGGTAACATAAAAATAGGTTGGACAAATATAGACTGGAAAGAGGCAGGTTGTTTCAGTGTAATGTGCTTTGTGTAGTATAACAGGAGAGACTATGTGATGGCAGGGTTTATTGTTTTCAGTTTATTGTTTTAGATAAGTTTACAGTAATTAATATAATAAACAAACACAATGAAATATATTTTTTTCGTTAAGTTCACAATGATTTCTGCGAAATTATTGCATATACAAAATTTCACTTGTTTTATTCGGCAAGAAGAGCGTTACTAGTTAAGCCAAAATCACAAGTTTTACCTATTAGGCAAGATTATATATATATATATATATATATATATATATATATATATATATATATATATATATATATATATATATACATATATATATATATATATATATATATATATATATATATATATATATATATATATAACAATACTGCAACTAGCCAAGGACTCGAACCCATGCTGCTTTGGACTTCCTCATGGTGGGGAAAAACTCATGACGCCTTAATCCACTGGACCAAACAATCCTTAAGAGTAGCGCACCCAGTGTTCCCACTCGTTCGTGGGCACAATAATATAAAATACTGCTCGTTGTACTAGTACACCAAACAGGGACTAGAATGAAATTATATATATATATATATATATATATATATATATATATATATATATATATATATATATATATATATATATATACACTGCTGCTTTAAAATTTTATGATCGCCTTGCCTTTTTCACGCACTGAGGTAGAGGAGGCTGGGCTTATGAGATACGGGGGATACCTTTCTCGGATCGCGCAGCGACCGAAATGTATTTATTTATTGAAAGATTTTACAGGTAAATTCAACACAACATAAAATTAAGCGGGAGTACAATAAATGACATAATTATACAGGATGATTCGATCCCTTATCTGGTTAATGCGATGCTCTGCCATTAATAAGCTTAAACCCTGCACTTCCTTAATCCTGTTAGCAAGTTATGCGTTAATTCGCTCAGGGAATTGGATTCGAATGATTATGGAATCGAGCGTTCATGTATAAGCGTTTCCAAATATCAGGCGTCGAAATGTTGCATGTATTGCTGCTGATGTGGGCGTGACGCATAGTCTCGTAATGACCTATTTGTCTCTCCAGAGGATGGGGGAGGGAGGGTAGATGGAGGAGGGAGGGAGGGAGGGGAGGGGGCACTCTGAAGTTAGTGATGGGCTCTAGGTCTAATTGGAACTAACCGTCTCTTCCTTGGATCGAACATGATTGCCTCCCATTCCTCTGGAACTGTAGGAGCCTTAAGGGCTCAGTGCATCTCCATGACTAAATATTAATAATGATGAATTACGGTCGCTGTGCGAGCCAAAGAAAGTATCTCTGCATTTCATAAACTCGGTCCCCGGTGCCTCATACACACGATAATCCCGGTCCCCGGTGCCTCATACACACGATAATCCCGGTCCCCGGTGCCTCATACACACGATAATCCCGGTCCCCGGTGCCTCATACACACGATAATCCCGGTCCCCGGTGCCTCATACACACGATAATCCCGGTCCCCGGTGCCTCATACACTCGATAATCCCGGTCCTCGTTGCCTCATACACTCGATAATCCCGGTCCCCGTTGCCTCATACACTCGATAATCCCGGTCCCCGTTGCCTCATACACTCGATAATCCCGGTCCCCGGTGCCTCATACACACGATAATCCCGGTCCCCGGTGCCTCATACACTCGATAATCCCGGTCCCCGTTGCCTCATACACACGATAATCCCGGTCCCCGTTGCCTCATACACACGATAATCCCGGTCCCCGTTGCCTCATACACACGATAATCCCGGTCCCCGTTGCCTCATACACACGATAATCCCGGTCCCCGGTGCCTCATACACACGATAATCCCGGTCCCCGTTGCCTCATACACACGATAATCTCGGTCCCCGTTGCCTCATACACACGATAATCCCGGGCCCCGTTGCCTCATTCACACGATAATCCCGGTCCCCGGTGCCTCATACACACGATAATCCCGGTCCCCGTTGCCTCATACACACGATAATCCCGGTCCCCGTTGCCTCATACACACGATAATCCCGGTCCCCGTTGCCTCATATACACGATAATCCCGGTCCCCGTTGCCTCATACACTCGATAATCTCGGTCCCTGTTGCCTCATACACTCGATAATCCCGGTCCCCGTTGCCTCATACACACGATAATCCCGGTCCCCGTTGCCTCATACACTCGATAATTCCGGTCCCCGTTGCCTCATACACTCGATAATCCCGGTCCCCGTTGCCTCATACACTCGATAATCTCGGTCCCTGTTGCCTCATACACTCGATAATCCCGGTCCCCGTTGCCTCATACACACGATAATCCCGGTCCCCGTTGCCTCATACACACGATAATCCCGGTCCAAGTTGCCTCATACACACGATAATCCCGGTCCAAGTTGCCTCATACACACGATAATCCCGGTCCAAGTTGCCTCATACACACGATAATCCCTGTTCCCGTTGCCTCATACACATGATAATCCCTGTTCTCGTTGCCTCATACACATGATAATCCCTATTCCCGTTGCCTCATACACATGATAATCCCTGTCCCCGTTGCCTCATACACATGATAATCCCTGTTCCTGTTGCTTCATACACATGATAATCCCTGTTCCCGTTGCCTCATACACATGATAATCCCTGTTCCCGTTGCCTCATACACGTGATAATCCCTGTTTCCGTTGCTTCATACACATGATAATCCCGGTCCCCGTTGCCTCATACACGTGATAATCCCGGTCCCCGTTGCCTCATACACATGATAATCCTTGTCTCCATTGCCTCATACGCATGATAATCCCTGTCCCCGTTGCCTCATACACATGATAATCCCGGTCCCCGTTGCCTCATACACGTGATAATCCCGGTCCCCGTTGCCTCATACACGTGATAATCCCGGTCCCCGTTGCCTCATACACATGATAATCCCTGTCCCCGTTGCCTCATACACATGATAATCCCGGTCCCCGATGCCTCATACACATGATAATCCCGGTCCCCGATGCCTCATACACATGATAATCCCTGTCCCCGTTGCCTCATACACATGATAATCCCGGTCCCCGTTGCCTCATACACATGATAATCCCGGTCCCCGTTGCCTCATACACATGATAATCCCGGTCCCCGTTGCCTCATACACATGATAATCCCGGTCCCCGTTGCCTCATACACATGATAATCCCGGTCCCCGTTGCCTCATACACATGATAATCCCGGTCCCCGTTGCCTCATACACATGATAATCCCGGTCCCCGTTGCCTCATACACATGATAATCCCGGTCCCCGTTGCCTCATACACGTGATAATCCCTGTCCCCGTTGCCTCATACACGTGATAATCCCGGTCCCCGTTGCCTCAAACACGTGATAATCCCGGTCCCCGTTGCCTCATACACGTGATAATCCCGGTCCCCGTTGCCTCATACACATGATAATCCCTGTCCCCGTTGCCTCATACACATGATAATCCCGGTCCCCGATGCCTCATACACATGATAATCCTGGTCCCCGATGCCTCATACTCATGATAATCCCTGTCCCCGTTGCCTCATACACATGATAATCCCGGTCCCCGTTGCCTCATACACATGATAATCCCGGTCCCCGTTGCCTCATACACATGATAATCCCGGTCCCCGTTGCCTCATACACATGATAATCCCGGTCCCCGTTGCCTCATACACATGATAATCCCGGTCCCCGTTGCCTCATACACATGATAATCCCGGTCCCCGTTGCCTCATACACATGATAATCCCGGTCCCCGTTGCCTCATACACATGATAATCCCGGTCCCCGTTGCCTCATACACATGATAATCCCTGTCCCCGTTGCCTCATATACATGATAATCCCGGTCCCCGTTGCCTCATACACATGATAATCCCGGTCCCCGATGCCTCATACACATGATAATCCCGGTCCCCGATGCCTCATACACATGATAATCCCTGTCCCCGTTGCCTCATACACATGATAATCCCTGTCCCCGTTGCCTCATACACATGATAATCCCGGTCCCCGTTGCCTCATACACGTGATAATCCCGGTCCCCGTTGCCTCATACACATGATAATCCCTGTCCCCGTTGCCTCATACACATGATAATCCCTGTCCCCGTTGCCTTATACACATGATAATCCCTGTCCCCGTTGCCTCATACACATGATTATCCCGGTCCCCGTTGTCTCATACACGTGATAATCCCGGTCCCCGTTGCCTCATACACATGATAATCCCTGTCCCAGTTGCCTCATACACATGATTATCCCGGTCCCCGTTGCCTCATACACATGATAATCCCTGTCCCCGTTGCCTCATACACATGATTATCCCGGTCCCCGTTGCCTCATACACATGATAATCCCTGTCCCCGTTGCCTCATACACATGATTATCCCGGTCCCCGTTGTCTCATACACGTGATAATCCCGGTCCCCGTTGCCTCATACACATGATAATCCCTGTCCCCGTTGCCTCATACACATGATAATCCCGGTCCCCGATGCCTCATACACATGATAATCCCGGTCCCCGTTGCCTCATACACATGATTATCCCGGTCCCCGTTGCCTCATACACATGATAATCCCTGTCCCCGTTGCCTCATACACATGATAATCCCTGTCCCCGTTGCCTCATACACATGATTATCCCGGTCCCCGTTGCCTCATACACATGATAATCCCTGTCCCCGTTGCCTCATACACATGATAATCCCGGTCCCCGATGCCTCATACACATGATAATCCCTGTCCCCGTTGCCTCATACACATGATAATCCCTGTCCCCGTTGCCTCATACACATGATAATCCCGGTCCCCGTTGCCTCATACACATGATTATCCCGGTCCCCGTTGCCTCATACACATGATAATCCCGGTCCCCGATGCCTCATACACATGATAATCCCTGTCCCCGTTGCCTCATACACATGATTATCCCGGTCCCCGTTGCCTCATACACATGATAATCCCTGTCCCCGTTGCCTCATACACATGATTATCCCGGTCCCCGTTGTCTCATACACGTGATAATCCCGGTCCCCGTTGCCTCATACACATGATAATCCCTGTCCCCGTTGCCTCATACACATGATAATCCCGGTCCCCGATGCCTCATACACATGATGAGCCAGCACAGAGCGTAGCATAAAATCATATTCCTGTTAGAGATGAAGTCAATCAGAAGACGGACTCACAAGTTATATGGAAGCTAATATCAAAATTTCTTCAATGAAAATGGTAAATTAAGACATGGACAGCCCAAATCTAATTCAAACTTTTAAAAGAGACTATCATCGTTAAATAGAGAAGCAAATTAAGACTGAAGTCGCTCATTAAGCCTGAAGTCGTGAAGGTATCACATGAAAAGCGGTTTTTCAGTTTTTTCCAATTTATCCCTGAAAAGCAAATTGGGATCTACATAAACCAAAATCAGAGTCAAACTTTCCTCTAAGTTAGACTGAGTAGATTATGATAAAGTAAGAATATTAAACTTTATGCAAGATTACTGTACATAAAATTTTTAACAATAATCACGAGTGTACACAGGTTATTAACACATAAATGAACATCAAGTTGATTTAACTTAGGATAACCAAATATAATCAGATACATTAACTTATTTCTGACCACAAGAGACATTATCCAATTATTTCACAGAAACCAATTTGATTAATAAAATTGGCAGATTTTAACTTACATCAAGAGGCTGATTTCTCTGAGAAAACACAGCATAGAAAGTTTAAAGCTGAGCAGAAGATGCGTTTTCCAGTTATTGCAGAGTCACCCATTAACATGGTGAGCTGTATGTTCAGGAAGCCACACCAGTGGTGGAAATTTGAAACCCATCGGACGGGCCATTTTCAAGTTAAGACACGGATTCCAACGATGCCAAGTTTTTTACTATTGTACTGAAAATTAAATATTTCATGCTAAGCGCTAAACCCACTTGGGTCATTCAGCGCAAGACGTGGTGGAGGCTACATCCTCCGTCCACTGAGCGTGAGACAAACACGCTCCCTGTTTATACTCACCTGTACAAACCAGACTTAATGGTTACTATGCTGCCCTTAAGACGCATCACCTTTAAATACTGAAGTCGTTTAGAAGAGGTAAATTGAAATTCAATTTGACTGAAAGGAAATAAAAATTTCACACTAACAAAATTTGTTTAAATCTGCACAAGTGCAACTGAATTTCACTTAGGTTTATATCAGTTATATTATGTACTTTTAGAAATAACATTATTATTATCCATTTATATCTGTTTTTAAACTCCTTGAGTCTACCTGAAGGGTATACAGGGGATCAACCCCCCCCCCCCGCGGTCCGGCCCATGACCAGGTCTCCCGGTAAATCAGGGCCTGATCAACGAGGCTGTTACTGCTGGACGCATGTAGTCCAATGTACTAACCACAGCCCGGCTGATCCAGCACTGACTTTAGGTACCTGTCCAGCTCTTGAAGACAACCAGGGGTCTATTGGTAATTCCCCTTATGGCTGGTGGGCCCCGGACACTTACTGTGTTTTCTCTTAATGTACCAGTGGCGCCCCTACTTTTCGCTGGGGGTATGTTGCATCGCCTGCCAAGTCTTTTGCTTTCGTAGGGAGTGATTTATGTGAGCAGATTAAGGACCAGTCCCTCCAGAATCTTCCAGGTGTAGATTATGATATATCTCTCTCGCCTGCGCTCCAGTGAGTACCAGTCAAGTGCTGAAAGGCGCTCCCATTAATTAAGGTGTTTGATGGATCTTATACGTGCAGTAAAGGTTCTCTGTACATTCTCTAGATCTGCAATTTCACTTGCCTTGAATGGGGATGTTAATGTACAGCAGTATTCCAGCCTAGAGAGAACAAGTGATTTAAAAAAGGATCATCATTTGCTTGGCATCTCTTGTCTTGAATGTTCTCATTATCCATCCTATCAGTTTCCTAGAAGATGCGGTAGTGGCATTGTTGTGGTCCTTGAAGGTGAGATCCTCAGACATTACCACACCCAGGTCAATTCAATTCAATTCAAGTTTATTCTCTATAAGGGTTACAATGTGGGTTTTAAAGGTTTTGGGGGCTATTGTGTGGTTTACATGTTATAAAATACTAATTACAGAGGGGGACACTAGGACACCTAGCCTGGCTAGGCATTTCGAGCAGACTTAGATTAATTCTTAACATTAAATTCTTACAGATTATGGTATTAAGGCTAAGTGACTACATCATAATTTGTGAGTTTAGCAATGTGAATACTTTTGTTTTGACACAATACAAAGTGTCTATATTGGAGTATCATAGGCAAACTTATGACTAGTTAGGATTTATTATTTTAAGATTAAGATTAGTATTTCTGGGTTTATAGTCAGTGGGTGAGTGAGTGTAATTGTGAACCACCAGGTGGTTATCATGTAGTTAGTTGTCGGGGTGGATCAGGGAGATAAGATGTTTTCTAACTGTGATGAATGTGTCTGCAGTTCTAGAGTTTTCAGGTAGGGTGTTCCAGATTTTAGGTCCTTTGAAATACATTGAATTTTTGTAAAGGTTTAGTCGAACACGGGGAATGTCATAGAGATGTTTGTGTCTGGTGTTATGCATGTGGATCCTGTCACAACTATCAAGAAAGCATTTTAGGTCAAGGTTAATATTGGAATTTAAGGTCCTGTAGATATGGATTGCACAGTAGTAAGTGTGGATGTTCTGAACAGGGAGTAAGTTTAGATCTATGAAGAATGGGGGGGGAGGTGTTGCCAGGGATGGGATTTAGTGATTATTCTTACTGCGGCTTTTTGTTGGGTTATTATTGGCTTTAGGTGTGTTGCTGCAGTTGAACCCCAAGCACAGATAGCATAGGTGAGGTATGGATATATAAGTGAATGGTATAGTGTGAGAAGTGCAGTTTGCGGCACGTAGTATCGTATCTTGGAGAGGATCCCCACCGTTTTGGATACGTTTTTTGTTATGTGTTGGATATGGGTGCTGAAATTTAGGTTGTTGTCGAGGTATAGGCCAAGGAATTTGCCCTCATTATGTCTGGCAGTTACAGTGTTGTCGATATTAATGTTAAGTTGCGCAACACCTGCTCTGCTACCAAAGTGTTAAGTGTAAGTTTATTGGCTGTCATCCAAGTCGATGATATTTTGAGCAGCTCCTCGTTAACAATGGTGTTGAGGGTGGCAAGATTAGGGTGGGAGATGACATAAGTCGTGTCGTCAGCAAAGATAATGGGTTTCAGGTGTTGGGATATGTTTGGAAGATCATTGATGTAAATGAGGAAGAGCAGGGGTCCAAGGACACTTCCCTGCGGAACTTCAGTATCAAGTGGCCGTATTGATGAGGCTGTGTCTTTAATGGTGACATACTGATACCTATTAGAAAAGTGTGATTAGGGTTTGTAGTATACTCAGTCTTAGTTATTATTTCCTCCAGTTTTCCATAACGGAGTAGTTGGAATTTGTCTTCATTGAACAACATATTATTCTCCGTTGTCCATTGGAAAACTTGGTTTATATCTTCTTGGAGATTTGCCGTGTCCTCAATGGATGACACACTCATGCAGATCCTAGTATCGTCTGCAAAGGATGATACGGTGCTATGGTTTACATCTCTATGTCTGATATGAGAATGAGGAACAGGATTGGGGTGAGTACTGTGCCTTCTGGAACAGAACTCTTCACTATGGCAGCTTCCGATTTAACTCTGTTTACCGCTACTCTGTGTTCGATTGGTTAGAAACTTGAAGATCCATCTGCCTACTTTGCCAGTTATCTCTTTAGCACGCATTTCGTGTTCCATTACACCATGATCGCACTTGTCAAAGGCTTTTGCAAAATCTGTGTATACTACATCTGCATTCTGTTTGTTTTCCTGTGCATCTAAGACCATATCATAGTGGTCCAATAGTTAAGAGAGGCAGGAGCGACCTATTCTGAAACCATTTTGCCCTGGATTGTGCAATTTTTGGGAGCCCAAGTGGTTTGCAATCCTGCTTCTTAGAACTCTTTCAGAGATTTTTATGATGTGGGACGTTAAAGCTATTGGTCTATAGTTCTTAGCTACTGCTTTGCTGCCACCTTTATGGAGTGGGGCTATATCCGTTGTTTTTAGTGACTGTGGAATCCCACCTGTGTCTATGTACCTTCTCCATACTATACTTAGGGCCCGTGAGAGGGGTTTCCTGCAGTTCTTAATGAACACAGAGTTCCACGAGTCTGGGCCTGGGGCTGAGTGCATGGGCATGTCGTCGATGGCTTTCTCGAAGTCTAGTGGAGTTTGGTATACAATGACAGGGTTTTGAGTCTAATTCATGAAAAATTTTTTTGGAGTGTCTGTCTTTAGACTGATTAGTTGCTCGCTGAACACAGAGTCACATTGAGAGTTCAGTATCTCACTCATTTCTTCGTTGTCATCTGTGTAGGATCCGTCTTGTCTGAGCAGGGGTCCTTTACTAGAAGTGGTTTTTGGCTTGTTTTTGGCATATGAAGAGAAATATTTCGAATTTCTTTCAACTTCACTAATCGCTTTTAGCTCCTCTTATCTCTCCTGCATCATGTATGTGTACTTTAACTTTAGCTCAGTATTTTCCACTTCCCTGGCTAGTGCTTCCTTCCGTGTATCAGATAATCTGGCATTCTTGAGAAACTCAGTGATTCTTCGCCTTCTCCTGTAGAGCGTCTCTCGCTCTCCAGTTTACTTCTCTTCTTTTTTCTTCAGCTACCAGGAGGTTGATCTTTTCAAGGTACTGGTTAGGGTCCATGTTATTTAAGACATCTTCCCAACATGTTTCATTTAGGACATAGTTTACCTGATCCCAGTTGATGTTCTTGTTGTTGAAGTTGAATTTGGTAAAGGTCCCCTCATAGCTGTAAGCATCTGGCTGATCAGGATCCCTGTGCATGTAAGTCTCGACATCGATTAGATTGTGATCGGAATTGTTTTTAACTCCATTTAACTCGTCAACTTCTATTTTTAAAGAATATAAAATTTACACCTTCGGGTTTACAATTATGGGTTATCCTTTTTTTTAGTTTATGTTAGATCTCAGCGCTATGTAAGGTATACCAGCACTACCTAAGATGCTACCCACCATAGTTAGTTAACACTAGGGTCCCTAATTACTGCTACCTCGACTAGCAGGCGTAAGGAGACGTGCTCATAAGTTTCCAGACTCCCATCATTGAACCCAACACCTACAGTTAACTCAACAGAACTCACTGACACTCCGTCACACTGATTTGTTCTTACTGTGTACGTATTGTGTAAATCATAATATATAAATTTCCGCTGCATACGTATTTTTAAATCTAAAAGTCATGAAAATCATCAATATCCTCGTTGTGTCACTGCTAATGCAATTTCACTGTTTTTCGATAAAAAACATTAAATCATTCCTGTAATATATATATATATATATATATATATATATATATATATATATATATATATATATATATATATATATATATACACTATTGCTTCTTTTTACTTAATGTAATCATAAATTCAGTTTTTAACGGGGTGGACGGATAAGCCAGTAGAAGGCTTCAGTCAGGTGACCAAAAGCTCCAGTGGTGCGTCATGATATGACTAAGACCCGCGTCCTGACAAATCTTACCTAACTTAACCTGCTTCTTCTTAAAGGTACAAATATATCACACTTATGTGAACGGTACGTAGGTCAATACACCAAGCGAAGATACCTAACTTACTTAATGAGATTACTTTAATTCTTATCTTTTCTGGTATTAGAGAGGAGGCACCCCAGTCCTGTGAGCTTCCGCCATAGTGGCGGTCAAGCACGTGACAGTGATGCCGTGTTAACTCTCCAGAGTTGCAACAAAACAGCGTTTGTTTCAAGGTAAATGTGCATTACTGCCATTAATATGTACAGAGTTATCGTTTAAACGAGAACTCCGAAGCATTGGTGCAATAAATTCATCTGTAATGTGTTCACTTTACACAACATGCAGTAAACCACTAGCTCATTTTTTTTTACAGCCAGAGTGGCTATTTAATGCCCCCGCCACTCATCCTCTGAGCGGAATCTAAGAAAAAAAAAAAAGAGTAGAAAAAAAAACGATTATAGAGGTCATAAAGTCTTGGTCAGACCCACAAGGAGTAGTCACATTATTCATATATTACTTATTTCATATATTACAATATCCTCATATAGAAAATCATATTCTCAAACCAGTATGTAAATAAAATCTTAAAACAAAATTTTTTTACAGTTATACTCACTAGGTTAGAATCTCATCAAATAAATTAATTAATCAAGCCTTTGCAAATTGTGGATACAATTTCATGATTTCAGATATCTGATCATTACTAATTAAATTATTTACCATTTCCTTTATGGTTTGTTTGTGCGTGTCTGTAAACAGTTGGATGTTTGGACAATCCGAAAATAATGCTTAAGTCACGCTGTTGTGGCCAGACTTTAGTTAGGTTAGGTAAGGTTCGTCAGGAAACAGGACAAGGGTAAGATGGCGTCAGGTTTTAGTCAGATAATGACCCTCCGTTGGAGCTTTTGGTCATCTGACAAAGGCCTTCAGCTGGCTTACCGGTCAACCCCTTTAAAAATCATTGTCATAGTTATAACCTCTTTTTTTGGCAGACTTTAGTGAGACGAGATCAAGAAGCACTTTGTCAAAAGTAGGGCTACCTGAAAAATAAGAAACACTTTCATCAACACTCGCTCCATCACCGTCTTGCCAGAAGCACGCCGACAATATAGTTCAGATCGTCTTCCAAACTGCAATATCTGCACCTCTTTCAGAGTGCAGACACTGTACTTCAACATCCAGGACTCAGGCCCGGCTAACCGGTTTCCCTGAAACTCTTCATAAATGTTGCCTTGCCTACACTCCTACAGTACGTCAAGTCATAAAAGCCACTTGCCTCCATTCACTCCTATCTAACACGCTCACACACGCCCATTGGATATTTAAGACTCTTGCATAAAAAATCTCCTTTATCCCTACCCACAACCTTTCCTAGGAGGACCCCTACCCTACCTATCCCTCCATTATAAGATTTAAATAACTTCCAAGTCATCCTGTTTTGCTCCATCCTCTCTAAATGTCCAAACCACCTTGACAACCCTTCCTCAGTCCTCTGAATAATACTTTTAATAACTCTGCACCTCCTCCTAATTTCCAAACTACGAATTCTCTGCATAATATTCACACCACACATTACCCACAGGTACATCTCCACTGCCTCCAGCCTCCTCCTCGCTGCAACATCCAAAACCCATGCTTCACACCCATATATGAGTGTTGGTACCACAATAATCTGGTACCTTGTGGGTTTATCTCTAGGTTATGATTATAATAATAATATACTCTGGTATATTCCCATTTTTGCCTCCATGGATAACGTTCTGTGTCTCCACAGGTGCTTCACTGCACTACCCACCTTTCTTTGTTCAGTTCTTTAATTCACCTCATCTTCTATGAACCCATCTGACCCCAAGTCCACTTCTAAATATCTAAACACATTCACTTCCTCCTTACTCTCCTTCCAGTCCGATATGCAGAGAATCATGAAGTTAATTGTAATGATGCTAAAGTTGTGATGGGATGTAACAACACACAACAGAGGAAGATTTGGTAATCGGTCATAAGTAACAATATTCCTAATTTCATTTGCACAAACGTTAACGTCGTACCTTAAATCTGACAAATCTCTGAAGAAGATAACTGACCAACATAACATTAATCTGAAGCTTCCATTAATGTAATGCTGGATCACAGTAACTTATGCTTTTGATTAATTTCATTGAAGAGGCAATTATTATTACATTAATGGGCGTGCGTTAAACTCGTAGGAGTCATACAACACCTGTGGGAATAAGAGACAATCAACGTTAAATCCAAGGAAAGGGAGGATTGGTCTTATTTCTTGGATCATGAGCCCCTCATCAGCATCAAGACATCTATTTTGAAAGGATAGTTAGGAAATGTTGACATAAAATAAGTTATAGTCAACTTACGGTGGCGGCGACGGTAACGATGATAGCGTAACAGTTTTCCGAAGTCTACATTGTTTGATGATGCATTGATCTTACTGCCCACTGTTGTTAACCTGAGAGGGAGCCTGAGAGGGAGCCTGAGAGGGAGCCTGAGAGGGAGCCTGAGAGGAAGCCTGAGAGGGAGCCTGAGAGGGAGCCTGAGAGGGAGCCTGAGAGGGAGCCTGAGAGGGAGCCTGAGAGGGAGCCTGAGAGGGAGCCTGAGAGGGAGCCTGAGAGGGAGCCTGAGAGGGAGCCTGAGAGGGAGCCTGAGAGGGAGCCTGAGAGGGAGCCTGAGAGGGAGCCTGAGAGGGAGCCTGAGAGGGAGCCTGAGAGGGAGCCTGAGAGGGAGCCTGAGAGGGAGCCTGAGAGGGAGCCTGAGAGGGAGCCTGAGAGGGAGCCTGAGAGGGAGCCTGAGAGGGAGCCTGAGAGGGAGCCTGAGAGGGAAGCCTGAGAGGGAGCCTGAGAGGAAGCCTGAGAGGGAGCCTGAGAGGGAGCCTGAGAGGGAGCCTGAGAGGGAGCCTGAGAGGGAGCCTGAGAGGGAGCCTGAGAGGGAGCCTGAGAGGGAGCCTGAGAGGAAGCCTGAGAGGGAGCCTGAGAGGGAGCCTGAGAGGGAGCCTGAGAGGGAGCCTGAGAGGGAGCCTGAGAGGGAGCCTGAGAGGGAGCCTGAGAGGGAGCCTCAGCTGGAGTGAACGACCAAGTACATCATGTGCTGAGGTGTTTGTTCCATGTCGACTTTGTTACGTGGGAGCTGGCTCTACCTCCGCCTCCATATTCCCCTCCCTTCATGTTTGTCGTAATCCTGCTCGCTCTCTTTTTCTAGCTTTATCCTCTCTCATTATCCTGTCTTGCTCATTAATATCTTCCCTCTGTGCTGTATCTTCCTCTTTTCCACTACCTTCTCCATTTTCTTTCTCTCCACCTCAACCACCTCTATTTTTTTCGTGTATTGTAAACAATTAATGTCTGATGATGGAGGCTTTATAGTTACAACTTGGATCTGTCAAATTCATTCTATCAATTGTAATTTTTCAGTCCCCTTTGCTGGTATTCTTTAATACAATATGTTATTGTAGATCAAACGAGCCAACTCATCCCCAGCGAACATTTCATTTTTTTTTTACGAAAGTTACTTGCTGGTTATTCACAGATTATAGCATTGTATGTTTGGCTTATCTTTCTTAGTTCTCGAATTCACCTTTACTGTTATTTCCCTAACTAGTATTAACAAATGCAGTTAACATACTTAACATGATTTGCTTACGTCTAAGTACAAGGTGGCGCTGGACGACGCCAACATACCTTCGTGCATGACTTGTAATCCCTGGGAAATTAGGAACTGTGTACAGATCTCAATGATTACCTCATCCAGATCTTCTTTCATGGTTTTTTATTAAGTAATTACTCGTAGGCGCTTGGCGCTGGTGGTGGCTTGTCTGTCTGATTCTCTCCATGTATTACTCACTCTTACTCACGCACATGTAAACATATATAAAAACAAAAAATAAAAACATTCACAAACACACACACACACACACACACACACACACACACACACACACACACACACACACACACATACACACACACACACACAGATGGACTACGAGGTGAAACTCAAAGAATTCAATTTCAAATTTTCAGAAAAGAAGAGGACTAGAATGACATGATTACTTCCTACTATTACTCATGGTACGTGATAATGGGGATAGGGACAAGTTGGGATATGAGAAGAGGACGCCAGGAAATAAAGACGGCAGCTAAAAACAAAATTAAGCTGAAGAAACGTTAAAAGAAAGGGAAGCGAAACAAACAATCAGGCATGATCAGGGTATGGCGACCAGGAATGAGTAATCAATTGTATCAGGTACAGCGATATCGCTAAACTGTGGATAAAAATGCATACACTTCAGGAGAGTTATTACATGACACGTTTCGCTACGAGTAGCTTCTTCAGTCTTAGTACAGAGTAAATTATAAAATAAGTGTTATATAGTTGAGAGAAAGGCAGGTGACCAGTAGCGAGGGCGAGGCTAAGCCTGCTGGAGCAGCAGGAAGGTATCAAGTGACAGCCGATCCTAATACGGGTAATAGTTAACTAAGAGACTGAAACTCTGAAGCTCCCATTTCTTGTCGGTATTGTGTCGGTGGCTGGGATAAATTTTGTAATCTGAGAATAATTTTTTTTTTTTTAATGGCTGCAATTTAAGGAGTATTCAGCAAGTTCCGCTTCTGTTGGCTGTTCTAATGGATGGCTAATCTGGCCTCATTCACGACGTGTGCACAATCGTCCCTATACTGCAAACAGGCATTGTCGTGGTCCTCCCGACGGCAGTTTCTAAAGGTTTAAAAGTCTTTCCTACGTAACTTTTATAGTGTCCCAAACACGGTATACTGTACTGTTTACTCCAGCGCTGGTTGAAGTTTCGCACTTTTATACTTCTGCGCCAAATTTTGATTAATGATGAAGAGTTGGTGACTATTTTGATGAGTTGGCTGTCATATAGAATAACTCTATTAGATGCCACATTGCTTACTGATAAAACTATATATCAGGCAGCTTTCTCTACGGAACTGTTATGCTGTAGATTGTGTGTGTGTGTGTGTGTGTGTGTGTGTGTGTGTGTGTGTGTGTGTGTGTGTGTGTGTGTGTGTGTGTGTGTTTGTGTGTGTGTGTGGCACACTTCCTGCACTATCGTATAAACTGAGCAGCAACTATTTGTAAACTGAATGAATGCACATGTAGGAAATTGGAGGTAATGAAGTTTAATCCAAGGAAAGCGAAGAAGGCCCAATTTTATGGATCAATAGCCCCTGATAATATTAAGGAGCGTCACCTTGAGTGGACTAAGCAGCTCTATCATTACATACAAGCAAACTCGCTGAATCAGACTAGGAAATACGTAATTTAGTAAACATGAACTTTCATAACGTATTTACAGAAGAAACATTAAATGAAGTAAGCAAACTCTCAAAAGCCCAAGACGGAAGCAACTGAAAAACAAAACAAAAAAACAAGCTTGTTCTCGGAAAAAGGAATTACAAGACTGTTGGAAGATTGCTAACTTAATGTACGACGGCGGTCTTCTTTAAAAATAAATGATAGCCACGAGGTCCTAAAATATCTCTGACATGCATACTGCTCAAAGAATCGGAAAAGACATCAAGGAAATTGGTGGAACACCCGGAGAGAAGCGGCGCCATCACAGAACACAAGCACCGGTTTAAACTACACTTAGGTATCCCCGCATTGCATAACCCCAGTCTGCTGTAGCTCAAAGCACGCTAAAGAAATAGTGCAGAATGCGGCATACGTTTGTAATGCAGTTAAATACTAGATATATTTCATTCGCTACACAATCCGATAAAGGTATCCCCATACTGCATAATTCCAGTCCCGTCTACCTCAATATACATGATGGAATAGCGCAGTGTGTGGCAAAAATTTGTAATGTAGTTAAATATTAGCATTTAGGATCCGAAGTGAATCAGAAGAGGCATTCACAAGTCATCAAATAGAAACTAATATCCAATGTTCCTCAGTAAAAATGGTAGATTAGGACATACATAGCTCAAAGTTAGTATAACCTAGAGGGACTATAGAGAGAAACATCAAGTTATCAGCGGTGCAGTGAAAAGCTGAAGGTAATCGGACGCGACTTTCAAAAATTATCGCATGAAAAGCAGTAATTTAATTTATCAGCTTTCTTTTATAAAAATGATCGAACTGGGACTCTTCACAGGCCAAAAATCAATCCAGACTTTTCCTAAGACTGACCAGAAATAAAGTAATTAAATTTTATACAAGTTTTGCTTACGTTAATAAGTTTTTACAATGGTCTGGAGGGCACATAGATGTTATATTTACATAAAATTACATTATGTATGTCGATTTAAGCAAGGATAACCCAGTAAAGTCAAGCGTTACCACTTATTTCTGATCAGACGAGACAGCCGCCACTTATTTCTCAGAAACCAATTTGATTATTGAAACTTACACATTAAAACTTACAAAACCTAAAATCAAGGCGAAGCTTTCTTTGAGGAAAATACATCAATACAAAAAGTTTGAAACTTACCAGAAGATGTGTTCTCCAGTTATAGCACAGCTTGTACCTCCCCAAAAAGGTCTCCATCTACTTCATACAATGAATAAGCCATTACTAATTACCTTATTTTAGTCAAGGGAAACCGCTTAACCGTTTGGGGTCTTACAGTGCCTATGGGATGGGACGGCATCAGGTTGGATCCAAGGAAGGAGAGGATTACTCCAATTATTTAGACCAAGAGCCACTTACTAAGATCAAGGCACCCCTCTTCAGGAAACATAATTCAGCTATATAATACAAAATATAAGTTAGACTCTCTGGAGATTAAAAGCAACAAAATGGCACCTTCATTCTCCACTTATACCAACAACTTTCATCTGAGTATGATGCACCAGTGATGAAATCTGAAGCCAGTTAGATGCTTTCTATGGAACCAGTTTCGGAAATGGACTATTAAAAAGTGAGCAGAGGACACCTGCACTGGTTAATCGTTCCACGAACCTTCACCGTTATAGTTAGGTAAGGTAAAGTTCGTCAGGAAACGAGACGAGTGTTGACTGACGCGGGTCTTAGCCATATGACGACCCGCAGCTGGAGCTTTTGGTCATCTGACAGATGCTTTCCGCTGGCTTACCCCTCCACCCATTTAAAAATTGTGGTTATGATTATAACCGCTGAGTTTATATAGTGACAGTTAGCCAGGGTTGAAACTTTGAAAAGAAGTCGGATAAGGCGTTCTGAGATTATAAAAACAAACCTTGGAGAAGTTATTAAAGGCGAGAACACTATACTTAAGAATATTGCAGTTCTGACACAAAGTATTTAATTTAAGGCTTCACAAAACTTAAAAAAAAAAAAAAAAGATATAAAAACAGGACGTTTCGTCAATTCTCAATATACTTTTTTTTTTTTTGCAGTTGTATTCAGTTTAAAATATTAAATAATCTTCAAGGAAAAAAACATTTGATATTGTGTATTTAAGAAAATTCATTTGATGAAAAATCTATGAAATTGGCAAAACGCGCGAATAAAGCTAAAATTCCATAAAAACAAAATCAAAATGTTTGCCATTTTATTTAGTAAGGCTGGTAATTTAAAATTAGCATACCACAAGGTGAAAGCCAAGTTTTCTTTTTAATAAAGTGTAACAACACAAAGTCTGAAGCCTATCTGATAAGACATTCTCCAGTAATTGCTCTGAATCCAATTATTCCAAATTTATCAATTTTCTTAAAATTTCAGATTTATTAAACAATGTAAATTGACAGGAAGTCATCCTTCTTATGGAACGCATTAGTATCCAGTTATATGGAAGTTAATTTTGAAGCTACACCACAGAGGGTTTTGGAAGTTATCGAAGCCATTCCAGGATGCATGGAATAGCTCCTTCAACTCCTTCAAGTGTTCCTAGAATCTTGGACTAGTTACCTTACACAAACATTGAAAATTTGAAGCCCATCGAATGAGGCATCATATTATGAGTTAAATAAAAAAAAAATCTGGCAATTTACTTAACGGTCTCAACCTCAGGGTATACTTAATAAAAAAAAATCTGTCCCTCGAGCTATTGTAATTTCACGGAAGACCCGAAAAAAAATTACGAAGACAGAGAAAGATGGGTAGAGCCTTCATAACCTCAGACGGCATTACTGTGTCCCTTGAGAGACCGAGTCACAATTTTTGTATATTTGGTAGGGCGACGTAAGAGTGCCTCAGTGGTACAAGGAATATCTAATAGTCAGAAAACGTCTTGGTGAGAACGCACCACAGTGGATAAAATTGGTGTTCTCAAGGATCATACCAGGTGCCAACGTTATTTCTGGTGTATAATTATATATATATATATATATATATATATATATATATATATATATATATATATATATATATATATATATATATATATATATATATATATAGGGAGGTACCACCTCTAGAACTGTCGTAGGGACCCTCATCCTCAGAGAAAAGAATAAACTTGCTTCAGGGAAAACTCAAGGTTCTCCCTGAAGCTGTTTGAGAATTTTCTCCTACCACCCCCTATTTCAAGTATGTTTTATTTAAAGACAAAATACATTGGCCAAACATTAACAAAAATACAACAGAAAGTAAAACAACATAGGTAACTCAGAGCTACATCTCGAATACTTCGTCCAGCTCCCCTGCGGTGGGCCGCGTGCCCAGAACGCTGCAGGTATTTCCTCTCTGGATCGCATCACTGAGTCTCTGAAAGAGGAAGCTGGTCGCCCTGTGGTCCTTGGTTTCTATGATGAGCTTTTCACCTAGCTCTTTGAGGAACTTTAGAGCACACTTGCCCCATGCTCCAAGGGTCTCCGACCCTATTGGAATGAAGTTATAGCAAGGGGGAAGGTCTTCATATTTTCGGATCTTCTGGGTCTCCCTGTGGCTGGCAGCTCCATCCCCTTCCACTACGGAGTATGGCAAGTAGGTGTCTGCCAATGTGGCAGCACAGGTGTAGTCCCAGGCAATCTGCTTTCCATCCTTCCAGGGTAGCATAGTGGTTCCATCAGGACGCTCTTGACTTCCATCAGACCTCTGTACTTGGGGTTCCCGTTGAGCTGGGCAACGGGCTGTGGCGAGGCTTCTCTTTATTATGTCAATGACCTCCTCATGTCTGGCATACTTCCCTTCTGCTGTGTGACACACGAGACCATGAAGTCCGAATTGATCAGCTGTAGCCCTGCCGCAAATACACCTATGTTCGGTGAGGACGGGGGCGGCTAGGCGAAGAGCAACACCAATCCGAATGGCCTGTGGGTCGAGACGGGTGCCCAGGGAGGAATTGGGAACAGCTAACAGGAAATCTCCTGAGTGTGGTGCCTTCACTGCCAGAAGACGAGCTTTGCTCTTTCCTGAAGCATTGGAGAGCATTGTGTTGGCGATTTTTTCCATAATTGGTTTGTCCCAGTGGGACTGTTTGTGCTGTTTGGGAGGAGCTGGTCTACTGGAGGAGTCTGTAAGGGTGTCCCACCGAATCGCTGCTTCAGTAAACCTGGGGTCTTGAGCTCCTACCACGTCTCTCAAGCGTTCGGGCACTATCTTCTTGACTAATGCACTGGAAGCCAAACACGAAGACAGAAAAGCAGGTAAAGCAACATGCGTTGCTTTACGCACCCCTATACCTCCCAGTCGCACTGGGAGGGTTGCCTGATCCCATTGCTCATCCTCTAGTGACAGGTTCAGTGCCTTCTTAAAAGTTGATCTCAGATGTGCATCATATTCATCGAGTGTTGGGTTGTCAAAAGAGGGTGCACACCTCAAGAAGTAAGTGAGTCTTGGCATAGTAAGACACCTTGTGAGGAGATACAGAGCATCATGGGCATCAAGATTGCTTATTCTCTCCTCCATTCTCATCAGGTCATTCAATTTGTCCCTGAGGACAGTATCGATGGCCTGGTGACCCAGCGGTGCCCCCAAGAGGGTACTGTTGGACGGAGTTGTAGTTGAGACTTCTGGGAGGATTCTTCGCACAGCATTGATTATTTCCTGGTTTGCTGTGATGATTTCACACTTGGAGGGATTGAGGATGAGTCCCAAGTCTTCTCCCTGTGTTTTCACCAGTTGTAGGTCCCCCACCAGGGACTCTTCAGTACCTGCCAGAGTGCCGTCATCCAGGTACCAGATATTGAGCTCACTGCGTAGGCTGGAAGTTAGTTCTCTTACTGCCAAGCAGAAGAGAAGTGGAGCGAGTGGGTCACCCTGCTGAACACCCTCTGATGATTGAATTTCATGTTCTCCAAACAAAAGAATTGAGGGTTTGCTGTAGCCGGCTGAAATGAAGGGAAAGAGACTGGGGAACCGAACCCGAACAGCTGGCAAAACAGCATCTCTCTTCACCATATTAAAGGCATTTCTAAAATCAAGTTTGACTATGGCCTTGTCTTCTGGTAGGTCCCTGATGTAGGCCCTTGCCGCATGAGCTGCAGCTTCACTGCCTTGAGAGACCCCAAAGCCCAGTTGGTGTGGCTGGAGTAAAGTGGCAGCTTCTAGGCGAATGTTTCTCACTGCTGCTTTGGCAACGAGACGGCGAAGAGTGTTTCCAACTGCAATGGGTCTGATTCCCCCATCCTTCTTCTTCAAAGCACATAGTGAGGCTCCAAAAAAGAAAGGTTTAATTTCTTCTGGGATTCGCCCAGCCAGGCAATTGTTGACGAAAGTTGTTAACTCGGTGAGAAGAATTGATGCAGATTCACCGAGTACTGGATTTACCATCTCTTTGAGGTGCTGAGGTCGAATTCCAGTGTAGCCTCCTGCAGATTCTGCTGGAAATGACACGATCGCCTTATAGACTTCCGATTCTGGCAAAATTAATTGTTCAATGATGGGGTCTTCCTCAGGGTTGTCGTTGATGGCTATGGTGTCCCTGATTGGATGCTTGTCTCTTAGTGCTTGGGCCGTGGTCTCATCCTTGGGGGCTACAGTGTCATCACTTGTAATTATTCTTATTGCTCCCACTGTGTTACCTTCGATTTTTTTGCTAACCTGTGCGCAAATTTTCTCGTTTTCAGTGGGACTTTTCTTGGGTCTACCTCTTTGATTCCTGCGATGATGGGGCAGAGGGACACAGTTATCCGTTCTTGGGTAGTTGCGCACTGCCTTGATAACTGACGTGGTTAGCAGTTTGCCTCGTCTTTCAGGAACTGCAAGACAGACATTGCCGAACAAGAGTAGGTTGCGCCATGCTTGGATGGTGTTTATATATATATATATATATATATATATATATATATATATATATATATATATATACACACACACACATTATAGTGAGAAACGACTCCTAAAGTTCACTGTTGGCAGATGATGCAAAGAAGATGAACAGAATGCAAAGAAAAAACGAACTCAATAACCACAGGAAGACAGACTGCTGAAATGGTTAAAAGAAAAAAAAAAATGACTCACAGTAGTAACATCACACAACCGGTGGGACCAACCCCCACCATTTTAGGACAGAAGAACACTCGGAGCGCCTCACTAGCTCCGAGTCGCTGTAAATAGCACAAAGCTGATCGTGATGCAGAGAAGGATGTCGTCCCATAAATGTCGTTTACCGCTGATGTCCGGCTAATCAAGAGAAATATCTAACAAAACACTAATTCTGTAGGATTTAGTCAGTTGGGAGTGAGAACGAGTCACGCTAAACAGTGGAAGGGAGAATTTCTTTTATATATATACATATATATATATATATATATATATATATATATATATATATATATATATATATATATATATATATATATATATATATATATATATATATATATATATATATATATATATATATATATATATATATATATATAAAGATTCTTTTGGTGCAAAATTAAAATTTTTTACATTAACATTAATGAAAAAAATATATCTTTAAAGGTATAAGAGAAAATTTTTAGAAAGGACTTAATTTTAAATGAGTTCTTGCTAATTGACCAGTTTTACATATTCGGCACGACATTATATATATATATATATATATATATATATATATATATATATATATATATATATATATATATATATATATATATATATATATATATATATATATATATATATATATATATATATATATATATATATATATATATATATATATATATTATTGGCAATATTTATCATTGTTATATTATTATTATTATTATTGCTACAAATTTATGCCCTTTAAAACGGAATTTGTATTTTGATTTACCATAGTGGAGCAATCATCACCCGCTTAATATACACACAATACATGTTACATGATTCCTTACGAAGGACAACACGCGCGAGCCTCGTGCAAAGCATTACTTGATTACCTTGCTATACCAGCAGTTTGGTCGTCACACTTGAACAGTCAGACAAGTTGCACAATGATACACAACGGTGTTTTGGGAACTCAAATTCAAATCATTGTACAAAATGTACAATAAACACAAAGCCCACAGAATTCACAGCTTTTTGGGTTGATCCTGACGTCTTCTTCATGCCATGAGAGGGTCCATTATCCACAAAAACTGAGGACCGGTTATCGAAGACATGCGACTGTTATCGACGGCAGTGCACCAGTTACTGGCGACACAGAACCCATTATCGACGACAGAGCACCTACGTTCAACGACAGTGGACTCATTGTCAACAGCAGTGAACCCATTGGATTCATTAGCGATAATATACAGAGCTCATAACGTGAAAAATAGGGTATGTAATAGACATGAAACGAACACTAAACATGGAAAAAATAAGGAAGACAAATCAGGGCATAACTGTTAATAGAGATACTGGAACTATTAGGCTACAGTAGGTGCCTAGTAGTGTAACAACAGATTATAACACCAGTACCTGACTTGAGACAAGTGTTTGAATGTTAACTGGTCACTGTCACTATGCATCCCACATGGCTAAGTCAATAAACTGCAACAGAGAGATGGACAGACAACTTTTAGAAATCTATCTTTCTTTCAACACACCGGCCGTATCCCACCGAGGTGGGGGTGGCCCAAAAGGAAAAACTAAAGTTTCTCCTTTTACATTTAGCAATATATACAAAAGAAGAGGTTACTAGCCCCTTTCTCCAGGCATTTTAGTCGTCTCTTACAACACGCATGGCTTACGGAGGAAGAATTCTGTTCCACTTCCCCATGGAGATAAGAGGAAATAAACAAGAACAAGAACTAGAAAGAAAATAGAAGAATACCCAGAGGGGTGTGTATATATGTGCTTGTACATGTATGTGTAGTGTGACCTAAGTGTAAGTAGAAGTAGCAAGACGTACCTGAAATCTTGCATGTTCATGAGACAGAAAAAAGGACACCAGCAATCCTACCATCATGTAAAACAATTACAGGTTTCCGTTTCACACTCACTTGGCAGGACGGTAGTACCTCCCTGGGTGGTTGCTGTCTACCAACCTACTACCTATAAACTTTTAGAAATGTTTAATTTATTTTGTCGGCAAATAAATTAAACATTTCGTTTCAAAAACGAGAAACAGATAAAACGAAGAACAGTTCAACAGAATGGGATGGAAAGCGATAAAAAGAAAATATGAACATGAAGAAGAAATATCCCCACAGAGACGACCAGACACTCAGTGTCGTGTTATGAATGACTGGAAAATAAATAGTATCGTTAAAATTACCAGAAAGAGGAAAAAGTTTTAATTTTTTTTTATCACACTGGCCGATTCCCACCAAGGCAGGGTGGCCCGAAAAAGAAAAACTTTCACCATCATTCACTCCATCACTGTCTTGCCAGAAGGGTGCTTTACACTACAGTTTTTAAAATGCAACATTAACACCCCTCCTTCAGAGTGCAGGCACTGTACTTCCCATCTCCAGGACTCAAGTCCGGCCTGCCGGTTTCCCTGAACCCCTTCATAAGTGTTACTTTGCTCACACTCCAACAGCACGTCAAGTATTAAAAACCATTTGTCTCCATTCACTCCAATCAAACACGCTCACGCATGCCTGCTGGAAGTCCAAGCCCCTCGCACACAAAACCTCCTTTACCCCCTCCCTCCAACCTTTCCTAGGCCGACCCCTACCCCGCCTTCCTTCCACTACAGACTGATACACTCTTGAAGTTATTCTGTTTTGCTCCATTCTCTCCACATGTCCGAACCACCTCAACAACCCTTCCTCAGCCCTCTGGACAACAGTTTTGGTAATCCCGCACCTCCTCCTAACTTCCAAACTACGAATTCTCTGCATTATATTCACACCACACATTGCTCTCAGACATGACATCTCCACTGCCTCCAGCCTTCTCCTCGCTGCAACATTCATCACCCATGCTTCACACCCATATAAGAGCGTTGGTAAAACTATACTCTCATACATTCCCCTCTTTGCCTCCAAGGACAAAGTTCTTTGTCTCCACAGACTCCTAAGTGCACCACTCACCCTTTTCCCCTCATCAATTCTATGATTTACTTCATCTTTCATAGACCCATCCGCTGACACGTCCACTCCCAAATATCTGAATACATTCACCTCCTCCATACTCTCTCCAATCTGATATCCAATCTTTCATCACCTAATCTTTTTGTTATCCTCATAACCTTACTCTTTCCTGTATTCACTTTCAATTTTCTTCTTTTGCACACCCTACCAAATTCATCCACCAATCTCTGCAACTTCTCTTCAGAATCTCCCAAGAGCACAGTGTCATCAGCAAAGAGCAACTGTGACAACTCCCACTTTATGTGTGATTCTTTATCTTTTAACTCCACGCCTCTTGCCAAGACCCTCGCATTTACTTCTCTTACAACCCCATCTATAAATATATTAAACAACCACGGTGACATCACACATCCTTGTCTAAGGCCTACTTTTACTGGGAAATAATTTCCCTCTTTCCTACATACTCTAACTTGAGCCTCACTATCCTCGTAAAAACTCTTCACTGCTTTCAGTAACCTACCTCCTACACCATACACCTGCAACATCTGCCACATTGCCCCCCTATCCACCCTGTCATACGCCTTTTCCAAATCCATAAATGCCACAAAGACCTCTTTAGCCTTATCTAAATACTGTTCACTTATATGTTTCACTGTAAACACCTGGTCCACACACCCCCTACCTTTCCTAAAGCCTCCTTGTTCATCTGCTATCCTATTCTCCGTCTTACTCTTAATTCTTTCAATAATAACTCTACCATACACTTTGCCAGGTATACTCAACAGACTTATCCCCCTATAATTTTTGCACTCTCTTTTATCCCCTTTGCCTTTATACAAAGGAACTATGCATGCTCTCTGCCAATCCCTAGGTACCTTACCCTCTTCCATACATTTATTAAATAATTGCACCAACCACTCCAAAACTATATCCCCACCTGCTTTTAACATTTCTATCTTTATCCCATCAATCCCGGCTGCCTTACCGTAACCCTTTCATTTTACCTACTGCCTCACGAACTTCCCCCACACTCACAACTGGCTCTTCCTCACTCCTACAAGATGTTGTTCCTCCTTGCCCTATACACGAAATCACAGCTTCCCTATCTTCATCAACATTTAACAATTCCTCAAAATATTCCTTCCATCTTCCCAATACCTCTAACTCTCCATTTAATAACTCTCCTCTCCTATTTTAACTGACAAATCCATTTGTTCTCTAGGCTTTCTTAACTTGTTAATCTCACTCCAAAACTTTTTCTTATTTTCAACAAAATTTGTTGATAACATCTCACCCACTCTCTCATTTGCTCTCTTTTTACATTGCTTCATCACTCTCTTAACCTCTCTCTTTTTCTCCATATACTCTTCCCTCCTTTCATCACTTCTACTTTGTAAAAACTTCTCATATGCTAACTTTTTCTCCCTTTCTACTCTCTTCACATCATCATTCCACCAATCGCTCCTCTTCCTTCCCGCACCCACTTTCCTGTAACCACAAACTTCTGCTGAACACTCTAACACTACATTTTTAAACCTACCCCATACCTCTTCGACCCCATTGCCTATGCTCTCATTAGCCCATCTATCCTCCAATAGCTGTTTATATCTTACCCTAACTGCCTCCTCTTTTAGTTTATAAACCTTCACCTCTCTCTTCCCTGATGCTTCTATTCTCCTTGTATCCCATCTACCCTTTACTCTCAGTGTAGCTACAACTAGAAAGTGATCTGATATATCCGTGGCCCCTCTATAAACATGTACATCCTGAAGTCTACTCAACAGTCTTTTATCTACCAATACATAATCCAACAAACTACTGTCATTTCGCCCTACATCATATCTTGTATACTTATTTACCCTCTTTTTCTTAAAATATGTATTACCTATAACTAAACCCCTTTCTATACAAAGTTCAATCAAAGGGCTCCCATTATCATTTACACCTGGCACCCCAAACTTACCTACCACACCCTCTCTAAAAGTTTCTCCTACTTTAGCATTCAGATCCCCTACCACAATTACTCTCTCACTTGGTTCAAAGGCTCCTATACATTCACTTAACATCTCCCAAAATCTCTCTCTCTCCTCTGCATTCCTCCCTTCTCCAGGTGCATACACGCTTATTATGACCCACTTCTCGCATCCAACCTTTACTTTAATCCACATAATTCTTGAATTTACACATTCATATTCTCTTTTCTCCTTCCATAACTGATCATTCAACATTACTGCTACCCCTTCCTTTGCTCTAACGCTCTCAGATACTCCAGATTTAATCCCATTTATTTCCCCCCACCGAAACTCCCCTACCCCCTTCAGCTTTGTTTCGCTTAGGGCCAGGACATCCAACTTCTTTTCATTCATAACATCAGCAATCATCTGTTTCTTGTCATCCGCACTACATCCACGCACATTCAAGCATCCCAGTTTTATAAAGTTTTTCTTCTTCTCTTTTTTAGTAAATGTCTACAGGAGAAGGGGTTACTAGCCCATTGCTCCCGGCATTTTAGTCGCCTCATACGACACGCATGGCTTACGGAGGAAAGATTCTTTTCCACTTCCCCATGTTTTAAAATATAACAATAAAAAATAATACGCAACATACATGAAGTGTTCTGCAACATAAAATGAAATCAAATTGGTCACTGAAAAAAAATAAAGAGACGATACTATGATGACTGGAAGGTGATTTATGAAGCACTGGGACTTTATGGTTATTGGGGCCCTACACATATTAAGTTTAAATAAATGATTTTTCTTGTGCAACTTTTGGGAATCTTTTTTCTGGAAACGTTTCGCCAGCCGGTGGTTTCTTCAATCCAATGTGGAAAAAGGTAGACTCCAGGCTGAGGGACTGATTACCTCAACTCCTCATCTTCAACCTTTCTCTACATTGGACTGAAGAAGCCACTGGTTGCCGAAACGCTTCCATAAAAAAGACACCCAAATGTTGCACTGTCTCATTAATCAACATCTTCAGCTTCTAGCATTATTAAAAGCATACCATAGCTGTCAACCTGCTACAGTTGTGGCGAATTCGGTCTCACGTTACACGAGTCACAACAACAGAGTGAGACGATTCAAAGGTTATGTTTCACATTCCGCAGTTCACGTCCGTAATTCGTTCAGTGTCATCGGCTGAAAAAAATGGCTGAGACAAAAAGTACATTAAAAATTATTGTTCAACACGGACCTGGTCATCGTCGAGTAAAAACTATATTGAAAAGTTCCTAACTGACATACACACACACACACACACACACACACACACACACACACACACACACACACACACACACACACAAATAAAAAAAAAATCTTGGAAAATTAAAAAAATTGAGCAGTTTGGGCACCAGTTAATAGTGATCACAAGTACAGCGTTTCTAGGGGAAAGATAGTATATTTACATGCCTTCTTTTTCATCTTAATTCCAATTACCGTTCTCTCATCCTCTCCGATGCCCTTCCCATTTTATCCACTGCATTCCACTACTCGTTTCCTCTTCTACTGCATATCTTCTTTCTCTCCCTGTAATTCTGTCTCTTTTCTGTTCCGTTCCCTTGATTTCTACCTCTCATCCTCCCCCTCTTATCCTCTTCCCTGTTTCATCTCTACCATTTATCGTCTCCCCTCCTCTTCTCCCTTCTCCTTCCTATTTCCCCTCCTCTCATCATACTTCTGAATTCTCTATCCCCTCCCCTCTCATCCACACACCACCAACTCCTCCATGCCTCCCCTATCCTCCTAGTATCTTTAACTCCCTCCCTAACTCCTCCCTTCCTCCCAATTTTCTCCCTTCACATTTCCTCGGAGAGATGCGGTGCGAAATGAACATGTGTGTTTCTGCGAGGAAGGGTAAGGAGAGATAGTCCTTAAATCGCACCAAGACAGAAAAGCAGCGATGGACAAAACACACAAATATTGGGAAACACAAGACAGCAGCGGCAGAAGAAAATACTCCCAATGAAAACTAATTTGAAAATGAGGAATGTTTGTGTCCTGGACTAAATTAAAATGAGGAATATCCGTGTTCTTGACTCAACAAAAGTAAAGAATATCTGTATCAATGACTTAATAAAAATGAGAAATATGAGTGTCCTTAATAAAAATGAGGAATATCTGTGTCCGATTTAATAACTTGCTATTTTGTCTCTGATTCAATGAAAGTGAGGAATATTTGGGCGTCTTGGACTTTAATGAATGGGGGGAATGTCTATATCTTAGCTGAATGAATGAATGTAGATGAATGAATACTGAGTGACTCAAGAAAATGAAGAATATCTGTGTGGCTTTAAGTCAATAAATGTGAGGAATTTAAGTGTCCTTGGGTGAGTATTTCCTCAGTTTTAATAAGATCAGAAGCGAGACAACCAGAACTCCCGTGGTTGTTTTGCACACACACACACACACACACACACACACACACACACACACACAATATATATATATATATATATATATATATATATATATATATATATATATATATATATATATATATATATATATATATATAACAACACTGCACTAGATAAGGAATCAAACCAATGCTGTTTTGGCCTGCCTGATGAACGAAAACGCATGATAATTTAGACCACTAGACCTCACAATCCTTAACAATGGCGCATCCAACCAAGGTAGATGTTATACCCGCCATCAAAGGACATACGGTGGTGTGGACGCCTATGAGCTAATTTCGTTCTACTCCCTGTTTGTGTACTAGCTCAATAAGAAGTACATTATATCATCGTACCCACGAAACGAGTGGCATTGATCAATAACAACACTGCACTAGCCTAGGAGTCGAACCCATGCTGTGTTGGCCACCCTCATGTTGAGCGAAAATGCGTGACGCTTTAGACCACTAGATTACACGATCCTTAACAATGGCGCATCCAACCAAGCCAGATGCTGTACCCGCCATCGAAGAACATACGGTGGTGTGGACACCTCCCAACTAAAAGTGTCATGCGTTTTTGCTCACCATGAGGCCGGCCAAAACAGCATGGGTTCGACTCCTTGACTAGTGCAGTGTTGCTATTAATCAGTGCCACTCGTTTCTAGGGTACAATAATATATACAATAATATTATATATATATATATATATATATATATATATATATATATATATATATATATATATATATATATATATATATAAATGGCCCCAGGAAAATAATAGTATCAAAGATAAACATTGGCTAGGATATCCACAACGGTGAAGCAAATAAAAAAAAATGTATATAGAAGACTCGTGGCAATTTATGAGGCAAAATATGCAACATAAAAGTGCATTGATCATAAAATTGCAATATATCAGAGATAAGAGTCATGTCAAAATTGGAAACGTCAACTCGTTCATTGCGGGAAATTGAGTCTGAAATTGAGTTTCTTGTCTTCAGGTCTGGATAAGATAGACGAATAACCATACAGCAGCTGGTAAATATAAAGGGTAAACAATAATAATAATAATAATAATAATAATTGTATTTTTTAAAGTTCATGACTAAAGAAATCTTGCCGATTGCAAACAAACCATACCCCGGTCGTTGAACCCGCGGTCAAATCTAAAAACTCCAGCCCGTCGCGTTGCCAGACCAGCTAGCCACAATAAGATTCATCAACTGGGGTTTTTTCTAAACCGGAAGGGTTAGCACAGGCACCATTTACCCAAAAAAAGAAATTTTAACCGAAACTCAGCTATGGCCAGAACTCGCTCAAGTCCCTTCCTTAACGGCTCAAAAAAGGTGTGGCCGTTTTAACAAAAAATGTTGACGGCGTGAAGAACAAACAATTCTCCGGCCCCCCTTTTTGTTCTTTCATTTTGACGAAAAATTTCTGCCCCATGGTTGTCCCATTGAAAGAATCTTAAATTTCTACTGTCATAACTAACCAAAAAAGTCTTTTTCCGGAAATTAACCAAAATATAATAAAAAATAATTCAAATTTCGTTTAGTATAGCCCCATTCGCCAATTTTTAAGAATAAAGGAAGGAGGGGGCCCATTTATTTAACTAAAGATTCAGAGCAACATAGCTGTTTATTGGATTAATTAAAAATTTAAAAACTTCAGTGTGATTCTTGCAATTTGGACAAAAAAACATTCTGATATTTTCTTTCCACACCATTTGGGATTATACCATTTCCTATCCTTGCCATGACTGGGAAGAGGAGAGATATGAACTGCGAATTGAAAAAAACCCTTTGAAAAGTTTCCCCATGCACTGGGTGTCTTTTGTCAGTGTAACAGAGCTTTGTCCATCTGGTGTCCACCGGCTGTCTGACTCTGTCTGGCCCACCAATCGTGAATTCAGATCAATTTTGCCTGATGTCACTGCTTTTCCTGCTGGGTTAGTCCCCCTCTTTTCTTTCACTTGCCTCTTCTCCTTCCCCTTCCCCCCCAATTCTTCTCCCCACCCGAGGTCGGGAAACTTTTTTAATATTTCCAGAACAAATTTGTGTACAGGGAAAATTTTCAACCAGATTTGAAAGTCCACAGTCGTAAACCCTAGCATAAACAATGCACTTCTAGTGGCGAGAAACAATTTGAAAGGGGGATGGACACAAGACCAAAAAATTTCGCGGGTGGTGTCGACAATGTGGTGCGGTTGTCGTGCCGCTCCCGAGTCAATTTGACACTTGTGGTGTTACAACCTTATCAGTTTTTCATTATTGCCAATTTAAAAATGGTGCCTTCAAATTAGATTTTTAATTTCAAGGAACTAAAAATTATTTTGTGAAAAGATAGCCTTCATAATTTGCCTCGCTTATTAATTATATTTTTTTACAATTTTATGTTTATGAGCCTTCCTATCCCGAGACTTATTTTACCTCATTTAGGGTAATTTACCCAATCATTTTTTCGCTCAACCTTTGGGGTGAGCGGACGTAACTGAGCCTGCCCTCTGCTGTCAGCCGGTGACAACTTGGTTTTCTCAAAATGGCGCAGCAGGCAAAAAGAAAGGGTAAACACTGTCGGCATAGAAGTGGGGCGTGGGGCTGTGCATGCCCACTCAGCTCAAGTTTATTACCTGCCATCATCAGGGACACATACGGCATTGCCAACGAAGAGCTGTATGGTGTAGCCTTGAACAGGGCATATAAATTTTTTGAAATTTCTCAATGCAAGTGTATATGAGGACATTAGTCGGGGGGTTTTCCAAAAGATCTTTTGTGAATGAATCCTGCAGTGACGGTAGGCTCCCGGATGTGCCCCGCCATTATACGTGGGTGAAGATAAGAAATGCCCTTTTGAGGCTAATGGGCAGACCTCTTGCCGTCTTCGAAAGTTTTGGGACTGTTCATATGGCGACTTTGGGGAAAGGGAAAGGGGAAGGATCTATTCTGGGATGCCAAAGGGTTTTTTTCCCTTAAAAATGACATTGGGCACCCAAAATTCCTTTCCTATTTTTTTCCTAGAAGATTTCCCAGGTTCGGGTAATGGTGACTTATGCAGGGCAACAACGTACCTTTTCGATTATCCGGTCCCTTTGATCACATTGCCAGTGTGTTAAACAACAGGGTACACAGGCGAAGGAGCAGCATAAGGGGGAAAGGACGGGGACTTTGGGTTTGGCACGACCTGAGTCGGTTTCCTTGAACAAGGCTTGGAGTGTAAGGTCAAGGAGGCCTTGAGGGGGAAGAGTTTTAACTTTTCCCGGGAGGAATCACTGCCAGGCGGGCCCGGAGCCCAAAGATGTGGTGTCACTGGGTGAGGACAGGGCCGTAGGCTACCATTGATTCAGTCCTCCACGACCTGTTAGGGCGGGAGGTCACAGTTGAGGGTTTAGGGTGCCCTGAATGCTGCGGGGGTTTCCCAAGGTGGTGAGGGGGGGAGGCATGTCAGGGCCCGGTTGGGGCTGGGTTGCAAATTGGCCAGGTGGGGGGGGGGGAAGTGCACGGGGATGGTTTAGGGGGGGCGGGAAAAAACCGAGTGTCCAAAAGAGAGCGGCAGTCCCCTCGGACGTGGACGTGTGGATGTACTCCCCCGGCCAGCGTTGGGAAAAAAGGTTTGGGCTGGGTGGTTGAGCATGGACCGGGGGGGCCCAGGGGCAAGGGGCATTAAAGCAGACCCCCAAAATGGTGATTAAAATCAAGGGGCATAAAAAGGGGGAAGGGGGAAAAAAAAGGGGGTTTGTCGAAAAGGAAAACCTCCTTGACAAATTAAAATTTCTCTATAAATGTTAATGGTCTGAAAAAATTCTAGGAAGTGTGAATGGTTTCAGGGGGTCTCATTAGGTATGGTGTAGATGTAGTGTTTGTGCAAAAGCACAACCACAAGCCGGGTTTATGTTGATGATTGGGGGTATACTGTATATCGGCACACTCAAAAATTAAAAAGGGGGAGGGGCCCTTTTTTTGGTGGGGAGGCTAGCCCGTTTACTGTACATCATTGTGAGGGGGGGTGAGGGGGGGTTATAAAGTGGATGGGACAGGGGGGAAGAGAAAAGATGTTTTTTTGTGTGTGTTTATGGTCCGGCGGGGGGGGACAGTCGAGTAAAGGGAATGAGTTTTGTGGAAGTGTTGGTGTATCACTTAGGTCGTTTCCCAGCATTAGCTGGGGTGGGGGGGGACGGGAAATTTGCGTTATACGCCGAAAGGATGTGGAACCTGGGGAGCAGGATATTGTTCTGGCGTTTGGGGACCGAACCGGGGGGGGGTTTGGTGGATGTAGGGGGGGCAGCGTGGGGGGTGCAGCACACCTTTGGGGGCGGGGGTATGCTCCCACGGCTGGCCCGGATAACGTGACAAGGAAAGCTGTGGTGCGGGTGAAAGGGTTTTTGGATGTCCCCACCATAGGGGTTTTTTGGTGGTTTGGGATGGGAGGGTCGGCCGAACAGGTATAAATTTAAATTGGAAATTGAATTTCGGTTGCTTCAAGATGTTGGGGGAGAGCCCTTTTTTGCACAATGGTGGAAGGCTTATGGGAAGGGATGAAGCCCAATGGGGATGTGTTGAGATGGTGGGATGGGGCGGCGGGGAACAAAGGTTTGGAGTTCTATGTCCGACTGGGAAGGCCCCGAAATCGGTTGGCTTATGGGTTTTATTGGGTTTATCTTGGGGGTGTTAAGGGGTTTTTGAGAAAAAGGAAGGGGGGGGGGGCCCCCTGTGGCTGACATAAAAGGGAATTGAAAACGCCTAATGGAAGTGCAAAATAGAGGGTTTAAAAGCGGAAAAGGGGGTTTTTGGGGTTGGAGGGGGGTCATGTGGGGTGATAGACCATCGGTGTCCTGCGGGGGCAGGGCACGGGGCGCGTTGCAATGGAAATGGTGGGTTTGAGGTTCTTGGGGACATCGGGGGGTATAGGGGGGGACAAGTTTTTGGTGCGACGGGGGGGATGGGAGGGTATGTTGATTTTTGGGCCCCGGAATTGCACATTGGGGAAGTGTGGGTGTGAGAGGGGGGTTTTAAAGAGACGGGGGGATGGGTGCCGGTGTGGACAGGGACGCCCCGGGGAAAAAAGATACGGGGGCCCCTATTGTGGGGGAAGAGGTGTGGACGGCTTTAATGAGTATGAGCAGGGTAAGGCCCCCGGGGATAGATGGGCTGCCTGTGGGGTTTTACATACAGCAGGGGTATTAAAGATTTTTGGTGCAATTATTTAATATCATAAAAAGGGGGGTGCGTTAGGGATTTTGCAGGCGACAACACTAAATTTTTAATTCCCAAAGGGGTGAAATCAGTGCACAGTGAAAATTCCGGTATCACTCTGTCCCCAAAACTAAAAACCCAAAAAATTTTTGGGAAATCTTAAAAAAAAGGTCTTTGGGAAAAGGTAATAGTGGGGGTCAATTTTGGGATTCGGGGAGATCAATGAAAAGAAGGGCATGGGGTTATTAGAAGGTTCATTGAGGGCCCACAAGGGGAACGGGGGTTATTGGCGTTGGATTGGAGAGCGGCAGGGACAATGTCGGGGGGAGGCTCTGGGGAAGAATCAGGGGGTGGCAAGGGTTTGGGAGGCCATTGTAATTGGGCTTTTTTTATAACGAGGAGCGGGGGATGTGGGGTCAGATAAATGGGAAAATTAGGGTTGCATGTGAAAATGGGCGGGGGATTGGGAAAAAGGTTGCCCGTTTCCAGATATTTTTTGCAATTTAAAGAATCCTTTTTATAGGGCGGGGGAAAAGGTGCTCAGGAGGGGGGGGGAGGACATACGAGGTGGGGGTATTCATGGTTACGTTGAGGGCCAAACTGTCTAGTGGGGGGAGGGGGGGATTGGAGGTCTGGGAGAGAGTTATAGATTTTTTTGGGGTTTGGAAAAGGTATGGCAGTGAATTTTAAAAACCCAAAGCTCATGATATTGGGTAAATGGGTTTGGGCAGGAGGGCGGGGTCCCGGGGGTGAGGTGGAGTGTCGTGGACCGGGTGAAAATTTGTGGGAGTTGTGTTTTGGGTAATGCTCAGATGGCGGGGGAGAATAATTAAAGGGGGTGTGGTAGACGGGTTTTGGGAAAAGGGTTGTAAAGGTTGGGGCCGACACATTTTAAATACATAAAAGGGTCTTTGGTCAATGTGCTTTTGTACAGAAAAATTTTGGCATGTGGCCCCCTTTGCCCTTTTTGGTTTTGGGGGGATTGGGAGATTGTTGGGGAAAGGGGTTTTCCCCGTTTTATCTGGGGTTCAGGATCCGATTGGTTGAAAGAGAGGAAAAGTAACACTTCCGGTGGCCTTGGGGGGGCGGGGGGTTAATTCATTTGGAAAAAAAGGTTGAAGTGTGTATATTGAAAACCTTGGGGGTTCCCAAAGGGAGCTCAGGGGAAGGAGTGGAGGGTTGGGGGATGCTGCGGGGAGATCTTGGAGATGGGGGAAAGGGGAAAAGGGTTTGAGTGATGGTGGGGGTTTTTTCGTCTATTGATGATGGTCAAAGCCGAAAACATGCAGGTAGGGTCCAGGGAAAGGAAAAGATATGGCCTAGGGGGGTTAGTCCCGGGGGAAAGGGGTGTACCCGATGTACGCATGGGAAACAGGGGCCGATAAAAGGGGTTACGCATCCGGCCACGCGTGGGGGTAATGTATAGGTTTCTTACGGAATATTGCCGTCTGGGGTTTTTTGATATAGGCGAAAAAAGGGAGGGGGGGGTTGGGGGGTTTTTGTGGGGTAGATGAATAAATTTTTTCTTTAGTTTATTTTTGTGAAAGCCTAGGGATTGGGGGAATGGTTGGGAAATAATCCGGTTGTAAAAGGGTTGCCCCCGGTTTTGGACCTTTCATTTTAGATGTAAGGGGGGGTTGGGGAAAAAGGTTAAAGGGGGGTTTAGGGGGTTTTGAACCCATATTAGGGAAAGGGGGAAAAAAGGGCGGGGGAATTGGGGGCCATGCAATTTTTCCCGAAAAAGTGTGCAAAAAAATTATAAAGGGGGGAGGGGGATTTCTCGGGGCTACAGGGACTTTCTTTTGGGGTTATGGTCTTTATAAGCGGTCAGGGGGGCATGAACAGGCTCCCTTTCCCCAGGGGTTGCAGAGGGACGATTGTGTGAGTGTGTGTGGAATTGTGGGAAAGGATGTTGGGGAGGTGATATCAATGGATATTCAATGTAATGTTTTGGGGTTTATTGTGAACACCGATGATTATAATTTATCTGGGGTTTCCCTTTCCCTGTTTTTGGGGATGAAATAAGCATGTTAGTATATAAAATATTTTAACCTGTAATTATACATTCTACCTTTTAAGACAATGTAACTTGTCTTTAAAAAGGTTTTTCATACCTGTTTTTTAAACCCCAGTGGAACTTTTTGGGATTTATATAATGAAAGATCTTGCTAAAGGTGTTTTTGTATATATTGTACAGATTTTTTTTTTTCATTTCATTTATATGTTCAAGTGAATGATTTTTTGATTTTGTATGGGGTGAAACTGGTCGGGTTTTTTCTTTTGGGGGGGTAGGAGTTTGGGTAATCTCTGAAATGGCAGGTCATGTGATACACATGTCATATTATTTTAGATGCCCTAATTTTGTCCATTCTCTGTAGGTGTAAGGTATAGTTTAAATCTCCGACAGTGTAAATAATCTGTCTGCTGGGGGGAATAATGTTAAATTTTTTATTTTTTGGGTAGGTTTATGTGTTGGGTTTTTTGGGGGATATATTATAAGATGCTAATTACTATAAAAGGACTTTTGGTGGTTATGAGTGGTAGGGGGACACAGTTACTGGGGTTATATGGGGGTTTGGGGGTGTGGGTAGTGTTTTAAAACCCACCACCGTGCTTTTAATTATTACCATAGGGTTTTGGGTGGGTGGATTGTTTTTCTATGGTGGATGTAGGCCATCAGTTTCCCAGACATTCATTTATTATAGTGTCAGCCTTTTGGCTCGGATTGTGTTTATATATATATATTGTCTTTGGGAAGTTTTAATAAAGGGAATTAAAAAGCTTTCGGGGTGGATTTGGGATTTATATATATATATATATATATATATATATATATATATATATATATATATATATATATAAAATATATATATATATGTATGTATTTGTGTGTATATGTATATATTTTATATATGACCCCCTTTTTTCATGAAAACCAAGTAAAATTAAAAACCCCGGTTTTGGGGTGCAGCAGCAGCCAGTTCTGTCATTATATATGTGTTTTCTTCAGTACTGTGTAGTCACAGTTGATTTTTTCACCCCATCTTGTTACATATTGATTATGTACCCATATATTTTTGTACCTGAGTTTTTAAATAAAATAAAAATTTCCCCAATTCCCCCAAACCTAAAAGAGATATCATTATTTCCCCCTCATTTTTGGGTCCTTAAAGAAAAGTTATTCTGATCTAGCCAAAAAGGGGGTTAAGGTTTAACAAAACAAGGAAAAAAATACCCCAGTCCTAAAATGCAGTTCAAATAAAATCAGCCTTATACACCCATTTTTTTTTTATTTTAATTATATATATATTATAAAATATATGTTTTATTATATATATATATATATATATATATATATATATATATATATATATATATATATATATATATATATATATATAGATATCTTCCAAATAGGTAAAATTGGTCAATTAGCAAGACCTCATTTAAAATTTATTCCTTTTTTTCATTCCCCGTCTCATTTACTTTCCCCCTCTGCCTTCTGTTTCCTCTGTACTGCTATAAATGCCCAAAAAAAATGCAGAACTGTTTAGCTACTTCTCATCAAAATAAACATGACCGGGGGTGAATTAAATAGGGAAATTTGCCTGTATTTAAAATTTTGTTTTTCCAACTAGGGGTGTTAATTGATAAAAAACGATTTTTTAAAAAATTTGGTGGATATATGAACGGTAGTCACACACAAAGGGTGGGAAAAACCCAAAAACTTAATGGAAGTCTTGGGGAAATTGTGAGATTGTTTGTAGTTTCTTTATTCAAAATGGTCGCAATGGCCCTTCAATGAAATTTAAAATCATGTTATAAGTGTTATATATTATTTTAATTACCCCTTTCCAAAGGGTTTTTTAGGCCCTTTTCATTTTTATCTTTTCTTAAAAAACCCTTTTATGATATCTGGCATAGGGCAATTGCTGGGGGGAAGGAACAAAAAAAAAAGAGGGAAAAAAAAAGAAATGAGGCGTGGAACCCTTCCCCTTTTATGCTGTACAGGTTTTACTCAGATCCCAAATCCTGTCGCTCATATTTTCTAACCTATATTTGGGAAACTGCCTCAGGTTTTTTTTAGTTACCCTGCTAGGCAGATTGTTTTATTCCCTCTCTCAATCTATCCTCATAGAGAATTCCTTATACAGTGCATTGACTTTTTATCCTTTTCTCCATGTTTTTCCCAAAGAATTTATATCCATTCTGTAGTACGGCGACAAAACTGAGATGAATAATCTAGTGATCAAAAACACGTGCAGCATTAGCATTCATTATTGACGACGCACCTTCGGGTTCATCAGTCGAAAAAGATGAATTACGACACACTTGGGAGATGGGGAAGTAGGCGAAGTGGAGAGATATTTTGTGGTCCTTTTCCCCCAAAGGGGCAAGATAATCAGTCTTTTAGCAAAGCAGAAGCTTTTGGCCCGAAACTTATCCTAAAGATAAAAGGGGCAGCTTGCAGATGGTGACAAGGGGGAAACTGGGCCTACTGGTGGAAAGGGCCTTTCTAAAAAAATCGTTACCATGATGTAATCTTTCCCTACAAAGGGTATTTCAGCAGCTCTTTTTTTTTTTTTGCTAAATAACAGCTGTTTGGCAGTCACCCCATGGTTTTTGTATGGTCTTTCAGGGCGAAAATCCAAAGGGTTTTCTGTATTATCCTTATTCTCGCACTCCCCCTGATATTAAGTGTATGAGATTTGTGGAAATTTTTTACCCTAAACTTTAGTGGTCTCAAGATTTACGAGGGGGTTTCCCTTTTTCCAAAAAAACCAGGTCGTCAGATCTCTGGGGGCTGATATAAAAGTCCCAAACCCAATTTTAAATCGTTTTAAAAACCTCTTTACTACGTGATCATGTCTAGACACTCAAACAGTTTCGTCCCTGAAAAATTTTCCCCGAGTTCCTTGGAAATTTGAGGTCGGGATATTACACTTAAAAAAAAATTTTCTTGCCATTCTAGAAAATTTTCCTAACAGATTCCGAGTGTAATCCATTGATTTTTTTTTACCTGGTTTTATTCAACGATTAATTTTTCTCGGGCATTTACTACCTCGCCTCCCTTCCCCGCTATTTGTATCTACGGAAGCCCGTTTTTTAAAACCCCTTTAATGTGGCACTCCAACTATAATAAATTAAATTAAACCCTGTCTCGGGTTTTTGCAACAACATGGGAAATTTTCCCTTTCACACGCTACAGACAATATATTAGTTTTTTTCCCGGCACTTCGACTAAATTTTTTAAAATATATTAAAATGGTTTTTTTTCTGTACCTTTCGTCTACACGTCTTTTTCCTTTCCTTTGTGTTCTTGATGAATGTTATTCCTATAATTCATGATATACGAGCCCAAATCAATATTTCCACATTTTTTTTCCCCACCAAAACCCTACCTCTAACTAGTATAAAACCCCAACAACACCCTCCACTAAATTACCAAACCCACACTGCTGCACTAGATACATACAAATTTCCCATAGAAGTTGTCCCAGTTTCAATGAATGGTTCTTCCAATATCCCCTTTGTGTTTGTTTAACCAACAACTAATAAATTCTCTGGACGGGAATTCATTTCCCAAAACACCCAGACAAAATGCCCATACATTACAGGGTCCATCTTTTCTTTTTATGTCTATCGGGAATCAGTACCTAATAATCAGGTTCCCCTATGCTTCCCAACATCTTTCCCCAGCACCAAAAAACAGATAATAGGATTTGTACCATTACCTTGCATGATATTCTCAAAACCAAACCATATCCCGCATCTCAAACCCCTTTGGAAAACACACCCTCAACCCCCTTCCCATCTCTTAGACAAAATACTCCCATCTGACTGTTTTTCAATAAAAAATTTTTACCTTCCCAAATAACCGTCTCGTTTGACGTTCTCGTGGTCTTCTTTAGAAGTGTCCCGGAAACATCAAGTTTCACCTCCTGTGTAACCAAAAAAAAAATCTTGATCTCCAAAACGCCTCCCGGACCTTCTCCATCTTCTGCTTCCCCTACATTTTCCCCGAAAATTCTACTCCCCTTTTTCCCCTTTTAAACCCTTGAATCTCTTTTCTGCCTCTTCTAACTATTTTCCCAACCGAAATTCATTTTTTTAAACTGAACAAAACCATCATCACACTTTAAGTTTTTCCAGGAACGGATAGTTTCTTGGCACATCTTCCCATGACACCCGGTCAGCTCCCGTCTGAGACAAAGGGCAACTCACCTGTGTCAGTTCACCTTTCAGTATATCCAACATACCACTATTAATGGAATATAACATTTCTTTTTTTTAAAATTCTTTTTTTTTTCCCTTTTTTAACAGTAATTTTAATTTCCTCCTTTCATTTTATACTATATTTGAAAAAAATTTCCAAAAATAAAAAACTGTGAGAGAAATAAAGTAACAAGTATCAGGATATAAGGTCCTTTTTGGGAAAAACTGGGTACAACAAGACTGTTCATCTGGCCCGGGGAAAAACTGATCCACTACCTCCCGGTGCAAACAGATATAAGAAAACAGACTCTGGGGAAACCTCCCGTAGCCCATGTCTACACAGTGGAGCAAAAGGGGTAATAACGGGAGAGTGGGGCGACGCACCAAATGGGGATTTTAACAAACATTACAGCAGCGGTTGTATGATTTATAAATTTCTAACACTGAATGGCTATTTAGCGCTTTTAACATATTAAATTTCTAACATTATTAATTTGCTGCCATTTGCCAAACTTTCAAAATTTCTCAGTAACTTTCTGCAGTTCTTCCCAAACTGATGCTATTTAAAATAATTTACTCTCAAAAAGCTATAATTAAAACAAAAAAAATTGTCGCAGTCCAAATGGGATACAATATTCGTATTAAGTCACAGTGTGTAAATTTAATTACCAAGGGTGTATAATGTGGCAGATCTATAATGGAACCCAAAACCTCAAAGGGTGGGCGCTTGGGAAATTAAGGCAAGTGGTCCGAAAACCCCCACATGACAGTTGGATGATCGCGGCCTGTGAGTTTAAGACTCACTCGCCGTGGGTTCAAAACCCTTCCCATGATTTGTTTTCAATCGTGTTATTATAGTGTGGGAAACATGGTAATATCATGGTGCAGGCGGGACCCCTAGAACCACCTGATCAAACATATAAAGCTAGTCCCTTTTTTTTATAAAAACCCAAGTGCTAAACGGTTTTGGGTTTGAACAAAAAACTCCATCAAGGAAGTTGTGAGTTTTATATACCCGGCTGTGTTGCCGGGCCCAAAAAACCAGAGAAAGTTCAAATTCCAGGACGTCCCGGAGCTAGAGGGGGTGACCTACAAGGGTAAAATCAATTAACCTGTCGACCTCGGGGCGGAGCCAAGGGGGATATTATAACAGACAATATATCACGTAAAAAAGTATACAGTTCCAAAGTGTCACATTTTTTCATTTCCTGGGGTTGGTTGAACTGGGAAATCTTAAAGAGGGGTTGGTGAAGTAAATATTACGGCAAAAACGTTTCAAAATTCCATAAGGCGAAAAGCATTAATACCAGTTGCATTTAATCGGGCTAAGGGCCAGGGCGCGATTCTTTCTGTACGTTCCCCCGGGTTCCCCGGGGATTTTCATTATATTCGTAACTGAGCGTTAAAAAGGGGCGGGGTTTTTCTTTTTAGGGACGATTTGTACCTAAAAATTCCCCTGCACACCCTGCCGCCCTGACGGCTCACCCACGTGGGTTTAGCGCTTTTCCCTGAATATTGTTTTATACCCCGCGACAACGATTACAACCCGACCACCACAACCAAAACCACACTCCCCCCTACCGACTGCCCCCACCACCACCCCTCCCTAGGCTCCTTCAGGGGGAATACTCAGTAATATAGAACAAACAACGCAGGGAAAAGTAGCCAGACTCCCTGGTGCTCTCCCAATATAGTGTGGACAAACTACAAGTGGACGAGGAGAGAAACAGACTAACTACGGGGGGTTTAAAAAATTAATTGATACGTACGCATAATTTAATGGTAGTGGAATGTCCCCTTATGTAACAAATAACTTAAAAAATTTTAAATATAATTTGAAAAAAAAAAAGCATTCTGGTTTAAAATTTCATGGATAACACTTTAGAAAAGTTTATTGAACAATCTTGCTCATTGTTTAACCCCCGATAAGTTCTTTTTTATTTTTAAATAAGGGGGGAAAAAATGCTCTTGGAGCCCGGGGATTTTTTTTCACGACCAGTTAATTAATCCATGAGGGCTTCCTCCCCTTCTATTCCCGGGCCCCCCCGATAGAAAAAAAAAACCCTCTTAACATGTCAAATATTGTGGCCCATCGACATTAAAAAATGGATTATTTTTTGCATGTTAGTGGTATATTGATCAATGGCGGAATCCGAAAAGTTATTTTTTGAGCGTGGCCAAGCCGCAGTTCTTTAATGATATTTAAATTCACTTGTTTTTTGATTTCATTTTCATATATATTATATATATTATATATATATATATATATATATATATATATATATATATATATATTTTTTTTTATATATATATTTTTTTATCCCCTGGCCGATTCCCACCAAGGCAAAATTTTTGGGGAAAAAAAAAACCCCATCATTCACTCCATCACTGTCTTTTTCCAGAAGGGGGCTTTCCCCAATTTTTTAAAATGCCTTAAAACCCCCCTTCAAATGCAGGCACTGAACTTCCCCTCTCCAGGACCCCAAATTTCCCGGGCCCGCCCTTTTCCCCGAACCCCTAAATGTTCTTTTCTCCCTCCCCAAAAGCACTCAAAATTTAAAACCCATTTGTTTCCCTTCACTCCTATCAAACATGCTCACGCATTTCGTGTGGAAAATCCCAAACCCCCCCCCAAAAACCCCCGGCCCCCTCCTCAACCTTTCCAAAGGACCCCCACCCCCTTCCCCTTTTCCCCCTACAGTTTTTTACCTCTTGGTCATTCTGGCCGCTCCCTTCTCTCTACATGTCCGAACCCTCAACAACCCCCTTTCCCCAGCCCCCCTGGACAACAGTTTTGAAAAATCCCCCTCCTCCCCAACTTCCCAAAATACGAAATTTTCTGTTTATTAACCCCACATTGCCCTCCCGACATGACATTTCCCCTGCCTCCCGCCTTCTCCTCGCTGCAACATTCATCACCCATCTTAAACCCCAATAAGGCGTTGGTAGAACTATACCCCATACTTTCCCCTATTTGGCTCCAAGGAAAAAGTTCTTTGTCCCCCAAGACCCCTAATCCCCCTCACCCTTTCCCCCTCATCAATTCTATGTTTCCCCTCATTTTTCATAGCCCCATCCCTGACACACCCCCCCAAATATCTGAATACATTCCCCCCTCCATACTCTCCCCCCCAATCATATCCCAAACTTTCATCCCCAAACTTTTATCCCCTAATCTTTCCTGTTTCCTTTAATTTTCTTCTTTTTACACCCCTACCTTCATCCCCCAATTCTGCAACTTCTCTTGAATCTCCCAAACACAGTGTCATCAGCAAGGCAACTGTGACAACTCCCACTTTTTGTGTGTTCTTTATCTTTTTTAAATCCCGCCTTTTTCCAAGACCCCCGATTTACTTTCTTACAACCCCCTCTATAAATATATTAAACAACGGTGACATCCCCCCTGTTTTAAGGCCTATTTTTACTGGGGAAAAAATTTCCTCTTTCCCCATATTCCCCTTTAGCCTCCTTCCTCGTAAAAACTCTTCCCGCTTTCATAAACCCCTACGCCATCTGCCAATTGCCCCAATATCCACCCCGTCATATCCTTTTCCAAATCCATAAATCCAAAGACCTCACTGTAAAAAAATGGCCCCCCCACCTTTCTTAAAGCCCCCTTTTTCATCTGCTATCCTATTCTCCGTCTTACTCTTAATTTTTAATAATAACTCGACCATACACTTTACCAGGTATACTCAACAGACTTATCCCCTATAATTTTTGCACCCTCTTTTGCCCCCTTTTGCCTTTATACAAAGGAACTATGCATCTCTCTCAATCCCTAGGTACCACCCTTCCATACATTTATTAAATAATTGACCAACCACTCCAAAACTATACCCCCACCTGCTTTTAACATTTCTATCTTTATCCCATCAATCCCAGCTGCCTTACCCCTTTCATTTTACCTACTGCCTCACGAACTTCACACACTACAACTGGCTCTTCCTCACTCCTACAAGATCTTATTCCCCCTTTGCCCTATACAGAAATCACAGCTTCCCTATCTTCATCAACATTTAACAATTCCTCAAAATATTCCCTCCATCTTCCCAATATCTCTAACTCTCCATTTAATAACTCCCCTCTTCTTTTTTTAAATGCAAATCCATTTGTTCTCTACTTCTTAACTTGTAATCCCCACTCCAAAACTTTTTCATATTTTCTACAAAAATTTTTTGATAACATCTACCCACTCTCTCATTTGCTCTCTTTTTTCATTGTCACCACTCTCTTAACCTCTCTCTTTTCTCCTATACTCTTCCCTCCTTGCATCACTTCTACTTTTGTAAAACTTCTCATATGCCTAACTTTTTTTCCTTACTGCTTCTTTACATCATCATTCCACAATCCCCTCCTCTTCCCTCCCGCACCCCCTTTCCTGTAACCCAAACTCTGCTGAACACTCCCAACACTACATTTTTAAACTACCCATACCTCTTCGACCCCATTGCCTATGCTCTCATTGCCCTCTATCCTCCAATAGCTGTTTATATCTTACCCCAACTGCCTCCTCTTTTAGTTTATAAACCTTCACCTCTCTTTCTGATGCTTCTATTCTCCTTGTATCCATCTACCTTTTACTCTCAGTGTAGCTACAACTAGAAAGTGATCTGATATATCTGTGGCCTCTATAAACATGTACATCCGGGAAGTCTACTAAACAGTTTTTATCTCCAATACATAATAAAAAACTACTGTCATTTCGCCCACCATTTTTTTGTATACTTATTTATCCTCTTTATCTTAAAATATGTTTACCATAACTAAACCCTTTCTATAAAAAGTTCAATAAAGGGCTCCAATATTTCCCCCAATTTTAAACCCTTCCTTTACCACCCCTCAAAAAGTTTCCCCTACTTTAGCATTCAGATCCCCACTACAATTATTTCCTCACTTGGTTAAAAGGGCTCCATACATTCACTTCATCTCCCAAAATCTCTCTCTCCCTCTTTTTCCCCTCTCTTTCCAGGTTTTAAAAAATTTATTATGACTAGTTTTTCACATCCCCTTTTACCTTAACCACAAATTTTTTAAATTTAAAATTCATATTCTTTTTTTCCCCTTTCCCCATAATTTGATCATTCAACATTACTGCTCCCCCCTTCCTTTGCTGTAACTCTCCCCAGATACTCCAGATTTAACCCCATTTATTTCCCCCCGAAACCCCCCTCCCCTTAGCTTTTTTTCCCGCGGGGCCAGGACATCCAACTTCTTTTCATTCATAACATCAGCAATCATCTCTTTCTTGTCACCCGGCACTACATCCACGCACATTCACATCCCATTTTTATAAATTTTTTCTTCTTCTTTTTTTAGTAAATGTCTACGGGAAAGAAGGGGTTACTACCCTTCCCCCCGGCATTTTAGTCTTCCCCAAAAACACGCATGGCTTACGGGGGAAAAGATTTTTTTCTTTTCCCCCCCACGGACAATAGAAGAAATAAAAGAAAAAAGAGCTTTTTAAAAAAGGGGGAAAAAAATTTTTGGAGGGTTGTATATATATATATATGTGTCTTTTGAAGTGTGCCCAAAAGTGTAAGAAAGGATAAAAAAATTTCCCCTGTTTTTCAGCGTGTTTATGAGAAAAAAAGAAACCAGCAACCCACCATCTTCAAAACATTTTACAGGTTTCTGTTTACAGTCATTTATATAAAATATATATATATTTTATATATATATATATAAAAATATATATATATATATATATATATATATATATATATTTTTTCCCAAAAAAAACCAGCACATCATTTCCCCCAAGTTTGAGTTGGGGGCCCTGGAGGCAACCAAACTTATTTTAAACCAATAAACATAAAATATTTATATCAGGAAAAAATCTATCAGTCTGCCCTTTTTGAGACTTAACCCCGGGCAACGGAAAAGAGGCATGGAAATAATGATTTATAATGAAAATTTATGAAGAGGTAATTGTTGCATATGATGGACTTTTTTCCGGGGAAAACACTAATAAATGTATGTCAGAGTGGTGGCGGGAAAAAAGACAGATGTTATCAAGGTGTTGATAATTGGTATAAAATTCCGACAAGGACGATTAAGACACACGTGCAAAAAATTTTGTATTTTTTATTGAGGGAAACTTTTCCCCGCCTAAAAGGGGTTTCTTCAGTAAAAAATAAAAGAGGCAACAGGTTTTATGATATGAAAATGATGTAATCAGCCCATCCCTTGGAAATGGGGTTTGGGCCCTTTCAGTATCTGACTGGAAGCCTTTTTTCCCGAAATTTTTTGGAAAAAAAAAAATACCAGGCGTTGCACTTGTGTCTTATTCACCTTTTTTTTATTTGTTTTTTCCCCTTTGCGTTATAAAACGGGAGCACCCGGGGAGATATCTTGGGAGCTGCTGGGGCCCGATCCCCAGCTACGGGGCCTTCTGTGAGCTGTTTAGTGCCTTTTGTGCCCGCTGTGAAAATTTTGTTTGGGTGTGAGCCCCCGCTCGGGGTCTAATGCGCCCCTTTTTAATGATTAAATGTCAGGTCTAGGACCTAACCCAGCTGTGCTAAGAAAATGCCCTTCAGCGTCTGGGTTGGCAACCCCGGGCCTGTGCCGGGGGTTTTTTGGCGTTTCGGTCCCTTCTTTTCCCGGTCCCCGCGTACCCCGCCACAGATGACCCGTGGATTATCGGGTTTTCAAGGGGGCTCCACTTTCTTGGATCTAGATCAAAATAATGTTACATGGTAAAAATTAAATACAAGAATTGAAATGTGTATACATGAGCGAAATATGTATCCCAAAAATTTTAAATTTAATAAAAATAAGCAGGAATATGTGCAAAAAAATAGAAATATGTATGTAGGAACAGAAATGTGTATCGAGAAAAAAACGTATAAAAAGGGGCAGGAATATGTTTTGGGGATCAGGAACGAAATTTTATGCAAAATTTTATACAAAAGCATTAATGCGTATATAATGTGTGTACAAAAGCGGGGATGTTTATAAAAAACCAAAAATTTTTCAGAGATGAATATATATACAAAATAATTTAAATGTATACAAGGGGTAGAGTAAAAAAAAATTAAAAATTATAAAAAAGCCGACGAATGTACAATTTAAGAATGAATACACAAATTTTCCAAAACTCAGAAATTTGTATATGGGGAGGACCTGTGTTGCTCTGCAAGGTTGCAAAAAAAAATAAACACAAGTTTTAAATTTTGAAGGTGTATGTACAGTACATCTACTGACACAAGGCCCGGGGAGTTTTCCCCAATTAGATTAACAGCGATAAAAAACGCAGTTTTTTACCGGGAAGCTGGGGTGCTGCTACACGGTGTTTCTTTTTGGGTATTTTAGGATTTTGTTTTCAGGGGAGGCGGTGGTTGTGGAGGTGGTGGTGGGGGTGGTGGTGGTGGTGGGGGTGGGGGTGGGGGGTGGTGGTGGTGGTGGTGGTGGTAAAGGTGGTGGTGACGGTGGTGGTGGTGGGGGTGCCCCGGTTTTTGTGGTGGTGGTGGTGGTGGTGGTGACGGTGGTTGTGGTGGGGGTGGTGGGGGGACGGTGGTGGGGGTTGGTGGTGGTGGTGACGGGTGGTGGTGGTGGTGGTGGTGGTGGTGACGGGGGTTTTGTGGTGGTGGTGGTGGTGGTGGTGGGGGTGGTGACGGTGGTTGTGGGTGGTGGTGGGGGGTGGTGACGGTGGTGGTGGTGGTGGTGGGGGGGACGGTGGTTGTGGTGGTGGTGGTGGGGGGTGGGTGACGGTGGGTGGGGGGTGGTGGTGGTGACGGTGGTGGTAAAGGTGGGGGGATGGTGGTGGTGGTGGGGGATGGTGGTGATGGTGGTGGGGTGGTGAGGGTGGTGGTGATGGGGGGGGAGGGGTGGTGGTGATGACGGTGGTGGTGGTAAAGGTGGTGGTGGGTGGTGGTGGTGGGGTGGTGATTTGGGGGTTTGGTGGTGACGGTGGGGGCGGTGGTGATGACGGTGGTGGGATGGGGGTGACGGTGGTGGTGGTGGGGTGGGGGAACGGTGGTGGTGACGGTGGTGGGAGGGAGGGGGGGGACGGTGGTGGTGGAGGTGGTGGTGACGGTGGTGGGGGAAAGGTGGTGGTGACGGGGGGATGACAGTGGTGGTGTTTTGGTGGTGGTGGTGGAGGTGATGGAAGTGGTGGTGGCGGTGGTGGGTGGAGGTGGGGGAGGGTTTTGATGGGGGGGTGGTGGGAGTGGTGGGACTGGTGGTGGTGGGAGGGTGGGAGTGGTGGTGGTGGTGGGGGGTGATGCAACACTTTCCCTTTTAAAAAAAAGTTAAATTTTTGGACAATTTTTTTAACAGTAAATGTATCACTGTTTAATCGGTCTGCTTTTGGGTGGTAATAATGGATGGGGTGAGTTGTGATGGGTGATAAGGGGGAATGTGTGATTGGTGATGGTGGTGGGGGGTGGTGGTGGTTAACGGGGATAATGGTATGGGTGGCGGAGGTTGTGAATGATGGTGATGGTAATGCCCTTGACGCTCGCAGGGGAAAAACAGGGGAAAAAGGCGGGTCATCATCTGACTAAGACCCGCGCCCAGGAAACTTTTGTCCTTTTTCCCGGCAAACCCTTTTCCTAACCACGGAATAAATGGAAGAAGGGTTTTTAAACCGGGAAGACCCTCCCGGGTCCCTTTCGTGCATAGGGCCCCCACCTGACTGGAGTTTACCTGGAGGGTTTTCGGGGATCAAGCCCCCGCGGCCCGGTCCCCCAGGCCTCCCGGTGGATAAATTTAGTTTAAGATGATGTTTCTTAGTAAAAATTCTAATCGGATTTGGTCTTTTTCCAATTTATCATTATTTTATGGGGGAAAACTAATAGTATTCTCCATACGACAACGGGAATGCCCTCTTCTGATT
>NC_091298.1:22632748-22660248 GCF_038502225.1 Cherax quadricarinatus
CCCCCCCTGGTCACAGGTCCCTCTCTGACACCTCCCAAGTACCATGACTCCCGCTGTCTTCCTGACAAGTATTCCCTGATCCATTTTTAGTTTCCCTTCCCCTTTTCCCCCCGCTTTGGGCCCAGTTTTTTCACCAATTTTTCTTTGTGGAACTGTGGGAAAAGCCTTCTTGCAGTCCAAAAAAATGCAATCCACCCACCCCCCCCTCTCTCTTTTTTCTTACTGCTGTACCCTGTCATAGAACCCAGTAGGTTTGTGACACAGGATTTCCCGTCCCCGAAACCATGTTGGCTGCTGTTGATGAGATCATTCCTTTCTTTTGGTGTTCCACCCAAACTTTTTCCATGATTTTATTATACATGTCAGTGACACTGGTCTGTAGTTTAATGCTTTATGTCTGTCTCCTTTTTTAAAAATTGGGACTACATTTTTCTGTCTTCCATGCCTCAGGCAATCTCCCTGTTTGGGTAGATGTATTGAATATTGTTGTTGGGGTAAAACATAGCGCCTCTGCTCCCCTCTCAATACCCATGGGGAGATGTTATCTGGCCCCATTGCCTTTGAGGTATCTAACCCACTAAAAAGCCCTTACTTCTTCCCCCGGGTTTTGTTCACTGTGTCCAGCACTTGGTGGTGTGCCCCACCCTCCGTCTTTCCCCGGGGGTCCCTTTTGTCTCCTCTGTGAACACTTCTTTGAATCTCTTGTTTAGTTCTTCACATACTTCGGGCATTTCTTGTTGTCTCTCCTCCTTTCCCTTTCCCTTTGCCTGGGTTACCTGGTCCTTTACTTTTTTTTCCTCCTGATTGGTATTTAAAAAGTTTCGGGGCAGATTTGGCTTTCCTGCTATGTCATTTTTATTTGTCTTTGGGCTTCCCCTTTTTATCTGTGCATATTCGTTTCTGGCCCCACGACTGTTCTCCTTATTTCCTGGGGCCTTTGCCTTTAATTTCTTCCATTCCCTAGAAAACTTGGTTTTTTCCTCCCCGCACCTTTGGGAAACCATGGGGTCATCCTGGTTTTTTATTAATCCCGTTACCCTTTGGGGACAAACCTCTCCTCAACCTCCTTGCATTTTGTTGCTACATTTCCCTCATCTCATTAACTGGCCCCCGCCGTTTTTCTTTTTCCCCCTGAACCCCTTCAGGGAGTTCCCCATTCCTGTGTTGGGCCCCTTTTTTTAGTTTGGCTTTATTCGTCCTTTGGGCCCTTTCCCGCTTCTCCCCCCCACTTGTGTCTACTGTGTGTGTGTACTCACCTATTTGTACTCACCTATTTGTGGTTGCAGGGGTCGAGTCCCCAGCTCCGGGCCCCCCTCTTCACCCGGTTGCTACTAGGCCCCCTCTCCCCGGGGTCCATGAGCTTTATCAAACCTCGGGGCTTAAAACTTTTATGGTTTCCCGCCTCCCCTACGTCATTTTTTGGCCATTCCACCGCCTTACAATCCCAATTTAGAAAAAAAATACTTCCACTATCTCTCCCGACTCATTTGGGTCTTCAACCCAGGGCCTCTTGTTTTTTGTGTCCCCCCCTGGGAAAAAATCCTGTCTTTGTCCACCCTTTTTCTATTCCACCCGTATTTTTTATGTCGTTATCATGTCTCCCCAACCCTCCCGTCCTCCAGTGTCGTCAGGCCGATTTCCCTAATCTTTCCCCCATAGGGCATTCCCCCTTTGCTCTGGGAAATAACCTTGTGTGTGTGTGTGTGTGTGTGTGTGTGTGTGTGTTTTCGCCGAATAGGTAAAAAGTGCGATTTTTGGGTTAAATAGCAGAAACTCCTCTTTCCGAATAAGGGAAACGAAAATTTTGTATGCAATTTTTTGCAAAAAAACCTTCTGGGAAACCCAACGAAAAACAATATATATTTCATTGTTTTTTTTTATTAATTGTTTTTTTTAAACCCATCTAAAAAATATTTAGTTAAATTATGCTAAAATAAATTGCGCTTTATATAATAAGGTTAGGGAAGTTTTTGTAAAGGGTTTTTTTGGTACAAAATTATGGATTTTTACATTAACATAAATGAAAAAAATTATTAAACGGAAAAAGGAAATTTTAGAAAAAGGCTTAATTTTAAATGAGTTCTTGCTAATTGACCAGTTTGCTTATTCAGCACGAATATATAGACGTACAGTGATCACAGATTTTTTTTGTTTGTGGATATATAATCTGTTGTTATTTTTCTCCTAATATTTTAGCTAATTAAGTTCCTTTAAAACTACATGACGATAAAATTAATTAGCTATAATTGGGGGAATTAAAACGTATGTGATTTTCACACACTTAAAAATCACAGCATTGGGGAGGAATAAATGGGATTAGGTCAGGGTTTTAAATAGAGTTAGAGCTAAGAAGAAGTAGCAATAATGTTGAAGGATAAGTTATGGCAGGAAAAGGGGGACTACAAAATGTATTAATTCAAGGATTATGTGGAGCAAAAAAAAGGGTTTGGGATGGAAAAGGGGGTTATAGTAAGTGTATATGCACCTGGAGAAGAGAGAAGTGTAGAGGAGAGAGAGAGTTTTGGTAAATGTTGAGGAATGCGTGGGGATTTTTGAACCAAGTGTGAGAGTAATGGTGGTTGGGGATTTCAATGCTAAAGTGGGCAAAAATGTTGTAGAGGAGTAGTAGGTAAATTTGGGTGCTAGGGTAAATGTAAATGGGAGCCTTTAATTGAGCTATGTGTAGAAAGAGGTTTGGGTAATAAGTAATACATATTTTATGAAGAAGAAGATAAATAAATATACAAGGTATGATATAGCACATGTAATGAAAGTAGTTTGTTAGATTATGTATTGGTGGATAAAAGGTTGAGGGGTAGGCTCCAGGATGTACATGTTTATAGAGGGGCAACTGATATATCGGATCATTATGTAGTTGCAGCTACAGTTAGAGTAAGAGGTAGATGGGAAAGAGGAAAATGGCAACAACAAGAAAGAGGGAGGTGAAGGTGTATAAACTAAGGGAGGAGGAAGTTCAGGTGAGATAAAAGCAACTATTGCAGAAAGGTGGACTGTGCAGGTATGAGTAGTGGGGTTGAAGAGGGTTGGCATAGTTTTAAAAAAGCAGCATTAGAATGTGGGGCAGAAGTTTGTGGTTATAGGAGAGTGGGGGCAGGAGGAAAAAGGAGTGATTGGTGGAATGAAGTAAAGGGGGTGATAAAAGAGAAAAAGTTAGCTTATGAGAGGTTTTTACAAAACAGAAGTGTTATAAGAAGAGTAGAGTATATGGAAAGTAAAAGAAAGGTGAAGAGAGTGGTGAGAGAGTGCAAAAGAAGAGCAGATGATAGAGTGGGAGAGCACTGTCAAGAAATTTTAATGAAAATAAGAAAAAAATTTGGAGTGAGTTAAACAAGTTAAGAAAACCTAGAGAACGAATGGATTTCAGTTAAAAACAGAGTAGGGAGTTAGTAGATGGGGGTTTTTGGGGAGATGGCGAGAATATTTTGAGGAACTTTTAAATGTCGACGAAGAAAGGAAGCGGTAATTTCATGCACTGGCCAGGAGGTATACCATCTTTTAGGAGTGAAGAACAGGATGTGAGGTGGAGAGGTGCATGAGGCATTAAGTCGAATGAAATGGGTAAAACAGCTGGAACTGACGGGATCATGACAGAAATGTTAAAAACAGGGGAATATAGTGTTGGAGTGGTTGGTACTTTTGTTTAATAAATGTATGAAAGAGGGAAGGTACCTAGGATTGGCAGAGAGCATGTTTAGTTCCTTATATAAAGGAAAGGGGGACAAAAGAGATTGTAAAATTATGGAGGAATAAGTTTACTGAGTATACCAGGAAAAGTGTACGGTAGGGTTATAAATGAAAGAATTAGAGGTAAGACAGAATGTAGGATTGCGAATGAGCAAGTGAGGTTTTAGAGTGGGTAGGAGATGTGTAGATCATGTTTTATATTGAAGCATATATGTGAGCAGTATTTAGATAAAGGTAGGGAAGTTTTTATTGCATTTATGGATTTAGAAAAGACATATGATAGAGTGGATAGAGGAGCAATGTGGCAGATGTTGCAAGCATATGGAATAGGTGGTAGTTACTATATGCTGTAAAGAGATTTTATGAGGATAGTGAGGCTCAGGTTAGGGTGTGTAGAAGAGAGGAGATTACTTCCTTTAAAAGTAGGTCTTAGACAGGGATGTGTAATGTCACCATGGTTAATATATTTATAGATGGGGTTGTAAAAGAAGTAAATGCAAGGGTGTTCGGGAGAGGGGGGGATTAAATTATGGGGAATTAAATACAAATGGGAATTGACACAGTTGCTTTTTTCTGATGATACTGTGCTCATGGGAGATTCTAAAGAAAATTGAGAAGGTTAGTGGATGAGTTTGGGAGTGTGTGTAAAGATAGAAAGTTGAAAGTGAACATAGAAAAAAGTAAGGTGATGAGGGTATCAAATGATTTAGATAAAGAAAAATTGATATCAAATTGGGTAGAGTAGTATGGAAGGAAGTGAATGTTTTCAGATACTTGGGAGTTGACGTGTCGGCTGATGGATTTATGAAGGATGAGGTTAATCATAGAATTGATGAGGGAAAAAGGTGAGTGGTGCGTTGAGGTATATGTGGAGACAAAAACGTTATCTATGGAGGCAAAGAAGGGAATGTATGAAAGTATAGTAGTACCAACACTCTTATATGGGTGTGAAGCTTGGGTTGTGAATGCAGCAGTAAGGAGGCGGTTGAGGCAGTGGAGATGTCCTGTCTAAGGGCAATGTGGGGTGTAAATATTATGCAGAAAATTCGGAGTGTGGAAATTATGAGGTGTGGAGTTAATAAAGTATTAGCCAGAGGGCTGAAGAGGGTTGTTGATGTGGTTTGGCATTTAGAGAGAATGGATCAAAGTAGAATGACATGGAGAGCCTGTAAATCTATAGGAAAGGAAGGCGGGTAGGGTCGTCCTCGAAAAGGTTGGAAGGAAGGTAAGGAGGTTTTGTGGGCGAGGGCTGGACTTCCAGCAGGCGTGCATGAGCGTGTCTGATAGGAGTGAATGGAGACGAATGGTATTTGGGACCTGACGATCTGTTGGAGTGTGAGCAGGGTAATATTTAGTGAAGGATCAGGAAACCGGTTATTTTTATGTAGTCGGACTTGAGTCCTGGAAATGGAAGTACAATGCCTGCACTTTAAAGGAGGGGTTTGAAGTATTAGCAGTTTGGAGGATATGTTGTGTATCTTTATACGTGGTAGTGGTATAAACCTTGGTAATAAATACCGACAAGTTGGTTTACGTGTCTTTCTAAACCATCTTTATACGTATATGCGTCTAAACTGGTTGTGTTCTGAGCACTCTGCAAAAACAGTGATTTTGTGTGTGGTGAAAGTGTTGAATGATGATGAAAGTGTTTTCTTTTGGGGATTTTATTTTCTTTGGGTCACCTTATGTCGGTGGAGACGGCCGACTTGTTAATATATATATATATATATATATATATATATATATATATATATATATATATATATATATATATATATATATACACACACACACACACAAAGGAAATTATGTAGATTCCACCAGTAGACGATCATATAGTTAACCTTAAGACAAGTGGAGAGGAACTTATGTTGTATGAAAGGAAAGTCTGAGAAGAACTCCATCAAACATTTAAGAAAATGTTCTACAATAGACAGAGGTCGACTAACTGGTAAACAATTCAGATAAGTAAGGTTAAGACATCCATCTCGCAAACGAAGTCTTGATTCTAACGACGTTTAGCTCAGTTTTTAAAAGCGAATACTGAGTGAAACGTGTGCCATGATCTATTCACATTGTGGTGTATATCTTTCAGTGTATATGTACTGAGACTTGACTGTAATCCCTACTTTAGAGATTCAAGAATCTTGAACAGACGACGTGGAACCTTAATGACCCCAGTATACTCGACAGACTTTCAGCCCCATTAGCAAACCTAATTAACGTCGTCAGGCTAGATTTGAGCACACCAGAGCGAGGTCTTGCCATCCGACCACTATGTTGTTGTATCACAAGAAACAGTAGAACAAAAATCATAAAGGGAAAGTGACATGTAGAAGGCAACAAAGCATGATAAAAATCTCACCATGAATACGAAAGGAGTCTGAAGATGTACCGTTCAGGCACTAATGACGAACCCCAAATCACTGGGTGCAGGAAAACTGCTAGATGGCGATACTGCAAATGTAGTACCGATCTTGGAAAAAGAAAAAAAAATACAAGGTAATAAACTACAAGTCAGTATCACTGTCATGCATATCCGGCAAGGTACCAGGGGAAAAGTAAATATATTTCCATCGCCGGCACTCAATAACCCTGCATTCTCAATTTCGGCATATCTCGAAAAACAGTTTAATGAATGTCTCTAAATTCAATCTTCTCACTGTCCGTGTTTCACTCTGCTCCCTCACGAGTTAAAATAAACATCCCAAGAAGATCATGGAAGCGTAAGAGAAAATGACCACTACCTATAACATACAAAAGACAAAGCAAATATAGACATACTGTTTGACAATGGACTCACGTAATGAAGTGATAAATATAAAAAATATACGATCTAATAAACATAGGAAATATACATTAGAAGAACATAGCATTAAGCCTTCTAGCCAATATCAGGAAGTTCTTCTCAACCCAACACTTAATGGATAAGACATGTGCAATACATGGGCCTTTTAAATTGAGAGACGTTTCGCTCACCAGTGGGTTTTACCAATCTAATATAGAAACTTGACAAGAGGGCCTTTTATAGTGAGCCCAATGGAAGGAGAGGAGAGATGCAGCAGTAGATGTGGTCAGGTATGGGCAGGGCTCTTCTCACTTTATATGTCTAACCACATTCGACAGCTGCCAAGGTGATAGCTTTCATCAGTATGGGCAGCATCGATCACCTGGTAACGTTAAACTGTTGTACAATTTTTTTCCAAACCAATATTTTCCCCTATAACTTTTCAAAATCTAAATATGTTCAATGTTTAAAATTGTTTCGAAGTTCTTTAGGGTTAGATATCATCTGCCCCTGTCACTTTTCCTTTATTTAAAAACTTTTTTCCCACTTGTTTGGATCATATTTCCTTTTTTTCATGTATTTGAGACTGTGACCCACGGCCCTCAGTCTGTCTTCGTAAGAAAGATTTCTTTTTAGTAATTAATTTACCATCCTTCTCTGTATGGTCTCTAATGCTTTTAATTCCATTGTGTTGTACGAAAAAGAATCGGTTGATTTCCAGGGGGGCGTGTATAAGGGGCCCAGCATCCCAGGGGAAACAGAAACTTGAGAAAAAAAAAGAAAGGGGCCAATAACGGGGAAAAACCCCCTGAGTACACGGAACTGTGCCTCGACCTCCTACAACCATTTTAAAGGGAAAATTTCATATACAAAACCTCGGAATTTTACTTAACATTTTTAGGGGTTACAACAGGCAGTATACCAGAAGTCAAATATACAAAAAAAGATACATTTTCTCTTTTTCCTCATGAGGCCAAACCAAAAAGTTACCAGGAAGTAATAAATTTAAAAATATTAACACCTTAAAATTTGAAAATTTGTTGAGGAGAAGCCGATAGTGGGGTTGTGTGGGGTTTATGAGCGTTGTGGGGTTTATGTAGCGGGTTTTGTGGTTGATGTGGGGTTTTGTGGATGATGTAGCGTTGTGTGGTTGATTGTAGCGTTGGGGATGATGAGGGTTTTGTGGTTGATGTAGCGTTGTGTGGTTGATGTAGCGTTGTGTGGATGATGTGCGTTGTGTGGTTGATGTAGCGTTGTGTGGGTTTAGGAAAGGGTGTGGTTGATGTGGGGTTGTGTGGAAAGATGTAGCGTTGTGGTTGATGGCGTTGTGTGGTTGATTGGTTGTGTGGTTGATGTAGGTTTGTGGGTTTATGTGGGGTTGTGTGGTTGATGTAGCGTTTGTGGTTGATGTAGGTTTGTGGTTGAGGAAACGTTGTGTGGTTGATGTAGCGTTTTGTGGTTGATGTAGCGTTTGTGTGGTTGATGGGGTTTTTGGTTGATGTAAAATTTTTGGTTTTATGTGGGGTTGTGTGGTTGGTGTTGGTTTTGGTTGATGAAGGGTTTTGGGGGGATGATGGGCGTTGTTGGTTGATGTAGCGTTGTGTGGTTGATGAAACGTTGTGTGGTTGGTGGGGTTTTGTGGTTGATGTAGGGTTTTGTGGATGATGTAGCGTTGTGTGGATGATGTAGCGTTGTGTGGATTTATGCGGGGTTGTGTGGTTTTATGTAGCGTTGTGTGGTTGATGTAGGGTTTTGTGGTTGATGGGCGTTGTGTGGTTGATGTGGGGTTGTGGTTGATGCGGCGTTTGTGGTTGATGTAGCGTTTGTGGTTGATGAGCGTTTTGTGGTTGATGTAGCGTTGTGTGGATGATGTAGCGTTGTGTGGGGATGTAGCGTTGTGGGTTGATGAGGTTTTGGTTGATGAAACGTTGTGTGGGTTTATGAGGGTTTTGTGGATGATGTGGGGTTGGTGGTTGATGTGGGGTTGTGTGGTTGATGGCGTTTGTGGTTGATGGAAACGTTGTGTGGTTGATGAAACGTTGTGTGGTTGATGTAGCGTTTTGGGGGTTGATGTAGCGTTTGTGGTTGATGTAACGTTGTGTGGGTGATGGCGTTGTGTGGGTTTATGAGGGTTTTGTGGATGATGTAGCGTTGTGTGGTTGATGTAGCGTTGTGTGGGTTTATTGCGTTGTGTGGTTGATGGCGTTTGTGGTTGATGGCGTTGGTGGATGATGTGGGGGGGTTGATGTAGCGTTGTGTGGTTGATTTAGCGTTGTGTGGTTGATGTTGGGGTTTTGTGGTTGATGTAGCTTTTGTGGATGATGTAGGTTTTGGATGATGTAGCGTTGTGTGGAGATGTAGCGTTGGTGGTTTATTTGCGTTGTGTGGTTGATGTAGCGTTTGTGGTTTATGGGGGTTTTGGTTGATGTAGCGTTGTGTGGTTGATGTTTGCGTTGTGGGTTGATGAGCGTTTGGGTTGATGTAGCGTTTTTTTGGGATTTTTTGTGTGGATGATGGGCGTTGGGGGATGATGTAGCGTTTTGTGGTTTATGTAGCGTTTGTGGTTGATGAGCGTTGGTGGTTGATGAGCGTTGTGGGGATGATGTGGGGTTGTGTGGGGTTTATGTAGCGTTTTGTGGTTGATGAAACTTTGTGGTTTATGTAGCGTTGGGTTGATGAGCGTTGTGTGGGATGAAACGGGGGTTGATGGCGTTTTGGTTGATGTAGGGTTTTGTGGATGATGTGGGGTTTTGTGGTTGGGTGAAACGTTTGTGGATGATGTAGCGTTGTGTGGATGATGGAAACGTTTTGGGTTGATGAAAGGGTTTTGTGGATGATGTTGGGGTTTTGTGGATGATGTAGCGTTGTGGGTTGATGTGGGGTTGTGTGGTTGATGTAGCGTTTGTGGTTGATGGAAACGTTGTGTGGTTGATTGCTTTTTGGTTGATGGGCGTTGTGTTGGGTTTATGTAAAGGGTTTTGTGGATGATGCAGCGTTTGTGGTTGATGTAGCGTTGTGTGGTTTTATGAAACGTTTGTGGATGATGTAGCGTTGTGTGGTTGATTTGCGTTTGTGGATGATGTAAAACGTTGTGTGGATGATGTAGCGTTGTGTGGTTGATGAAGCGTTGTGTGGTTGATGTAGCGTTGTGGTTTGATGTAGCGTTGTGTGGATTATTATTATTATTATAATCGGGGGAAAGGCGCTAAACCCGGAGGATTATACAGGGGCCCGGGGGGTGGGAAGGATTCCGGGCCAATTGGGGAACGGGGAGAAGACCCAATTTCCCCTTTAAATCAAAACCCCTCCCCAAACAAAGGCCTTTCTTGGGGGGGGTTTTGGGGTGATGTGGCGGTGGGGTTTGGGGATGGGCGTTGTGTGGATGATGTAGCATTGTGTGGATGAGGGTGCTTGTGTGGTTGATGAAACGTTGTGGATGATGTAGCGTTGTGTGGTTGATGTAGCGTTGGGGTTTGATGTAGCGTTGTGTGGATGATGTAGCGTTGGGGGGGCGGTTTGATGTAGCGTTGTGGTTGATGTAGCGTTTTTGGTTGATGAAGCGTTGTGGGTTGATGTAGCGTTGTGTGGTTGAGGGAAAGCGTTGTGTGGATGATGTGGCGTTGTGTGGATGATGTAGCGTTGTGGGGTTTGATGTAGCGTTGTGTGGTTGATGGCGTTGTGTGGATGATGTAGCGTTGTGGGTTGATGGCGTTGTGGTTGATGAGCGTTGGTGGTTGATGTAGCGTTGTGTGGATGATGTGGCGTTGTGGGGTTGATGTTGGCGTTGGTGGTTGATGCTTTTTGGGTTGTGTGGTTGTTAAACGGCGTTGTGTGGTTGATGTAGCGTTGTGTGGTTGATGAGCGTTGGTGGGATTGGCGTTGTGTGGATGATGTAGCGTTGTGTGGTTGATGTAGGGGTTGTGTGGGATGTAGCGTTGTGTGGATGATGTAGCGTTGTGTGGTTGATGTAGCGTTGTGGGTTGATGTAGCGTTGTGTGGTTGATCCCCAGCGTTGTGGGTTGTTTTAAGCGTTGTGGGTTGATGTAGCGTTGTGTGGTTGATGTAGCGTTGTGTGGATGTTTAGCGTTGGGGTTTTTTAGCGTTGTGGTTGATGTAGCGTTGTGTGGGATGAAAAGCGTTGTGGGTTGATGAAAGCGTTGTGGGTTGATGTAGCGTTGTGTGGTTGATGTAGCGTTGTGGGATGAGGGTAGCGTTGTGTGGTTGTTTAAAGGTTGTGTGGTTGATGTAGCGTTGTGTGGATGATGTAGCGTTGTGTGGTTGATGTAGCGTTGTGTGGTTGATGTAGCGTTGTGTGGTTGATGTAGCGTTGTGTGGTTGATGTAGCGTTGTGTGGATGATGTAGCGTTGTGTGGATGATGTAGCGTTGTGTGGTTGATATAGCGTTGTGTGGTTGATGTAGCGTTGTGTGGTTGATGTAGCGTTGTGTGGTTGATGTAGCGTTGTGTGGTTGATGTAGCGTTGTGTGGTTGATGATCAATCTTCTAAATAATCATTTATGAGACCAACAAACACACTATACAGTCAATGCCTATTTATTTTTCCTTTCCCCCCCCCTTTTCCATTTTTCTTCAATTCTTCCCCTCTTCTTGTTTATCAGGAATAGATCATCACTTATCGGTAGCAGCGAGGTTGATGGTCCTGGTTATGACGGTGTCCTGCCTCGAATGGCATCATGACTCTGGACTCCTGTTCGACACCCCCGTTCTCTATTTTTTTTTAATTAAATACCCAAGAAATGTAATTGATAAATCTTTTAAAGTTGCTAGAAACACTTTTTATAATCCAAAAAGGGACAACCAGCCTTATTCAACTAAAAATATGTTGGTTCTCCCTTACTATGAAAACTTGGTTGATATGCCTTCTCTTCTTAAGACTTTTAATATTAAAGTTGTATTCAAAAATCTTGATACAGTAAAAAAAACTTTTGATAAAGAATTCCCCCCAAAATGCTGATGGATGTGTCTATAAGATTCCTTGTAAAATTTGCGATAAAGTTTATTACGGTCAAACTGGTAAAAATCTCGAACTAAGATTAAAACAACATAAATATAGCATTAGAACTGGACAAGATTCCAATGCTCTATTTATTCATGTAAGAGATTTTAACCATCCAATTGATTTTCAAAAAGTTGAGAAAGTAGTATCAAGCAAGTCCATGGTCGACAGGAATATAATTGAATCTTGTTTCATAAAAAGCAGTTTTGAAAATAATATGAATATTTCCTTTGGTTTATATAAATTAGATCCATTTATAATTAATAGAATTTGGGAAGAATTTAATAATACACTGGACAAATAATTTTTAAATTTTCTTGGGTAGAATAGCTTGGGGGTGAGATGTGCAAAGGACCTATCCAAGTTGGCTCGCCGCTCGTCACGTGTTTAACCGTTGTGGGATCTGATAGTGAGGTGCTGGCCGACCCCTTATATAGCTTCCTTGGATGCTTCACTTTCATAGTTCCTTGATAATGTGAGTAGTCACGAAAGCGCTTGGAATTTCTCTATTCTTTCAGAGTGGTTGTTTTGCATATATTTATATATATATGTATATATATATATAATATATATAATATATATATATATATATATATATATATATATATATACATATCAATGCTAACGCTTCTGAACACGAACAAATCGGTTCATAACCAAGCACTGCTGCTCCAATTTTCACATTCCGCGCCATTTGTTTTGCACGCGCCAATTTTTCCCACTTATTGTTGTTTGTATATACCTAACAAAGACCCTCGCCTTGTAGTCGGTCTCGGTCAGACGTACGTTCAATCGCTGTGAACCTGAGGATAAGGGATAAAGCACAATCATCTTATCCCTTCCTGGGTACTCATATTAGAGAAAACGTAGTGTAGTACAGTGCTATGTGACATACACTTGTAATGCATCATAAAACTAAGTAAGTTTATTCAAGTATACACAAATACAGTTACATAGTTTATCATACATAGCAGCATATGCATAGAGAACCTAGGATAACCCAAAAAAGTCGGACAGTGACTTATTTTTTCGACTTTTTTTCGGTGCGCACTCGTTATCGTCGATTATCTCGGAAGCAAGTTATTTATAAATTACAGTAATTAGAACCGTGATAAATTCGGATTAGCAATGTTTTATCAGCAGGTTATGCACAAACAGCTTCTGGCAGTACTAGTACTCAGTTAGGGTTTGCCATATATGATTTTTGGTCAATATTTTTTTTCTCAGTTGATTGCTGGGCTATCTTATTGAAACTTGGGCAATGTATAATGGAAAGTTGCTTCTTATCGTACACCAAAAATGAAAGAACTCGTATGATAAATAATGAAGTTCACATCTTAGCCATTAGAAATCTCTAAAAACTAAGAATCTGTTTACAGCGAACGGGTCATAAGGGTCTAGAACGGACTCCTTCAATGTTAGTTTTCTCTCTTGTTCAAGGTTTTCTCATTGTTATTCAAGGTTTTTACATTTAGTTTACTGTTACACTGTACACTATGTGCTATAATTATCTACTTATGTGCTTAAACATCTTAAAAAAAAAAACAATATTTACATACAGTTAGGGGTCTGGAACGGATTAATCGTATTTACATACAATCCTGTGGGAAAACTAGGTTCGGGTCACGATCAAATTGGGTTGCTACCAGAGTTTTAGAACGAATTATGGTCGTGACCAGAGGTTCCACTGTATGTCGTGCCGAATAGGTAAAATTGATCACTTAGCAAGAACTCATTTAAAATTAAGTCGTTTCCAAAATTTTCTCCTATACGTTTAAAGATGCGTATATTTTTTCATGTTAGTGTAAAAAAATAATTATTTTGTACTAAAAGAACTTAAAAAACTTACCTAACCTTATTATAACAAGCGCAATTTAATTTAGCCTAATCCAACTAAATATATTTTAGGTAAGTTTACAAGAATTTAATAAACAAACACAATGAAATATTTTTCGTTAGGTTCAGAATGATTTTTGCGAAATTATTGCATACACAAATTTTCACTTGCCTTATTCGGCAAGAGTAGCATTGTTATTTAGGCCAAAATTGTAAGTTATGCCTATTCGCCAATATATACATATATATATATATATATATATATATATATATATATATATATATATATACACAAATAACCCGCACATGAAAGAGAGAAGCTTACGACGACGTTTCGGTCCGACTTGGACCATTGACAAAGTCACACGTGTGACTTTGTCAATGGTCCAAGTCGGACCGAAACGTCGTCGTAAGCTTCTCTCTTTTATGTGCGGGTTATTTGTGTATCGTTCCAGTCACGGTATTGTACCTTTGTGTTATTTATATATATATATATATATATATATATATATATATATATATATATATATATATATATATATATATATATACATACATATGAATTTTCAAGGATCGTATATTAATTTAAGCTTTACCTTCGCCCATAATTAAAATTTCACGACAGCTCTGATTCAGATTATTAGTCCTACTTCTCTTTTTTGCAAGTGCTTTATGCCCTTCTGCTTATTTCGTCTTCATTCCCTAGTAGTAGTAACTCCAGTTCTGCTGGAACGACACCTATGAAGCTGTCGTTGCTGATGAACTTTTAATTATACTTGACAATATCCTCACTGCCTTGCTGCAACCTCCAGCACAGTCTGACGGCTTCCAACACGTCGTATGAGTTTCATTCTGTGTGATGAGATACAACAGGGAAAACATAGTCATCTTTTGTTCTTACTCTGTAACTATCATTGCAACAGCACACTGCTGATGTATCCAAGTTTCTTAAGTAAAAAAATAACATTCTCTTAGTGTTCCTTGTCTCTGGACCAAGAACAATAGTCACCTCCTCCTCCTGGTCCTTGTGAGTTCTGGGTGTTTTGACTGACTGTTGGCAGGTTATTAGTCATGAAGAATACTGCTCACAGTGAACATATTATCTAATGTCTAACCAATATACACACTACCTGACATCAGTTCTCATTGACTCCCATTCCACATGCAGTGTATGATCTCTCTCTCTCCTTCACTCTTATCCTCTACTATCCCGTCCTCTATTCCTCTTCCTCTATCCCCTTTTCTCTTCCTGCTCTTCTCTTTAATACCAGCTCACTATTCTCACCCCTCACTGCTCACCCTCCCCAGCATCGCTATACCATATATCTGCCCAGGGTACATTTATAGGTGTCAGTATATATCCGTGTTTCAATTATTGCCTACCTGGTCCAGGGTGTTTCAGTTATGCTTCCTCCGATACAGCAATCTTTTGATATAGAAATCCTACGAAACAGAAAATATGCAAAACAGCAATCCTCCGCTACATTAGTCCTTCGATACAGCAATCCTATAATACAGTAATCCTTCAGTACAGCAACCCTCCGATACAGCAGTCTTCCATTACAGCAATCCTCCGATACAGCAATCCTTCGATACATTATTATTATAATGAAGGGGAAGCGCTAAACCAGTAGGATTATACAGCACCTGAAGGGGAGGGGGGACGTGGAAGGTATTCAGGCTTAATTCAGGGAACTGGAGTACAGATCCAGTTCCCTAGATCAAGAGCCCCTCACCAGCGTCAAGGAACCTTTCTTGAGGGGATCCTTCGATAGATAAAGCTCTCCTTGAGCGAAACGTTGTTTTAAGAGCTTACGCTGTTTCCATGTATTTTTGACAGCTATCTCCAAATTCATATTTTCAGAAAAAAAGTTATCTTCCTTCATCATAAGTCAAACATTTACAATGATGCAAGGCAAGCAAGCGCATGCATAATGAATAAAACATCTGTGCAACACCTAACTATCTTGTCAAGTTACCCAAGTGTCACATGTTTTATTCATCAACTCGTCGCTATTGTGCACCTTGTGTAAATTTAGTGATAAACATAAACAAATGTTACAAAAAGGCGATATCTATAAAGTATAGACATCTCCAGAGAATACTTGGTCTCCCACTCTAGCATCCAGCATGTTTCTGGTCTTTGTAACAAGTTGTCAGAACAAGATCAGGTCTGGTTATCCTTTGACTTGAGTGAAATAGTAATCGAGTTTTGGGATTACATCTACATGATGATGATAATAATAATAATAATAATAATAATAATAATAATAATAATAATAATAATCCAACAAAATAAATTTTGAGATGTTTAATACAAAAGGTGTCTAGGTGGATAATAATTACATAGTTTAGGAAACAAGCTCCTTCATATCTCTTGTAGTGCAACACTGAATTGTACTTATGGTAATATAGTGCTGAGGACACTTTTCATACAGTGCAAATCGTGAGTACTTTACTATGATGAGATTTACTGCTGAATACGAATACTGGAAATATATACAAGTGTATGAATGCGTATGTGTGCCCAAAGAGCTCGTAATGTCTCAGTAAAACTTGACTCGAAATAGACGTAAATAGTGACTGGCAATAAGTCCTTAAATTATCTATCTTCTTGACCATCAAACAATCAAAACAGCTAGATTGTACAAAATGACGCAACATTCGCCAAACAGCAATAATATACCAAGCAGCCGCACAGCGTCAGGAACAAGGAGACAAAATAACGACCCCTCACTGAGGACCATCAGCAGATCCTCCATAAAAAGGCATGCAACTCCCTTAATACTGAGCCTAAGTTCAGCATAACCAAATCCTCGACTACGACGGCGAGCAAATGCCACACAAAGTTGGTCAGAAGCTTCAGCTTGGGACCAGGGTTGAAGAGTGTCTTCACACTTCTGCAAAACGTCAAAACCATTAAGTCTAAATGAGAGGTACGCTTCGAACTCACCAGCGAAATCCTACTCTACCATAACAGTCTAAATAACGAACAGCCAAAGACGAGAGAGATCTCTGGAGAGATGTTTCTCGTATAAGTCATTCGAGAGATGCTTCCAGGACTAGAAGCAGATGGAGAGAGAGAGAGGTATGGACTGGAAGCCTCACATCAGGTGAGATCACGCGACTCGCCCGTGCTACTCCAGCGATGGCGTGAGGTACCGCCTGACACAAACAAGCGAGCAATAGTTAGCAAGGCAGTTTGCGACGGCCAACAGCCAATTACAACTCTTCAACAGCGAGCACAGTGAGAAGTGTAATACGTTACATCCTACCTACTTATATATTATATTAGCTAAGTCAAATAATAATATTAAGCAAGATATTTTCATTTTAGCTATTAATGAAATTATCGGCAATATAAAATTATATGAAAAGGTTAATATATACATACAATATACACTATAAATATTGGGCCCCATTCAGGGGGTGCAATAAGAAGTATTTGGAAAAAGCACGTATGCGATTATCAAGACTTATATTGATGATGCGTTTCGCCTGCCGGGACTGAAGAAGCTTCTGGTGGGCGGAACGTATCCTCAATAAACGTGTTGTGATAGTATATGTATATTTTTTACGAAGTGAATATACCATGAATGTCAATGATGGAGGAGTGGATGATGGCAGAGATCGGTGCATCATCCTGGTCATGGGGAAACGCTAAACCCGTAAGGGTCGCACGGTGTCTAGATAGGATGCAGTCAGGTTAAATTCTAGGTAGGTGAGGCTAGTTCCAAGTCTCACCTTGTCTGGCCTTGATGCCAGCAATTCGCTGGCATCAAGGCTTCTCTTCGACCCTCACCCTCTCGAAGAGGTCAACGGGTTATTTATTTATTGTTTCAGTCATGGTATAGTTCCTTTTTATTTAATAATAATAATACTGCTACTACTGCTACTACTACTACTGTTACTAATAATAATATTAATAATTATTATACTAATACAGTTACATGTAGTGTGTTTACAACAGACGAAATGATGTTCTTTGCACACATTTCAGAATCAGTGTTGTCCGATAATAATATCCTGGCTGCAGGTGTTTAGTCCATAACACTGTCTGCAATATACGGTTTGTGGGAGAGAGTACGGGAAGACCATAGATGGCAGCGAGAGAGTACGGGAAGACTATAGATGGCAGCGAGAGAGTACGGGAAGACCATAGATGGTAGTGACTGTCATGGTCGCGGGTGGGGAGGAGGGGCATGATTGGGAAATAGGAATGAAGGAGCTGCTTTTGGAAGGGAAAAGAAAGAAGGTCAGGTTTTTTTTTTCATTTGATTCCTCAACTGGTATTACCACTTGCACTGTTAAAGGGAGGAAGAACTGTACGTGAAAAAGATCATGGAAATAGTTATTAGTAATTTCATGATGAAAATTTGTAAGGTTCAAGTGCGATCCAATGATAGGTTCACGTCCTCAGTGTGTTGGTGCTCAGGTTCTTTGCGTGTTGGTGTTCAGGTTGTGTGTGTAGTGGTGCTTACATTTTCAGTGTGTGTATTGGTGCTTACATTTTCAGTGTGTGTCTTGGTGCTCACATCCCCAGTGTGTTGGTATTTATGTCCCCAGTGTGTAGAGTCAGTGTTCACATCCTCAGTTTGTGGTGTCTGTGTTCACTTGCTCACCAGTACTGTTAGTGGTAACAGCAGCGGCCTAACACACTCAGCAATAACATGATACCTGTGTTGACGCTGGTTCATGACAACCCAACCGGAATTTATCCATAATGACGCAAATTAGTACATGACAACGCATGCGTTATCTTTTGTTATCAGTGTTTTCGTGGCTATCCCTACCCTTATACCCCGTAGGGTGCGCTAGCCTCGTTAACGGCGATTAGAGTCTATCAATTACACTGGAGTCATGAAGGCTGCTTGTCACATCTTCGCCACCAGTTAAATCTACTTTAATCACATTGAAAGCTTTTAAAAGTCAACTCTCAGTACATACTGAAGACATACACCTCACAGTGTATTCTGGGTGCCTCATTATTATGTAAACATCCACTTTACATTCTAGTTCGTATTGTAGACGTTTTTGCGGATCCAGGAAAAGAAGACACAGAAAAAGACACAGAAAAAAATCACACCCTAAATAAAATGTATTTTTTTTCCGGTGACTTTTTTCCTAGAAAAAAATACAACTTATTTTCTGTGACTTTTTTTCCTGACACCATTTTTGCAAGTCCTTCGTATTTCTCAGAGTGTCTTTGTTAACGTGTTTGTGTTTATATTTACGTCATTTATCAATGCTTGCATGCAAAACTAAAAGAGCTTATTTTCTAGAACTGACAGAAATGGAAGAAACTGAAAGGAGAAATCTGTGATCAATTTACCTAAGGAAAGAGTAGTGAAATTACTGTCGAGGCCGAGAGAAATTGGTCGACTACCTAACTACTGGTTGTCAGGAATTACCCGTCCCCCAAGGTGATTACCTCTATTCCTGACTTTATGACCTCTTGCAGAAAAATAATTGAGGGACTCGGGATATATATACACCAAGAAGTGTATGTTTTAGTATATATTCACTGAGAATTTACTGTAATTCCTAAAATAATGAATAAAAGTTCCTTGACTGGTGGTGAGCAGTGATGTGCAGCCTTAAAGACCCTCGTGTAGTCGAAAGTCACTAACAGTTAACAACTAACCAGCCACTTGGGACACTTTTGCATCAAAATACGACACAGACTGAGTACTCGTTATTGTTTGTATTCAACTGGTTTTGTCACGTATGTTGATTATATATATATATATATATATATATATATATATATATATATATATATATATATATATATATATATATATATATATATATATATATATGTATATATATAAAATGTCGTGTCGAATAGGCAGAATTTGGGATCTTGGCTTAAATAGCAACGCTCATCTTGCCATATAGGACAAGTGAAAATTTGTGTATGCAATAATTTCACCAAAATCATTCTGACCCTAACGAAAAAAATATATTTGATTGTGTTTGTTTAGTATTAAATTATTGTAAACGTATTTAAAATATATTTAGTTGGGTTAGGCTAAAATAAATTGTTCTTGTTATAATAAGGTTAGGTAAGTTTTCTAAGATTCTTTTGGAGCAAAATTAAAAATTTTTACATTAACATTAATGAAAAAAATATGTCTTTAAACGTATAAGAGAAAATTTTAGAAAGGCCTTAATTTTAAATGAGTTCTTGCTAATTGACCAGTTTTACATATTCGGCACGACATATATATATATATATATATATATATATATATATATATATATATATATTTATTTATATAATATTCTCTTTCTTTCAACGTACCGGCCGTAGCCCACCGAGGCGGGGCTGCCCAAAAGGAAAAACGAAAGTTCCTCCTTTTAAATTTAGTAATATATACAGGAGAAGGGGTTACTAGCCCCTTGCTCCCGGCATTTTAGTCACCTCTTACCACACAAATGGCTTATGGAGGAAAAATTCTGTTCCATTTCCCCATGTTCCAAGGTTCGTGTCTCCTTCAGCCAGAGATCAGTGTTTGTGTATATTTCGCCTGCTCTTGCGAATTCCTTGCATATATATATATATATATATATATATATATATATATATATATATATATATATATATACATGTGGGAATCGCTAAGCCCGTGAGAGTGGCATAACGCCTGGGGCTTGGGAAGCAATTAGGTTTAATCCGAGGAAGAGGATTATAGCTCCAGTTCCTCGGATCAACAGTTTTTAATTTTCTTAATTGCCTTATTGTGTTTGTTCTCTTTGTTTCCTGCGTACCTGTGTGCGTACGTGTGTACCTGTGTGCGTACGTGTGTACCTGTGTGCGTACTTGTGTACCTGTGTGTGTACCTGTGTGCGTACGTGTGTGTGTACCTGTGTGTACGTGTGTGTTTACGTTCACTCATGTACATTAGCATACATGCATGTACACGTGTACGCATATTTTTTAATTTCATGAGAGGAGCGCTAAGCCCGCAGGGGGCTATACACCACCTTGGAGAATGATAGCCTCAGATTCCTTGGATCAAGAGCCCTTCATCAATCTCAAGTTATTTCCATTTATTTCTACCACAACAGTTTTATTACTGCTACTTTTTTTTTTAACACACCGGACGTGTCCCACCGAGGCAGGGTGACCCGAGAAAGAAGAAACACTTTCACCATCACTCCATCACTGTCTTGCCGGAGGCGCGCCGGCATTACAGCTCAGTTGACCCTCCAAACTGCAATATCTCAACCCATCCTTCAGAGCTCCAGGACTCAAGTCTGGAGCTGGAAATGTTAGCTTGTTCACACTCCAACAGCACGTCAAATAAAAAAAATCACTTGCCTCTACTCGCTCTTGTCTAACAAACACACTCGCACACACGCCTGTTGGATATCCAGGCCCCTCGCTAACAAAACCTCCCTCACCCTCTTGCACCAACCTTTCCTAGGAGGATCACTACCTCGCCTTCCCTCCTCAGCCTTCCTAACATCCCTGCATGTCCTTCTAATTTCCATACAACGAATTTTCTACAAAATATTCAAACCACACATTGCCCTCATACATGATATCTCTGCTTCCGGTTTTCTCGCTGCAAGTGTTAGTATAATCTTTGTCTCCACAGACGCCTCAATGCACCACTCACTTATTTCCCTTCAATTCTACGGTTCGCCTCGTCTTTCATAGATCAGTCCGCCGACAAGCTCACTCCCAAATATCTGAAAACATTTACATCCTCCATACTCCCTCCTGCCTATCTGATATCTAGTCTTTCAATTACTGATTTTTTTGTTACCTTCATCACCTTGCTTTTTTTTATGTTCACTTTTAATTTCCTCATTACACATACCCATCAAAATTCATCTACCAATATTTGCAATTTCTCCAAAAGCACAATGTCATCGAAAAAAGCTACTATATAGTGACCATTTCCAATTAATATTTTTTATCTTAATTCTCACACCACTTCAAAACTCCTTAGCATTCACTTCTTTTACAACCCCATCTATAAATATGTTAAACAATCATGGTAACATGCCCCTGTGAAAGGTGCATTTTTACTGGGAAATAATCACCCATCTCTTGTACATACTCTAAGCCTCACTATCCTCATAAAAACTCTTACCTGGTTTAAGTAACCTACCGCTTATTATATACATCTCTATCATATGCCTTTTATAGTTCTATAAATGCATTGAAAAAATTCCTTATTTTCTTTTAAATATTGTTTACTTATAAGCTTCAGTGATAATACTAAGTGAACAAATCCTTTACCCCTTCCAAAAACCTGCTTGTTTATCTGCGATCCTGTTCTCTGTCTTACCCTTAATTCTTTCAATACTTACCCAACCATTCACTTTACCTGGTATACTCAACAGGGTAACTCCCCTATAATTCTTACACTCTCTTTAAGGCCCTAGTATGTACGATCTCTGCCAATCTCAAGGCACCTTCCATCTCCTTTCATATATTTATTGGACAAATTCACCAAACACTTCAAAAGTATATCTCCACCTCCTTTTAAAATTTCTGTCTTCATCTAATGACTCTCATCTATTATAACCGTCTTTCATTCTACCGCCTCACACACCTCCCTCGTACACACATGGCTCTTCCTCAGTTTTAAAAGATGTTATACCTCCTTGCCCAAGGCATAATATCACAGCCTCTCTTTCACCAAAATTTAACATCTCAAAATATTCCCCCGTCTTCGCAATACCTTCGCATCTGCTGCATAATTACTGATATTATTTGCTACATCTACCAAAAAAAAAAAATACAAACATCTACTACTACTACTACTACTACTACTGCGGCGGCGGCGGCGGAAACATACTTTTTTAAAAACAGTCGATTCTTGTTATCTAGCAGGAAGCTACCGCATCTCTGGTGTCTATGTAACTAAGTTGTGGAATTTTTTTTACAATATTCTTATGATTTAAATGTAATAATTAGTAGGGATAATAATGTTTATGTAAAATTTTGAAAAGTAATAAGTCACAGTTAACCAACATATTCACTATAATTTCCTTATTTAATGTAATAAGTTAATTAAGTGGAATTAATGTAATATTTAAATAATTATTCTCATATAGAAAATGTATTACACACCCAGAAATATTACTAAATTTGAATAAATATTTGTGTACAAGATAGTGATGGGGAGAAGGATAACGTGGAGTAAAACGGTCCCGCTGGATCGTGAATATTTCTCTAATTTTGTAGTGTCTGTTAATAATATTAGCTGTTAATTTTCACTGCACGGTAAGTGAACAGGAAATACACCTGGAAGGGTCCTGATATATAAAGAAACTGCAGAATAAGGATGTTTTGGATGGAAAACAGGACGCGGTAGCTGGAGGACGTCCTGTTGGCTCTATGATAATTAATGTACACCTTCCAGTGTGTATTAAACCCCTTACAACAGGTAAGGTTGCTAGATAATGACCAATATTCTAGGGAATCTTCTTGGGGGTAGGCGTCGGGACACATCACTGTCCGGCCGACTTGTGATTTTGGCTTTAATAGCAACGCTCTTCTTGACGAATAAGGCAAGTGAAAATTTGTGTATGCAGTAATTTTGCAAAAATCATTCTGAACCTAACGAAAAAAATATATTTCATTGTGTTTGTTTATTAAATTATTGTAAACATATCTAAAATATGTTTAGTTGGATTAGGCTAAATTAAATTGCGCTTGTTATAATAAGGTTAAGCTTTCTAAGGTTCTTCTGGTAAAAAATTATTAATTTTTGCACTTAACATAAATGAAAAAAATATATCTTTAAACGTAAAAGAGAAAATTTTAGAAAGGACTTAATTTTAAATGAGTTCTTGCTAATTAACCAGTTTTACCTATTCGGCACCAATGTAAAAGACTGGTAAGTGTAATAATGTTCCTAATGAAATAATGAGACTCATAATTGTAACTGTAGACAAAACAAATTACTTAAATTAGTCAACTTCACTTAAATTCTTGATAATTATGTAGTCCACTTCAAAGTCAGTTCCACTGGCGTAAATTTTCATAATATACAGGAATTGTATATTCCTAATTGAGGGTCCCGGAGCTAGTCGGGGAGCTTGTTTACGAGGGATATTATTTGCGACGCCAGTGTCCGTAAAGTCCCACAAGTCTCCAGGATACATTAGATTCAGTAAGTTGCAATTTTGTTTCACATGTATACAGTGTTCTCCCCGAGTTTCAGACCAGGCCGCGGGGGCGCTGACCCCCGAAACTCTCTCCAGGTATACTCCAGGAGTGTGGGTCGAAGGTTAATTTCGTGAAAATCCCCCACAAAAGTCTTCCATTGACCATGTCTTTCCGTTCATGGGGAGTTCTCCCCAGGCTTTGATGCCTCATCCCCTCCCACTTTTTCGGTAAGAACTTGTAGGGATGGAAGAGTTCCCTTCCAAAGCTCTGATGCCTTCTCTCCTCCCCACCTCGCCTCTAGGTTGTCTCCATCACCTTGCTTATTCTCTCCTAAGTGTCCTCCATAACCCACACTTTATCTCCACATAAACAAACATTATACCGGGTCCTAACGTAGACCAACACTCTCACTCTCCGCATTTTCCCCGGGATAAAACGCGGACTTTGCTAAAGATTACTGCCTATCGCATTACCTCGCCTGTATATCCTTAAGTGATACTCATCCACTAGAATAAACCTTTCCACCTACGTATCCTCGCCCCCCCCTTGCCCCGTCCTCTATCCCAGGATAGCCACAGGGTTAATGCCCAGGCTAGATTGCATTTTGTGTACACGAGTGCTTAGGACGTCTGGCTCGCCTTCAGGACTACTTGGGAGGTTTGCCTCGTCTTCAGGGGAAGGAAAAAGAGGGTGCTCAAGGCAGGGTAACTCACTCCAGCCTGGGTCGTACTTGATGTTTCATGTTCTATTCAAGTTTGTGAATGTGTTGTGTGGTGTCGTTTTGGTTAAATGGAAAGGTTCTTGTCGTGCGCCCGTGCGTGTTCACCTACTTTTACCCATCTGCTTGTGTAGTTATAGGGGCCGAGTTTCTGATCCTGGGCCTCGTCTCTCTGTGCACGCGTGCGCGCGTGTGTGTGTACTCACCTAATTGTGGTTGCAGGGGTCGATTCATAGCTCCTGGCCCAGCCTTTTCACAGGTCTCTACTACGTCCACTTTCTCTCCCTGCTACATGAGCTTCATAATACCTCTTCTTAAAGCTATGTATGCATCCTGTCTCGACTACATCACTCTCCAGACTGTTCAACTTCCTGATAACGGGACACCTCTCTTCCTTTCTTAGATATTATAATCCTTGAAGTCAAACACATCCTGAAGATTCAGTTCTACAGACTCTTGAATAGGAATAAGATTTGTTCGGATTTTTAACCCGGCGGGTTAGCCACCCTGGATAACCCACGAAAGTCAGTGCGTCATCGAGGATTGTCTGTCTTATTTCCACTGAGGTCTTTTCATATTGTCCTCAGGATGCGACCCACACCAGTCGACTAACATTCAATACTGCTTGGTGAACAGGGACAGCAGGTATAAGGAAAAATGCTTAACGCTACCTCCTATGCCGGAGACTGAACTACGGACACTCAGTGTGTAAGGCGAGAGAGTTGCCAACCGAGCCATGACGCACCGTGGATGATCTTAGGCATTCTGGGTCCCTATGACAAATGTTCTAAACGTAGGGTTGTCATTTACTTATTTTCCTCTGTGCTTACAGAATATGCAGTCCAGAATTTTAAAAAAATAATAATATAATAGAAATATCAGTAGGATCATAAAACTAAAATGTCCCATTTATTTCGTATTAGATTCTCTGTGGAACACATAGACTATTATTCTTCTAAACAACTAAAAGGTCTAAACTAAGCAGCGACTCAGGTGTCCCGTAGCTCGGTTGACAGCGTACTCAACCACCCAGTGTGTCCACTCGGTACACCTGTTGTCCATGTTCACCTAGCAGCAAGTAGGTACCTGGGTGTTAGCCGACTGGCGTGGGTTGCATCATGGGGACAAAATTAACCTAATTTGCCAGAAATGCTCTGCATAACCAGGGTATTTCTATATAGCATGTCACTGATGTCAGCTATGGTCTGTAACTTGTATCATGTACTTGTAGAAATAAAGATTTATTATTTTTATTATTATAATTATCCTTCCACCTGGTGATGTTGGCATACAGATTTCCCAGACGCTTCACCAGAGTGACATCAAGTTCAGGGCAGCCATCTCCAGACTCCATTCACAGCATAACAAGATTAACCACTGGCAGCCTTACCAATACAAGCGGGTGTCTACCAAATTCCCTGTTGTGGATGTAACAGGGCATATATTGGTGAGACTGAGGGGGGTATTCATACAATAGAACTCATACAATACTCGTAAGACAAAGCGAGAACCCCCGTTGTGGAATTCATGGGGAGAAACAAGAACATCTAATGGACTGGACAAGAAAACTGTATTTGGAAGCAGAATACGCGTAAAAACGTCCAGTTTCATCAAATGGCACCAAGGAACGTTTAGCTTCTCAAAATCTATAGCCATACTCATCTTGATGCATTTTCCCAAACAGTGATTGCAGTAACCTCTCAGTAACCTGAGAGCGCCACCACTCTGACAGTCATTACATGACCACTCCAACCTTCAGTGAAAAGCCTAAAAAAGTTTTTCATGTGTAATGGATGAGCGCATATATTATATTATATAAACTTTAGTTAGCAAAACCTTCGGTCAACGCAGGATTCAAACACAGGGAAGAGTGTCAGGAGAATACCGAGAGCAATGGAATACTATTTGGAATACTCTCCATCTCTTTGTAAATAATTTCTTATAACATGTGCCATTTACCGACCTTGGAAAAGCTCAAGTTCGGTAAAAAAAAAATGTACATAGTGCATTTTTTACCAAACTTATCCTGAGTATGTTGGACAGCAGATACTTGCAACAACTATGGTACAGAGAGACACCTGGTTCACCTGGTGGTGAACTAGACGGTACAACAGTAGTGTCAGTCACGAGGTTTAAGATGAATATGAGAGATCACGTCGACAAATATTTTTTTTAAATCTACATTGATAAACCCACATCGATCATCCACCACAATGACTGATAGAGGCTCGATCCTTCGTTCTGTAAACGCGTCTCGATCTCTGACGTGGTGATCACACCACGTCACCCACCAGAAAACTAAGAGGTGGGGCAGATAGTTGAAGCTCAGAACCTCGCAAACTCAGTCAGGTAAACATAAACCAGCAAAATACACACACACATAAATATACACACGTATACAAGTGTAGCTGCACTTCAAAGGATCGTTTGAACTGTGATGCCGTTGCACTCTAGCAATACATGTATTGAAAAGATGATGATGAATGTGTTGTCTTATTGACGTCGACATACTTCAGCGAGAAACACACACATACACACACACACACACACACACACACACATACACACATACACATATACACACACACACACACATACACACATACACACATACACACATACACACACACACATACACATACACACACACACACACACACACATACACACATACACATATACACACACACACACACACACATACACATACACACACACACATACACACACACACATACACACACACATACACACATACACACATACACACACACATACACATACACACACACACACACACATACACACATACACATACACACACACACATACACACACACACATACACACACACATACACACATACACACATACACACACACATACACATACACACACACACACATACACACATACACATACACACACACACATACACACACACATACACATACACACATACACATACACACACACACACACACACATACACACATACACATATACACACACACACACACACACATGTGCACTTACACATTTACACAACTAAAGATTTGAAAGATTCACGCAGTATATGCACTCAATACTTTAATTGACGTAGATCAACATGGTATTTACTGCATCCGTTCTAATGCCGCATTTAAATAATTCTCAGTTAAATGCAAATTTATGTAGATATTCTTACAGATACATAAATGAACCGGAACGTGTGTGCATGTTCATGCTTATCACTGCATCGTTTACTTTTAATGTCCGTGTTTACTTTTACTGACAGAGAGAGAGAGGGGGAAGAGAGAGAG
>NC_091298.1:22665248-22772748 GCF_038502225.1 Cherax quadricarinatus
CGGGACCCCCATGTGGCTCCAGGTTTTCCCAGTCGATCTCCCTGTGGTTGAAATCGCCCATTACCAGTAACTTTGCTCTGCTCGAGTGAGCTCTTCTTGCCACCTCAGCCAGTGTGTCCACCATCACCCTGTTGTTTTCTTCGTACTCCTCTCTTGGCCTCCTGCAGTTCTGTGGTGGGTTATACATCACTCCAATGACTACTTTATGTTCTCCGGACTGAATTGTACCTACAATGTAGTCTCTTTCTCCAATCATGTCCATGCCTTCCATTTCCTCAAATCCCCATTGGTGTTTTATGAGCAGTGCAACCCCTCCTCCCCCTCTACTCCTTCTATCTTTCCTCAGGATCTGATATCCTGTTGGGAAGATTGTGTCTGTTATTGTCTCAGCGAGTTTTGTTTCTGTGACTGCTATGATGTCTGGGGATTTTTCACTGATTCTTTCATTCCACTCCTCATGTTTATTCGTTATTCCATCCGCGTTTGTGTACCAAACCTTTAGTTTCTTTTCTATCATTGTGGTCATGCAAGTATATTGGGGTTGGGGGAGCGAGAGCCTTGGTGGGGGCCTATATGGGGCTGTGGTGTAGGTGGGGTTTGTGTTGATGGGGGTGGGGTCAGAATGCCCATAAGGGACAGCTGTTGGGGTGAGGTTTGTGATATGGGGGTTGGTGGCAGAGGGAACAGTGAGTGGGTTGTAGTATAGGTTGCTCAGTTGCGTTGGTGTGTGTGTGTCTGTGTGTGTGTGTTGTATGTGGTGTGTGTGTGTCTGTGTGTGTGTGTGTGTTGTGTGTGTGTGTGTGTGTTGTATGTGGTGTGTGTGTGTGTGTGTGTGTGTGTGTGTGTGTGTGTGTTGTATGTGGTGTGTTTGTATCTGTGTGTGTGTGTTGTGTGTGTGTGTGTGTTGTGTGTGTGTGTGTGTGTGTGTGTGTGTGTGTGTGTGTGTGTGTGTGTGTGTGTGTTGTGTTGCATGTGGTGTGTGTGTGTCTGTGTGTGTGTTGTGTGTGTGTGTGTGTGTCTGTGTGTGTGTGTTGTGTTGTGTGAGTGTTGTGTGTGTGTGTGTGTGTGTGTGTGTGTTGTGTGTGTGTGTTGTATGTGGTGTGTGTGTGTGTGTGTGTGTGTGTGTGTGTGTGTGTTGTATGTGGTGTGTTTGTGTCTGTGTGTGTGTTGTGTGTGTGTGTGTGTGTGTGTATGTGTCGTGCCGAATAAGCAAAATTGAGCAATTATCAAGAACTCATTTAAAATTAAGTCATTTTTTAAATTTTCTCTTATTCGTTTAAAGATATATTTTTTTTTCATTTATGGAAATGTAAAAATTAGTAATCTTGTACCAAAAGAACCTTAGAAAACTTATCTAACCTTATTATAATAACCGCAATATAATTTAGCCTAATCAAACTAAATATATTTTAGACAACTTTACATTAATTTGATAATAAACAAGCACAACGAAATATATTTTTTTCGTAAGGCTCAGAATGATTTTTGCGATATTATTGCATACACAAATTTTCGCTTGCCTTATTCGGCAAGAAAAGCGTCGCTATTTAAGCCGCCAAAATTGCAAGTTTCACCTATTCGGCACGACATACACACACACACACACACATATATATATATATATATATATATATATATATATATATATATATATATATATATATATACAGGGTAGTAGAGTGTTCTGGATATTAACCTCATAATCTACCTTCACCTACAGTTGTCAAGTTCTAACCTAACAAACGCTATCGTAGCTCTTTTTCAATCTGTGTATAGCGTTTTTTTTCCTAAACCGACTCTTGTAGCACAAATCATTATCTCTTCACGTTAAGACTATATATACATAATTCCTAAGGTTCTTGTAGCTCGTCTGAGTCTTCATTTCCCTTTACCTGTTTCTTGTTGTGGCGGCTTCCCAGCTTTTTGAAAACACCTTACTTACCTTCGATGTGATAATATCCGTCTATCCATCCTCTATCCTAGTGCGTGAGGTTCAGCACTTTCTGGTTCTTATCATAGCTCGCTCTTATAAGTTTTGCAACAAATCTCGTTCTAGCTGGTGCGTGTGGTTGATGAGATAAGGGTTCACAGTCCTGAGCTTACATACTCTGTGGTGTCCACTAGGTTATGTGTAGCTTTCGAGTGCTGATCTGTGATCTGCTATATCTTCCCTAGGATACATGTTTTATGTTCACCACAGGTGATGTGTTTAGCAACAAGCTGACTAACCACAGGCCGATATTAATTTTAGATTCATCTCATCTCTATGCTCTGACCTAGACCTGTTTTGTCCGTCCCCAGTTATGAAAATCCATGTATTCCAGCTGAATTCCTGTTCTCCAGTGTTTAAAAGCCCTTTTATTTATTTTTTAGTCTGTCGAGGTCTCCCTGGAAACTGATCCTTTAGTCCATTTTTTTTTAATCCAGCTCATAAGTATGACCTCATCAGAGAGGGACAGGTAAGATTCAAACCTCTCAGAGAGATCAGTCACGTAAATTAGGAAGAGCATTGAACACAGTTACAGTACCTGTTGTGCCTCACCCACCACGCACTCCCACTCTAACACTTTTTAAACTTTTCCTTTCACATACGCTTATTTTTCTAGTTAATAGACCAGTGTGTTGCAGCCTGTGACCTACTTCTCAGCGAAGTTCCAGCCGCACCAGAGGGCCTACTCAACAATTGAAAAAGAGGCCCTTGAGTTGGTACTGGCCTTGGAGCACTTCGATATATATGTGGGCCAGACTTCGCAGGTGGTCACAGTCTACACCGACCACAACCCTCTAATTTATCTCCAAAATATGAAGAATCACAACACAAGAATCATGAGGTGGTTCCTCCGGCTGCAACCATATAATATCAGGGTAAAACATATCCCTGGCAATGAAAACAAGTTGGCAGACTCACTATCAAGAGTCTAGATTTTATATGTATTACGTTAGGATGTGTTAGGGACCTGTGGTAACCGGTTTCTAGCTTTTTTTCCCCCTTTTTATATGCTGTGATTATTATTATTATTATTATAATAAAAAAGAAGCGCTAAACCACGAGGGCTATACAGCGCTGATATATGCTGTGAGTTTTTTTTTTTTTAGTGAGGGAATGTCCTGCTTCCGTCCGCAGGTATCTTGGACGTACGTTAGCCCTACTGTCTGCTGTCTCTCTCTAAGCTTAGGCTTTAGTTTTATGTCGCGAATAAAGCTGAGCTCTATCTAAGAGTTGGATGGTCAAGAGGAAAGGCGGTCCCATTAAATGGTGCCATGGTGGCACGGTTACCAATGGGAGGTGGAAGCCTATTCCTGAGCCCTCTCGGGTTTGGGGTGTGGCGTGCAAAGAGTACGTAACCTTTATTCGGCGCATGTACACACCCTTATTGAAAGGCTGTCTCCCCAACCAGTGAACCAGTACTAGGGTCGAACAATGGGGCCCCATCGTTCGATCAGTACCCAGGTTCAGCCAATGAGAAGGTGGGTCTGGCAATCGTAGAGGTGTTGTGGGCACCACCTACCTGTATACCCTTGTCATTTCCATACAATAGCTGGTTGAGCACGGTTGTCCATTCTGTCTCCAGGCTGTCTTGGCTTTGTCTAAACCGTGTTGTACACATACATTTCCAGTATATAGTGTACGTATGTGTAAATATCCACATTGCTCTTCGTGAAGAAAAATATATTTCAAAGTCATTCAGCTGTGTTTCTTTTCCTTGCTCCCCTTTACACCCAGGATAACACGCCTTATTATCCCTGGGTTGTAACAACCCCTATCCAAACTTTACATGTAATTCAAAATATGGCAGAAAACCCAGTCCTACATTTCTTGTTTTATATATGTAGCACCGTCATAAAACTTCTGAATGCTCATAGGAGAAAATTTATCATCCCTGAATTCATGCTGGGTGATGAGGTTAATGGGGCTGAAGCCCCCTTCCCACGTATCAATACTTTTTATATTAACCAGTAACTACATTAGCACGTCAGTGAAGCAACTTCACAAACATACTGAAAATCGTATGATTTTATAACCAATTTCTTTGATTTTTTTCATAATGATGTGATTTTTAAGGCATCCCAGATTGATATCCTGGCTCCACTACTATCTACCCAACTCTGTAGATAGTGCGAGGAACTTGTCTTTGCAGTTTTCTAGGGAAATTTCAGCTAATACATATATATGTCAATGAGGCTGGTATGCAGCTCAGTATCTCCTGTTTGTTCCCTTGTTCACATGTTAACGTCGTTAGCGTTTTTCCCGATTTCTGGTAGCTGGCTAGCCTCCGATGTCCTATTGAAGATTCTCACTGTGGATACTCGCTTGTTAGTGATGGGAGGTGGTTGAGTCTCAGTATCTGGCTCTGCCACTTGTCGGATTTGCTTCCTCCTAGCCTAGGTTTTGTCATACCTCTGCTTAAAACTATGTATGAAACCTGGTTCCGCTACTTCATCGTCAACATCCTTTCCCTTCCCGAGCACCTTCAGGCCGAGAAAATACTTTTGTTTGCACAGCTCAGTTTTACAGGCTAAGAGCTGTTATCCTACCTCAGCTCATTTCAAAGCCCAACAATATCTAAGGAATACTACAACCCCAGGATGCGACCCGCAACAGTCGGCTAACACCCAGGTAGGGCGACGTGCACAGGGGCAGTAGGAGTAAGGAAATATGCCTAACGTTTCCTGACATGCCTTTGACTCATCTGTGTCTAACTTCCAACTGTGTCCTCGTACTTATTTTAGCCTCTCCTCTGAATATTTTTTATATTGTTATCATGCATCCTCTGGTTCTTCCATTCTCTAAGACGTCAAGTTCAGTTCTTTTAGTCTCATTCCTAAGTTCATTTTCCTTAATTTTATTACTATCCTTACTGCGTGCCTTTGAACTTTCCCCAGTTTCTTAACATGCTTTATCAAGTGAGTGTATCATGCGGATGTTACCGTAAGTGACTGTGTTGAGACTCCTAACAGTTTTACATTCGCCAAAGTAGCGTTCACTGCAGTGGTTATTTGCTACATGTGCTCATTAGGTGACATGTTCAACATAATACTGAGTGAAGTTTCCAGTCACTACTCCCTTCAGTCTACACACAGTTTTTGGTCTTATTTCTCGTTACTCAATTCTCAGAATCTTACATTTGATGGGGTTGAATTCCTGTAGTCATTTGTCAGACTAATCCTGCAATTTATGCGGGTCCATTTGTAACATTTGACTTCTTCGATATGAACCTTATTAACTGCACATCATCAGGAGCTAAGGATCCATCTGAGTCTCCCCCTTATCACATCATTCACCTGTACCAGAAACATTACTGGTCCCAAATACCGAGATTCGTGGAGCACTACTTGCTACATTTACCATTTTAACTTCTCTTATTTTGCAGGCACTATTCGTCTCCTTCACATAATGTACTCTTTGATCCACTAAAGTGTATTTCCTGGAACACCTGCCAGCTCAAGGTTTTAGCCCAGATTGTTGTGAGGTATGGTGTTAGAGGCCTTCTTGCAGTAAATGCTGTCATTCTCTCTCTCTCTCTCTCTCTCTCTCTCTCTCTCTCTCTCTCTCTCTCTCTCTCTCTCACTCTCTCTCGCTCTCTCCTTCCCCCCTGCCTCTCTTCTATCACCTTCTCATAGAACTTCAGCAGGTTCCTGAAGTAAGATTTGCTATTTGTAAATCCGCAATAGTCATTGTCTATAAAACCGCTTCTTTGCAAGAGCTCCAATACTCTCATTCTGATTATCTTTTATCTTATAGCATACAGCATCGGTGATGCTGACCAGAAGTGTAATGCTGATAAGGCTTCCTGTGTGTGTGTGTGTGTGTGTGTGTGTGTGTGTGTGTGTGTGTGTGTGTGTGTACTCACCTAATTGTGGTTGCAGGGGTCAAGTCGTAGTTCCTGGCCTCGCCTCTTTAGTGGTCGCTACTAGGTCACTGAGATTTATCATACCTCTTCTTAAAGCTATGTATTGATTCTGCCTCCACTACATTACTTTCCAGACTATTCCACTTCCTGACAACTCTGTGACCGAACAAGTACTTCCTAACATTCCTGCGACTCGTCTGAGTCTTTGACTTTCAATTGTGGCCCCTTGTTGCTGTATCCCATCTCTGGAACATCCTGTCTCTATCCACCTTGTCTATTCCTCTAAGTATCTTAAATGTCGTTATCATATTCCCCCTTATCTCTCCTCTCCTCCTGTGTCGTCAGGTCGACACCCCTTAACTTCTCCCCATAGGACATGCCTCTTAGCTCCAGGACTAGTCTCGCTGCAAACTTTTGCACTTTCTATAGTTTCGTAACGTGCTTGGCCAGGTGTGGGTTCCAAACTGGTGTTCCGTATTCCAATATGGGGCATGACGTACACGGTGTACAGAGTCCTAAACGATTCCTTACTTAAATTTCGGAATGCTATTCTTGGGTTTGATAGGCGTTCGTATGCTGTAACAGTTACTTGGTTGATGTGCGTCCCAGGAGATATGTTCGGTACTATACTCACCCCAAGATCCTTATCCTTGGGTGAGGTTTATAGTCTATGGCTCCCTCAACTGTACTCCGTTTACGGTCTTCTTTGCCCTTCCCCGATATTCATAACTTTGCGCTTGGAGAAGCTGAACTCCAGGAGTCAGTTTCTGGCCCAAACCTTCACCTTGTCCAGATCCCTGTTTAATCCTGCCTGGTGCTCCTCCGATTAAATTCTCCTCATTTACTTCACTCTGTGTGTGTGTGTGTGTGTGTGTGTGTGTGTGTGTGTGTGTGTGTGTGTGTGTGTGTGTGTGTGTGTGTGTGTGTATTTTTTTGGGCCGGGAAAATTCCGGTAAAATGAGGAGAAAGTAAAAAAAAGAAGAAAGGGAGGCGGGGAGATTAAAGTATTTTTTATTATTAATAAACTCACTTTTGAAAACACTGATAAGATGAAGACGTTTTTGAAAGTTAAACTAGCCCGACACACCCGAAGTTTAAATTTGGGGGGAGAGTGGGGGGTGGGGGTGAGGTCGGGGGTGAGGGAGGGATTAGTAAAGGGAAGCCCGGGGGTAAGTGGGGGTGAGTGAGGAAGAGGGAAGGGAAGGAAAAGGGGGAAAAATTACAAAAGGGGGGGAGAAGGAAGGAGTAAAAAAAAGGAAAAAGGGAGCAAAAAAAAAATCTGAAAAGTGAGAGAGATGGGTAAGCAAGGTATAAAGAAGTGAAGAAAAAATTGAACGAACCAAATGAGCAAGAAAAGTGAATTAACAAAATTAAGGGCAGAAAGTGAGGGGGAAAATAGAGTGAGAAAAGGAGTGAACAAAAGGTTTAAACCCCAACAACAATATTAGTGATATTAAAAATTACCAACAGCTGGCTCCCCACCCCTTTTGAAATTCCTATTGACCCAAATATTTCCCCGTGACTAACGTAGTGGTTGGTTATCAAAATATATCGGAATTTTTTTCCCAAATTTTTGGGAAACCCAAGAATGTTTTAAAACACAGGGGATTTCCCATACAGATCAGCTCATTCAGAATTCAAATTTATTTTCAAACAACCATTAAAAAAAAAAAAAAAGGGGGAAAATTTTTCCGTTAAATTAAGAAACGATTTGGAATTTCCCTAAATTTAAGATGGAGTGAAATTTTGGTCTTAGTTATTATTTTTTTTGTTTTGGGGAATAAAACAAAAATGTCTGTGTTAAAAAATAAAATTTACTGTCTGTATCCATCCGGACAGACAGACAGACACACACACACACACACACACACACACACACCCACACACACACACACAAAACCTACACACACACACACCACACCACCCCACACCACACCCGCCCGCACACCCCCCCTTTCCTTCTCTCTCTCTCTCTCCCTCTCTCTCCCTCCTTCTCCCCCTCTCCCCCTCTCTCTCCCCTCTCTCTCCCCTCTCTCTCTCCCCCCCTTTTCCCCTCTCCCTCCCTCTCTCCCTCCCCCTCTCCCCTCCCCCCTTTCCCTCTCCCTCTCTCTCCCCTCCCCGGGCCCCCCCTTTTCTCCCCCTCTCTCTCCCCCTCTCCTCCCCCTCCTCTCCTCTCTCCCCTCTCTCCCCCCTCTCCCCCTCTCTCTCCCCCCTCTCCCCTCCCCCTCCCCCCTCTCTCTCTCCCTCCTTCTCTCCCCTCTCTCCCCCTCATCTCCCTCCCCCCCTCCCCCCACCCCCTCCCTCTCTCTCCCCCCTCTCTCTCCCTCTCTCCCCTCTCTCTCCCCCCCTCTTTTACCCCTCTCTCCCCCTCTCTTTCTCCCTCTCTCCCTCCCCTCTCCCCCTCTCCTCTCTCTCCCCCCTCTCTCCCCCTCTCCTCCCCCCCTCTTTTATCCCTCTCTCCCCCCTCCCCTCTCCCCTCTCTCTCCTCCCACCTCCTTTCTACCCTTTCTCTCCCCCCCTCCTCTTTTTACCCTCTCTCTCTCCCCCCACCCCCCCCCCTCCTCTAGCCTTCTGTCTGCAAAAAAAAAAAAATGGGGGGTTAGAGGACGGAAAAACCAGAGATCTGGTAGACAACCCAGGAGGAAAGATAGGTTGGGGCTAAAAAAGGGGAGGAAGAGGGGGGAAAGGGAAGGGGAAACTTGGTAAAAAATGGAGGAGGATGGCTAAAGGGTGCGGAAGTGGGAAGTACAGGTCTTCAGCAAAAGGGTGGATACAGGGCTTAAAAAAAACCCAAAAAAGCCTGAAGCAGATTATAAAAATGACAATTCAGATGTGACATCAGGAAATTAAAAGTCAGGGGGAGACAAGGGGAGGGAAAGTTAACCTTAAAGACATCCCAACACGAAGGCCCTACCCAGCCCCAGGGGGGCCCGGGGAAAAGACGAGACACACTGAGATCGAACGACAGGTCTGAAGACAATAAAGGGAAATTTTCAAAGTCAGGCGCAGAAAAGGGATGGTAAGAAAAAAGGGGAGATAAAAATCCTTAATGGGGCCCCCATCAGCCCCAGGGGGCCGGGAAAAAGACGATGAGCCCCTTTAAGACGCGGGGGCCAAGACAATGAAGGTTTGTTATATGCAGAAAAATTCTAACAGCCAACTGCAGTAGAAAGGGGACAGCTGGTCAGGAAAGAAAAGTTCACTGAAATAGAATTTTCCCAGATATGGGGGGGACTGAAGGCAAGAACAGCAAGGGGAAAGGGGAAATAAAACGCCTCAGAGGAAGCAGATGGGGGTGGGGGGAGGAAAAGGGCAAACCCGGTTTTTGTGTACGGGCCCCGGGAAGGGGCCCAACTTTGAAGAAATAAAACAGGAGGAAAAAAAAAGGGGATTAAGGCATCATAAAAAACAATAGGGAGGGCAAATGCCCCGGGGTGACAAATTTTCGGGAAATTGGGTGGTTTGGGGAAGGATCGGCCTGTAAAAGGAAAAAATTTCAAGGAAGAAAATTTTGAACCGGGATTCTGAAAGGGAAAAAGGGAAGACTGGGGGACAAAGGGGGGGTACCAGAAAAATATCCCCTCTTTTGGACAAAACCCAAAGAAAAAAAGGGGACTACACTGAAAGAGGGGGTACAGAGCCCAAAGGAGGAACGAGAAGCAATGAAAAAGCAGGACCCAGACACAGGGGGAAAGGGGGAAAACACACCCCCAAATCTCCCCCCAAAAACCCCCACCCATGAAAACCCCAACCAAAAAAAGAAACCCTATACTAAAACCCCCACCACTGTTCCTCTGCCTTAACCCATATCACAAACCCCCCCCCAAAAGCTGCCCCTTAGGGGCATTCTGACCCCCCCCCACCCCAACAAAAACCCCCCACCTACACCACCCCCAAAAATTTCCCCCAAAAACCTCGCCCCCCAACCCCAATATACCCCATTGACCACAATGATAGAAAAAAAAACAAGGTTTTTTGGTACACAAACGTGGATGGAATAACGAAAAAACATGAAGTGGAATGAAAGAATCAGTGAAAAATCCCCAGACATCCGGTTAAATCACAGAAACAAAACTCGCTGAGACCCAAAAACAACAATCTTCCCCAAAAGGATATCAGATCCCCGAGGAAAGATAGAAGGAAAGAGGGGGGGGGGGGGTTGCACTCCCATAAAACACCAATGGGGATTTTAGGAAATGGAAGGCATGGGGAATTTTATTGGGGGAAAGAGACTTCCCCTTGGAGGGCAATTCAGTCCAAAAAATATAAATATTGGGTGATGGGATTTAATCCACCCCCAGGGGCTTTTCAGGGGGGGCCCAAAAGAGGAGTACGGGGGAAAAAAACAACAGGGTGATGGTGGACAACCCGGCTGGGGGTGGCAAAGAAGGCTTTCCCGAGCAGAGCAAAGTTACTGAATGGGCGATTTCAACCACAGGGGGATCGACTTTGGGGAAAAACCCGGGCCACATGGGGGGCCCAAACATGGAGAGCCAAGATGATGGATGGGTACTTTAAAACCTCATGCATCAACATGTCCCCCGGGCACAACCAGAGGGGGGGGATGAGCCAGCAAAACTGGATCTTTTGCCCCCCTGAGCAGTTCGGGCATCGAGGACATCACTTTGAGAGGCCCCCTTTGGGGTAACGATCATGTGGTTTTGAGTTTTGGCTATATAGTAGAGTTCAAGGGAAGGTAACAGGAACTGGGGACAACCCAAAATATAAAAGGGGACCAGGTATGAGAAACTTCCTGCAGGAGGGCCCCGTGGGGCAGAGAAATGGTAGGAAAATCAGTAAACGAGATGATGGGTTTTGGGAAACCCAAAATGCAAAGGGGGCAGAGGGGGAAAATTTTGTTTTCCCCAAGGGGAAAAAGAAATAATAGGGAAGACCAAAACGGTCCGGTTTCCGAAGGGAGGGGGGAAACAAGTGCAACAGAGAATGGAAAAGGTACAGGAGGGCAAGGGGCCCAGGAAAACAAAGGGGGATTAGTAGAAGAGCCAGAAACGGTATGCGGGAGATAAGGGGGGGAGGCCCAGCGACAGTATGAAAAAACACATAGCATCGAAAGTCAAATCTGACCCGAAAATCTTTTTATAGCCACATTAGGGGGAAAGGAAAAAAGCCGCGACCCGGTGATAAGGCTGGGGAAGAAGGTTTTGGGAAAAACCCCCAAGAAAAAGATTAAAGGGGGAGGGGCCCAACCGAGTTTAAGGAAATATTTACAGTAGAGACAGGAAAGGACTCTGGGGACAGACCAGATGGGGACACTAAAACAAGGGGTTACACCAACAAGTGTTGGACGACATACAAAAGATGAGGAGGAGGGGGAAGAAACTGCTAAGGGGCATCGATACTTTAAAGGCAATGGGGCCCGGGCAACATCTCTCCCTGGGTCCCCCCAGAGGGGGCAGATATTTTGTGCCCCACACCCCAATCTTCAACACATCCCCGGGAAAAAGGGCAACTACCTGAGGTATGGAAGGGGGGCAAATGTAGTTCCCATTTTTAAAAAAGGGGACAAGAAAAAAGGCACTAAACTATAGACCTTTTATTTACGTATAGTATGCAAAATTTGGAAAGATTATCAGGAGGAGAAAAGGGGGGAGAACCCGGGAAAGGAAAAGGAGGTTAAATGCCAACCAACGGGTTCCCGGGGGAAAAGGCCCAAAACCCGTGTCCAAAATTTTGGAGTTTTTTGTTTAAAAAAACAAAATGGGGGAGAGAGAGGGGGGGGTTGGTTTCATTTTCTTGGGGCTGCAAAAAGGCCTTTTTACACAGTTCCCCACAAGAATTAGTGCAGAAGCTAGAGCATCAGGCGCATATAACAGGAAGGGGGACTGCAATGGATCAGAGTACCTGACAGGGGGGCAACAACGGTCATGGTAAGAATGATGATCACAGTGGGCACCTTTACAGAGGGGTCCCCGGGGTCGGTCCCAGGACCCTGCTACGGTTTTGGAACGAAAACCCGGGAAGGAATTAAGTGTCCCTGTTTGCAGATGATGTGAAGTTAATGAGGAGAATTAAATCTGAAGGACCCGGGTGGGGAACTTCAAAGAGACCCGGGCAGACTGGGCACCTGGTCCAACAAAAACCCCTTTGGGAAATTTTAACCTGCCCAAAAGCAAAGTCATGAAGATAGGGGGAAAGGGGAAGAAGACCACAGACAGAGTATAGGCTGGGTGGCCAAAGACTGCAAACCTCACTCAAAAAAAGATCTTGGGGTGAGTATAACACCAAAAATTTTTCTCCGGGAAACACACATCCCAACGTTTAATCCAGCATGGGCGCCCGGCAAAAATGGGGGAACAGCATTTTGACACCTTAGTAAGGAATCAAGAAAACTGCCCCGTGGTCAGGCCCCATCTGGAGTATGCACCCGTTTGGAACCCGCACTTGATAAAGGGATGTCAAAAAACTAGAGAAAATACAAAAGGGTTTTCAACAAGGTTGGGTTTCCCGAGCTAAGGGGAAAGTCCTATGAAGAAAAAATTAAGGGGAAAACAATTTGGACACTAAAAGGAGGGTCAGGGAACATGATAACGACATATAAAAAACTGGGTTTAAAAAAGACAAAGGGGGACAAAGGAAAAGGATGTTCCAGGGGGGAAAACAGAAACAAGAGGCCACATGGAAGTTGAAGACACAAATGAGTCCAAAAGATAGTAAGGAAATATTTCTTCAACCTTTGAGTTGAAAGGGAGTGGGAAAAGCCTAGAAAAAAGTAGTGGGGGGCAGGAACCATACAGTTTTAAAAACGAGGGGTTTTATAAAGCTCAGGAGCGGGGAGAGAGGGGCTAGTAGCAACCCAAAAAGGGGGCGGGGCCCGGAGCCAGGACTGACCCCTCAACCACAAATAGGTGGGGGAAAACACGTACAGTGTGAGGTGGATTAAGTCTTTTTTTGATCTCAGGGAAAAGGGGGGCTTGGGAAAAGCCCGTGTTATAAGCAGCAAATTCCCCTAAATGGGGAGAGAGAGAGAGGAGAGAGAGAGAGAGAGCTAAGGGTAGTATGGCTCAGGTTGGGGTTTTAGGAGGGGGAGAAGATTACAGTAAAAGTAGGTTTAGAAAAGGGGGAAATTTTAATTCACATCGGTTTTTTTATATTTATAGATGGGGCTGTAAAAAGAAATGCTAGGTTGTTGTGAGGGGCAGGGGTTAAATTATGGGGGAAACAAATAAAAAAAATATATATTTTATATATATATATAATATATATATATATATATATATATATATATATATATATATATATATATATATATATATATAACACATTAACATAAATGAAAAAAAAATACCCCTTTAAAAAGATAAAAGAAACTTTTTGAGCTTTTTTTCTTGACCATTTTACCTATATATATATTGTCACATGATGCCCTGGATAAGGGTAGGAAAATGATTTTCAAACTTGAAAGTTGTAATTATCCCCGGTTTTAAAAAAAGTACAGGGCACCTTTTTAAAATTGACTGTAAGAGGGGGCATACTTTTTTAAAATTTATTTGATGACGACTGCAGGGGCATCGCAGTTAGGCGGTTTTGGGGATAGCCAGGCATCCCGATGAATAGGGGGGAGAACTGTTTTCCCCCAATGTCTCAAAACAGCCTGCCACTTTTCCCGGGGCGGGTATTTTTAATTTTGGGAATCTGGCGATTGGTATCGGGCCCCCAGGGTCACAGGGGGGTTCTTTTGCTGGGTTTTTAAAGGGCTCGTTCTCCCGGGGAAACAACATTAAAATTTCATTGATCTCTCGGTTTGGGGGAAAAATTTGCATTTGGCCCCTGTTCAATTGAACCCCGATTGTCCTTGGGGCTTTTTTTTTTCTGGATGACCTCCCATGGAATTTATTTTTGGGGACTAAGGGGACCCCAACCCAAGGGAAAAGAAAGTTGATCTCACTGGACAGGAAATTTTATGAGTTCTTTTAACCGGGGTGAAAAAAAGGGGGGCGAGGGTCTCCCCGCTGCCCCCTTTTCTCGAAAAAGATTTCGTTCACCAAACAGGAGTTTAGAGGGACAACTGCAACGAGGTTGGGCGGAGAGGAGGGGGGGAAAATCGACCAACACCACAAGACGCATCTCTTCTCATTAATTTAAAAATATTGACAAAGTTCAATTCAATCCCCAAAACTTTTTTGCTCCGGGAAAAGGTGCATTCGTGCCGGGGGAAAAACCAAACCCCTAGCTGCTCTTTGAATAGCAGTCCCCATAACCGCCAACAGCATTTCATGTCTTTTCCCCAAACTTTTTATCTTTACACACTTTGGGAAATCTGGTGCACAGAAGGTTCTCGAAAAAAACACCGGTGCTGGTTGAAGCATTACGCATCTAGTGTGGCCCGAAACCCTTTGGGGAAAACCATCCGCTGAGCCTGGTAAAAGAACCAACAGCCCTTTTACACTTTTTGCATTCAGAAGGTTAAGGGGAAATTTTCCGGGAGGGTTTAGGGGGGGTCAATGGTTTGTGTTTTAAAACTCCGGGTGCTGTAGTGAGATCAATTTTTCCTCACTAATTTAACCCCTTTTCCCAAACCCAGAAGATTTCCCTTCCCTCCATTTTTTTTTTCTAATTTCGACTCTGATTTTTTAGGTTTAAAAATTTTTCTTTTTTTTTGATTTCCCCGGGGTGTTTTTTTGCACTAGGGGGAAGAAGATGTGACTGTCATCTTTCCAAAGGAAATTTCATTTATTGCCTGGATAACAGATGTTACTAAAAAATCTTCCCCGGGTGTGACAGCAAGAGGGGGTTTAATCAAGATCCAGTTATTGGCGGGGTCACTAACTTTCTAAAAAAGAAAGGAAAGGGGAGAGAGAAGAGAGAGAGAAGAGAGAGAGAGAGAGAGAGAGAGAGAGAGAGAGAGGGGGAGAGAGACAGAGAGAAGAGAGAGAGAGAGAGGCAGGGCAAAACAGACAGACATACAGGGAAAAAAACATATAATTCCAACATCTCAGCATTTAGCATATGGCTGAGGTAAAACTCACACATTTGGGAAGGGTGTGCGTGCCCTAGATTTTGGGGTGTGGGGCGGCCCCACTGGGTTTTATGCTGTGTGTGTGTGTGTGTGTGTTGGTGCTAAAAGCCAGGTTTTTTAGTTTCTTTCCCCGATAAAAAACCGACTGGTACAGAGGTTGGGGAAAGAGGGGGAAACAAGGGTTAAAACACACAGCACCAAAACCCCGACAACACAACACACCACAACACACACCACCACCACCCCACCACCACACCCACACACACAACACCCCAGGGTCCCTTAAAATTAAAAACCCCTTTTTGGAACTAATGTCAATACCCCCTAAATTTGTTTATTTTACCGTATATAAAATTCCTTTGAAAAGAAAAGGGGTTAAACAGGATTGATTTCCTAACAATTACTCCTCTATCAACTTGTTTTTAATTTTGAACAAGGGAAATTTTTCCCGGGGTTGAACAATGTGTTTGGGGTTTCCCCTACGCTCCCGAACAACAGTAATAATATGACTGTTCAACCGAAAAGAAAAAACCGGGAAATTTTTTAAATGTCTTGGTTAGGGAACGACAATGTTCCCCCAGAGGGGAAAAGGGGGGCAATAAAATTTTACCCTCCCCAAACGCATAACAATCACGATAAAACCTCCCCACAAGAAAAAACCCCCGTGTTATTTTGATTTTGAGAGAACAGTATCATGATAAGACAGGGGGTTGTGGGGTCCTTTTTAAATTTGGAAAAAATAACAATATTGCCCCTACGAACCAAAAACAAAAAGGGGTTCCCATCAAGAAAACCAAAAAAAGTGTTCAAAAACCCGGGGTAAATATAGATCAAAAAAGCAGTGTTTATCTCTGAGCGACAGGGGGGTAACGCAGGCTGATGGGAAAGGCCTGTGGTTGATGGAAGAGGCCTGTGGTTGACAGGTGAGGCGTGTGGTTGATGGGTGAGGCGTGTGGTTGATGGATGAGGCGTGTGGTTGATGGGTGAGGCGTGTGAATGATGGGTGAGGCGTGTGGTTGATGGATGAGGCGTGTGGTTAATGGGTGAGGCGTGTGGTTAATGGGTGAGGCGTGTGGTTGATGGGTGAGGTGTGTGGTTGATGGGTGAGGCGTGTGGTTGATGGGTGAGGCGTGTGGTTGATGGGTGAGGCGTGTGGTTGATGGGTGAGGCGTGTGGTTGATGGGTGAGGCGTGTGGTTGATGGGTGAGGCGTGTGGTTGATGGATGAGGCGTGTGGTTGATGGGTGAGGCGTGTGGTTGATGGGTGAGGCGTGTGGTTGATGGGTGAGGCGTGTGGTTGATGGATGAGGCGTGTAGTTGATGGGTAAGGCGTGTGGTTGATGGGTAAGGCGTGTGGTTGATGGGTAAGGCGTGTGGTTGATGGGTCAAGCGTGTGGTTGAGGGTGAGGCGTGTGGATGATGGGTAAGGCGTGTGGTTGATGGGTAAGGCGTGTGGTTGATGGGTAAGGCGTGTGGTTGATGGGTGAGGCGTGTGGTTGATGGGTGAGGCGTGTGGTTGATGGGTGAGGCGTGTGGTTGATGGGTAAGGCGTGTGGTTGATGGGTGAGGCGTGTGGTTGATGGGTGAAGCGTGTAGTTGATGGGTAAGGCGTGTGGTTGATGGGTGAGGCGTGTGGTTGATGGGTAAGGCGTGTGGTTGATGGGTAAGGCGTGTGGTTGATGGGTGAGGCGTGTGGTTGATGGGTGAGGCGTGTGGTTGATGGGTAAGGCGTGTGGTTGATGGGTAAGGCGTGTGGTTGATGGGTAAGGCGTGTGGTTGATGGGTGAGGCGTGTGGTTGATGGGTGAAGCGTGTAGTTGATGGGTAAGGCGTGTGGTTGATGGGTAAGGCGTGTGGTTGATGGGTGAGGCGTGTGGTTGATGGGTGAGGCGTGTGGTTGATGGGTAAGGCGTGTGGTTGATGGGTAAGGCGTGTGGTTGATGGGTAAGGCGTGTGGTTGATGGGTGAGGCGTGTGGTTGATGGGTGAGGCGTGTGGTTGATGGGTAAGGCGTGTGGTTGATGGGTAAGGCGTGTGGTTGATGGGTAAGGCGTGTGGTTGATGGGTAAGGCGTGTGGTTGATGGGTAAGGCGTGTGGTTGATGGGTAAGGCGTGTGGTTGATGGGTAAGGCGTGTGGTTGATTGGGAAGGCGTGTGGTTGATGGGTCAGGCGCGCGGTTGATGGGTCAGGCGTGTGGTTGCTGGGTAAGGCGTGTGGTTGATGGGTAAGGCGTGTGGTTGATGGGTTAGGCGTGTGGTTGATGGGTAAGGCGTGTGGTTGATGGGTAAGGCGTGTGGTTGATGGGTAAGGCGTGTGGTTGATGGGTAAGGCGTGTGGTTGATGGGTAAGGCGTGTGGTTGCTATGGTAAGCCTCGTAGGTGAAATTTATGGTTGAAACTTTGCTTTTCACAAATAAAAAATAACACCAAAATCACAAAGTTACTGAGTCCTTTTTTTCATTTCTCTTTTTTTTTTTTTGCATAGACACACACACGTACAAATCACAAAAGCTAAAAACTGACCCATAATTAAAAGTTTGACAAGAACGAACAGCATGATAATACGTATGCTCACACTAGGTCAAAAAATCCTACACAATATTAATAAAAGAATAATTTTTTAAGTGTCCCCTTAAGCTTCGTCGAGGTCTCTACAGGCATCACGATAATTATATATAAAAAATAATGTACAAGAACGCAATGGCAGAAATGTATGCCAATGAGCAGAAGGCTTCAAGGGACTGACTACCATTTATCAATGCTGAAGGACTGATCACTTTAGAAATGCTTCCGCACTTCTTTTGTCTTCAAGTGTTATAATCGCCTTAATTCGATAGAAGGAACCTGCTGTGCTGGTGAAAACTTTTATCAATAATGGTGTCTAAGTGATGCACATGTATCATACTTATCATGCCTCAACTTGCACATTACAGGGCAATAAATGTCAACCAGCAAGTGGGTGTTGCTGGTAAATGACACGTGTTATTTATCCTCACTCTACAAAGAACTGTCTTATTTTTGACAACTGTTGTGGAAAAGAGAGTCAAATACCCACCTGGTGCTCAGAACTGGATAACATGTTGCTTGTCTGTAGGGCCCACCAGACTCTCAGTTTTAATGGGACGTAACCATGAAAGAGGCCCAAGAGGCCACTATTAGACAGAAGTCCACTATGGAGTATAATTGATATACCAGCCATTCCCCCCACATCTGCTTGCTCATTACCGTGAAGTTAATGAACAAGCAGAAGCACGACTCTGTGTCGTTACAACAGACATTGTATAATGGACGAACCTTGGTTTCCTGTATATTTAGCTGGATATCTTTACTGCATGTTGGTCGATTTACATATACTTCACTGGAAGAAATTAGCAACTTCTCTTCTCCCCCCATCACCCTCTCTCTCTCTCTCTCTCTCTCTCTCTCTCAAATGAACGTGACAATGCGTTGGAAAATAAATACATTCAGTTTATTTTTTCTGTGTTTGAGACCTCGTAGTGCTTCATGCATCACCATTGTAATTAAAATAATCAACAGTTGAGAGTGAAAAAAATATTTGTATCCTCGGTTTAACCTTTGCAAAAAAAAAAAAAAAAAAAAGCGACCTTAACACAGATTACTTTTATGTTAATTTCTGGGATCTGAGGCCACGAACCTATATGAAAATCACGAATTAAATAAGTGGAAAAAAAAGGGATTGGTGTGAGTAAAATGTATCTTGCACTCATTTTTTTTTTTGGATGGATGGGTAGAGTATATTAAAATCCAGGATGAGACACAACACGCTCGTCAACTTAATGCACTATATATATAAAAAAAAAAAGTTTTATTCCGGAACACCAGATGTCTCGTCTTAAGATGGATCTTGGCTCACCCGAATTATTAATACAAAATAATGTTCGTTTTCTTTGTAATACATCATAGAGGAAATACTCATAGTTTAATACTACATAAATGTAATACTGCTTAATGATTATATATATATATATATATATATATATATATATATATATATATATATATATGTATGTAGGTATATATATATATATATATATATATATATATATATATATATATATATATACATATTTGTCGTGCCGAATAGGTAAAACTGGTTAAGTAGCAAGAACTCATTTAAAATTAAGTCCTTTCTAAAATTTTCTCCTATACACTTAAATATATATGTTTTTTTCAATTATGTTAATGTGAAAATTAATAGTTTTGTACCAAAAGAACCTTAGAAAACTTACCTAACCTTATAATAAGCACAATTTAATTTAGCTTAATCCAATTAAATATATTTTAAATAAGTTAACAGTAATTTAATAATGAACAAACACAATGAAACATATTTTTTCATTATGTTCAGAATGATTTTTGCGAAATTATTGCATACACAAACTTTCGCTTGCCTTATTCGGCAAGAAGAGCGTTGCTATTTAAGCCAAAATCGCAAGTTTTGACTAATCGGAGCGACAGCCAATACATTGGCTGGCGCCAAGGTATTGGTCCAGTGTGGTACGGCGGTAGAGAACTGCGTACCTTGTTCCAAGGTTCGAGTCTCGTTCGTCCAGAGATTAGTTTTGTGAATATTTCGCCTGTTCTGCAAATTCTAAACATATAATATATATATATATATATATATATATATATATATATATATATATATATATATATATATATATATATATATATATATATATATATATGTACATATAATATTCTTTCAACAAACCGGCCATATCCCACCGAGGCAGGGTGGCCCAAAAAGATAAACGAAAGTTTCTCTTTTTAAATTTAGTAGTTTTTGCAGAAGGAGTTACTAGCCCCTTGCTCCTGGCGTTTTAGTCGCCTCTTACAACACGCATGGCTTGCGGTGGAAGAATTCTGTTCCACTTCCCCACGGAGATGAGAGGAAATAATCAAGAACAAGAAATAGTAAAAAAATAGAAGAAAACCCAGAGGGGGGTGTGTGTGTGTATATATATATATATATATATATATATATATATATATATATATATATATATATATATATATATATATATATATATATATATGCTTGTTTGTGTATGTGTAGTGTGACTTAAGTGTAAGTAGAAGTAGCAAGACATACCTGAAATCTTGCGTGTTTATGAGACAGAAAAGACACCAGCAATGTTAAATGATCAGTTATGGAAGGAGAAAAGAGAATATGAATGTGTAAATTCAAGAATTATGTGGATTAAAGTAAAGGTTGGATGCGAGAAGTGGGTCATAATAAGCGTGTATGCACCTGGAGAAGAGAGGAATGCAGAGGAGAGAGAGAGATTTTGGGAGATGTTAAGTGAATGTATAGGAGCCTTTGAACCAAGTGAGAGAGTAATTGTGGTAGGGGACCTGAATGCTAAAGTAGGAGAAACTTTTAGAGAGGGTGTGGTAGGTAAGTTTGGGGTGCCAGGTGTAAATGATAATGGGAGCCCTTTGATTGAACTTTGTGTAGAAAGGGGTTTAGTTATAGGTAATACATATTTTAAGAAAAAGAGGATAAATAAGTATACAAGATATGATGTAGGGCGAAATGACAGTAGTTTGTTGGATTATGTATTGGTAGATAAAAGACTGCTGAGTAGACTTCAGGATGTACATGTTTATAGAGGGGCCACAGATATATCAGATCACTTTCTAGTTGTAGCTACACTGAGAGTAAAAGGTAGATGGGATACAAGGAGAATAGAAGCATCAGGGAAGAGAGAGGTGAAGGTTTATAAACTAAAAGAGGAGGCAGTTAGGGTAAGATATAAACAGCTATTGGAGGATAGATGGGCAAATGAGAGCATAGGCAATGGGGTCGAAGATGTATGGGGTAGGATTAAAAATGTAGTGTTAGAGTGTTCAGCAGAAGTTTGTGGTTACAGGAAAGTGGGTGCAGGAGGGAAGAGGAGCGATTGGTGGAATGATGATGTAAAGAGAGTAGTAAGGGAGAAAAAGTTAGCATATGAGAAGTTTTTACAAAGTAGAAGTGATGCAAGGAGGGAAGAGTATATGGAGAAAAAGAGAGAGGTTAAGAGAGTGGTGAAGCAATGTAAAAAGAGAGCAAATGAGAGAGTGGGTGAGATGTTATCAACAAATTTTGTTGAAAATAAGAAAAAGTTTTGGAGTGAGATTAACAAGTTAAGAAAGCCTAGAGAACAAATGGATTTGTCAGTTAAAAATAGGAGAGGAGAGTTATTAAATGGAGAGTTAGAGGTATTGGGAAGATGGAGGGAATATTTTGAAGAATTGTTAAATGTTGATGAAGATAGGGAAGCTGTGATTTCGTGTATAGGGCAAGGAGGAATAACATCTTGTAGGAGTGAGGAAGAGCCAGTTGTGAGTGTGGGGGAAGTTCGTGAGGCAGTAGGCAAAATGAAAGGGGGTAAGGCAGCCGGGATTGATGGGATACAGATAGAAATGTTAAAAGCAGGTGGGGATATAGTTTTGGAGTGGTTGGTGCAATTATTTAATAAATGTATGGAAGAGGGTAAGGTACCTAGGGATTGGCAGAGAGCATGCATAGTTCCTTTGTATAAAGGCAAAGGGGATAAAAGAGAGTGCAAAAATTATAGGGGGATAAGTCTGTTGAGTGTATGGTAAAGAGTGTAAAGTGTATGGTAGAGTTATAATTGAAAGAATTAAGAGTAAGACGGAGAATAGGATAGCAGATGAACAAGGAGGCTTTAGGAAAGGTAGGGGGTGTGTGGACCAGGTGTTTACAGTGAAACATATAAGTGAACAGTATTTAGATAAGGCTAAAGAGGTCTTTGTGGCATTTATGGATTTGGAAAAGGCGTATGACAGGGTGGATAGGGGGGCAATGTGGCAGATGTTGCAAGTGTATGGTGTAGGAGGTAGGTTACTGAAAGCAGTGAAGAGTTTTTACGAGGATAGTGAGGCTCAAGTTAGAGTATGTAGGAAAGAGGGAAATTTTTTCCCAGTAAAAGTAGGCCTTAGACAAGGATGTGTGATGTCACCGTGGTTGTTTAATATATTTATAGATGGGGTTGTAAGAGAAGTAAATGCGAAGGTCTTGGCAAGAGGCGTGGAGTTAAAAGATAAAGAATCACACACAAAGTGGGAGTTGTCACAGCTGCTCTTTGCTGATGACACTGCGCTCTTGGGAGATTCTGAAGAGAAGTTGCAGAGATTGGTGGATGAATTTGGTAGGGTGTGCAAAAGAAGAAAATTAAAGGTGAATACAGGAAAGAGTAAGGTTATGAGGATAACAAAAAGATTAGGTGATGAAAGATTGAATATCAGATTGGAGGGAGAGAGTATGGAGGAGGTGAACGTATTCAGATATTTGGGAGTGGACGTGTCAGCGGATGGGTCTATGAAAGATGAGGTGAATCATAGAATTGATGAGGGAAAAAGAGTGAGTGGTGCACTTAGGAGTCTGTGGAGACAAAGAACTTTGTCCTTGGAGGCAAAGAGGGGAATGTATGAGAGTATAGTTTTACCAACGCTCTTATATGGGTGTGAAGCGTGGGTGATGAATGTTGCAGCGAGGAGAAGGCTGGAGGCAGTGGAGATGTCATGTCTGAGGGCAATGTGTGGTGTGAATATAATGCAGAGAATTCGTAGTTTGGAAGTTAGGAGGAGGTGCGGGATTACCAAAACTGTTGTCCAGAGGGCTGAGGAAGGGTTGTTGAGGTGGTTCGGACATGTAGAGAGAATGGAGCGAAACAGAATGACTTCAAGAGTGTATCAGTCTGTAGTGGAAGGAAGGCGGGGTAGGGGTCGGCCTAGGAAAGGTTGGAGGGAGGGGGTAAAGGAGGTTTTGTGTGCGAGGGGCTTGGACTTCCAGGAGGCATGCATGAGCGTGTTTGATAGGAGTGAATGGAGACAAATGGTTTTTAATACTTGACGTGCTGTTGGAGTGTGAGCAAAGTAACATTTATGAAGGGATTCAGGGAAACCGGCAGGCCGGACTTGAGTCCTGGAGATGGGAAGTACAGTGCCTGCACTCTGAAGGAGGGGTGTTAATGTTGCAGTTTAAAAACTGTAGTGTAAAGCACCCTTCTGGCAAGACAGTGATGGAGTGAATGATGGTGAAAGTTTTTCTTTTTCGGGCCACCCTGCCTTGGTGGGAATCGGCCAGTGTGATAATAAAAAAAATAATATATATATATATATATATATATATATATATATATATATATATATATATATATATATATATATATTGTGGATATATTACTAAAAACGGGACATCATAAAAAATAGCTCGCCTCCTGTAGCTATAAATAGTAACACACAGAGACTCTGACGAGGTACTATAAGGGTCTTTGAAGCCAGGAAAGAGTAGACTTAGTAGCGACCAGCGAACAGGCAGGGCTAGGAGCTGTGGCCTGACACCTGCAAACACACACAGATGAGTAGAGTATATACACACACACACACACACACACACACACACACACACACAGACGGGGCTCTAGAAAGACGGAGAGGTGGGGCACACCACCAAGTGCTGGACACGGTACACACAATCGAGGAAGAAGTGAAGAGGCTTCTGAGTGAGCTAGATACCTTAAAGGCAATGGGGCCTGATAACATCTCTCCATGGGTCCTGAGAGAGGGAGCAGAGGCGCTATGTGTACCCCTAACAACAATATTCAATACATTTATCGAAAGAGGGAGATTGCATGAGGCATGGAAGACAGCAAATGTAGTCCCAATCTTTAAAAAAGGAGACAGACATGAAGCACAAAACTACAGACCAGTGTCACTGACATGTATAGTATGCAAAGTCATGGAGATTATCAGGAGAAGAGTGGTGGAACACCTAGAAAGGAATGATCTCATCAACAGCAGACAACATGGTTTCCTGGACGGGAAATCCTGTGTCACAAACCTACTGGAGTTCTATGACATGGTGACAACAGTAAGACAAGAGAGAGAGGGATGGGTGGATTGCATTTTCTTGGACTGCAAGAAGGCGTTTGACACAGTACCACACAAGAGACTAGTGCAAAAACTGGAGGACCAAGCAGGAATAACAGGGAAGGCACTACAGTGGATCAGGGAATACTTGTCAGGAAGACAGCAGCGAGTCATGGTACGTGGCGAGGTGTCAGAGTGGGCATCTGTGACCAGCGGGGTCTCACAGGGTTCAGTCCTAGGACCAGTGCTGTTTCTGGTATTTGTGAACGACAGGACGGAAGGAATAGACTCCGAGGTATCCCTGTCTGCAGATGAAGTGAAGTTGATGAGAAGAATTCATTCGATCGAAGACCAGGCAGAACTACAAGGGGATCTGGACAGGCTGCAGACCTGGTCCAGCAATTGGCTCCTGGAGTTCAATCCCACCAAGTGCAAAGTCATGAAGATTGGGGAAGGGCAAAGAAGACCGCAGACGGAGTACAGTCTAGGGGGCCAGAGACTACAAACCTCACTCAAGGAAAAAGATCTTGGGGTGAGTATAACACCAGGCACATCTCCTGAAGCGCACATCAACCAAATAACTGCTGCAGCATATGGGCGCCTAGCAAACCTCAGACAGCATTCCGACATCTTAATAAGGAATCGTTCAGGACCCTGTACACCGTGTACGTTAGGCCCATATTGGAGTATGCGGCACCAGTTTGGAACCCACACCTAGCCAAGCACGTAAAGAAACTAGAGAAAGTGCAAGACTAGTCCCAGAGCTAAGAGGTATGTCCTACGAGGAGAGGTTAAGGGAAATCAACCTGACGACACTGGAGGACAGGAGAGATAGGGGGGACATGATAACGACATACAAAATACTGAGAGGAATTGACAAGGTGGACAAAGACAGGATGTTCCAGAGATTGGACACAGTAACAAGGTGACACAGTTGGAAGTTGAAGACACAGATGAATCACAGGGATGTTACGAAGTATTTCTTCAGCCACAGAGTAGTCAGGAAGTGGAATAGTTTGGGAAGCGACGTAGTGGAGGCAGGATCCATACATAGTTTTAAGCAGAGGTATGATAAAGTTCAAGGTTCAGGGAAAGTGACCTAGTAGCGACCAGTGAAGAGGCGGGGCCAGGAGCTTGGACTCGACTCCTGCAACCTCAACTAGGTGAGTACACACACACATGTGTATATGCAATATAGTATTTATATATATATATATATATATATATATATATATATATATATATATATATATATATATATATATATGCAATAAGATCACAGTAAACAGGTGATTTTGAGAATATGCAAAACAACCATTGTGAAAGAATAGTGAAATTCCAAGCGCTTTCGTGACTACTCACATTATCAAGGAACAATCATTGTTCCTTGATAATGTGAGTAGTCACGAAACCGCTTGGAATTTCACTATTCTTTCACAGTGAATGTTTTTATAATATATACATATATATATATATATATATATATATATATATATATATATATATATATATATATATATTATATATATATATATATATATATATATATATATATATATATATATATATATATATATATATATATATATATATATATATATATATATATATATATATATATATATATATTACACATACACACACACACACAAACGACAGGGTTCCAACTGGGGGTTTCGTATTAACGCTAAGATTGAGTACCGCTGCACTACGCTAACCATCAAAGGATGGTCAGAGAGAGTTTCAAGCTCAACATTTCACAGTGCCGGCAGTTCGAGTTTGCACTCCGAGTTTCTCCGATACTGAAGTGGAGAAATCTTTGGAACTACAGCTAGTTTGCCCTTCTGGCGCAGCTGGGCTAATACTGCTTTTCGAATGCAACGAAACCATTTGATATCTCCAGTCCCAAAGAAAAATATATGCATGGGAAAGGTTTCGTGCCGGTTTTCAGTGAAAATTTCGCTTAAATTTAAATTTTAGGTTATAAGCCTATCGACTTCCCGTGGGTCATTAAGGTTGGATGTTACACCAACCGCCTGGAATAATTTAATCCCTTAAAGATTAAAAATAGAAACATGCATATTCACCTAATGAGATACAAGTCTCTTTAAGAGACCTGCACCTGTCACTATATCCTATACCCTGTACCTCTACGAGTACATCCTGTATCCTGTACTTCTATCAGTTTATCCTGTATCCCGTACCTCTCAGTTTTTCCTATATCCTGTACCTGTATCAATATATCCTATATTGTGCCCATGTATCAGTATATTCTAAATCCTGCACCTCTACCAGTATATTCTATACCCTGTACCTCTGTCAGTATATCCTATATCCTGTACCTCTATGACTATATCCTATGCCTCTATCAGTTTATTCTATGTCCTGTACCTGTATCAGTATATCCTATAACCTGTACTTCTATCAGTTTATCCTATATCCTACAACTGAATTAATTTCTTCTATGGCGTGTTAGGTTAAAATCTTAACAAGGACACAAGGGTCATTAAGGTTGCATGCTCAAGACTACTTTAATCTCTGGTTCATCTCTTACAAACCTTGAAACCAGTCAAGGTTAAAGTTACCATAAAAAAAAAATCAATACTTTGAAAGCTTCACAAAGAACTCTTTTTAATATATATATATATATATATATATATATATATATATATATATATATATATATATATATATATATATATATATATATGTGTGTGTGTGTGTGTGTGTGTGTGTGTGTGTGTGTGTGTGTGTGTGTGTGTGTGTGTGTGTGTGTGTGTGTGTGTGTGTGTGCGCATATATATTCATTGTACCTCGCAGAAATAAGCAGCAGTATATACTCACAGAAATATCGCACGAAGCAGAATTCGAACCCACGTTAGTCACTGTCCATGAATGTGCCCTAGCTCCCAGCGTGACGCCTTACATCACTCAGCTACAGATATCTCAGAACGTTGGGTAGCCTGTTTACCAGCCATGTTTCTTTCTTAACGCCAGCATATACTTCCGTTTGTTTCTGCGAGGGGCATTGAGTATAGTATTGCTGGTGAGGCCAGAAGATACAGGAAGAGAATGAAATAGGTGGAGACCATGACAGAGGTCCGCTGGTGTGTCCGGCGCAATGAAGAAACATGGCTTGCAGTTAAGCAGGCTAACATTATAAGGCATCTGTAGTCGAGTGGTTAAAGGCGGCAAGTTAGGAACCATGCTACACTTGTGGGTAGTGTCCAACCTGGGTTCGAATATATATTGTGAGCTGATATATTAGTCAATTCAAACATAATGATGTGTACTGAGGTGTAACAAACATTATGAAGTGTACTGCAGTGTAACAGTACGAAGTGTACTGCAGTGTAACAGAATGAAGTGTACCGTTATGTAACAGTACGAAGTGTACTGTAGTGTAACAGAATGAAGTGTACTGTAGTGTAACAGAATGAAGTGTACCGTTATGTAACAGTACGAAGTGTACCGTTATGTAACAGTACGAAGTGTACTGCAGTGTAACAGAATGAAGTGTACCGTTATGTAACAGTACGAAGTGTACCGTTATGTAACAGTACGAAGTGTACTGCAGTGTAACAGAATGAAGTGTACCGTTATGTAACAGTACGAAGTGTACTGTAGTGTAACAGAATGAATGTACTGTAGTGTAACAGAATGAAGTGTACTGTAGTGTAACAGAATGAAGTGTACTGTAGTGTAACAGAATGAAGTGTACTGTAGTGTAACAGAATGAAGTGTACTGTAGTGTAACAGAATGAAGTGTACTGTAGTGTAACAGAATGAAGTGTACTGTAGTGTAACAGAATGAAGTGTACTGTAGTGTAACAAGTGTACCGTTATGTAACAGAATGAAGTGTACCGTTATGTAACAATGAAGTGTACTGTAGTGTAACAGAATGAAGTGTACTGTAGTGTAACAGAATGAAGTGTACTGTAGTGTAAAAGAATGAAGCGTACTGTAGTGTAACAGAATGAAGTGAACTGCAGTGTAACAAGTGTACCGTTATGTAACAGAATGAAGTGTACCGTTATGTAACAGTACGAAATGTACTGCAGTGTAACAGAATGAAGTGTACCGTTATGTAACAGAATGAAGTGTACTGTAGTGTAACAGAATGAAGTGTACTGCAGTGTAACAAGTGTACCGTTATGTAACAGAATGAAGTGTTCCGTTATGTAACAATGAAGTGTACTGTAGTGTAACAGAATGAAGTGTTCTGTAGTGTAACAAGTGTACCGTTATGTAACAGAATGAAGTGTACCGTTATGTAACAGAATGAAGTGTACTGCAGTGTAACAGAATGAAGTGTACCGTTATGTAACAGTACGAAGTGTACTGTAGTGTAGCAGAATGAAGTGTACCGTTATGTAACAGTACGAAGTGTACTGCAGTGTAACAGAATGAAGTGTACCGTTATGTAACAGTACGAAGTGTACTGCAGTGTAACAGTACGAAGTGTACTGCAGTGTAACAGTATGAAGTGTACTGCTGCAGTGTAACAGTATGAAGTGTACTGCAGAGTAACAGAATGAAGTGTACTGCAGTGTATCAGTATGAGGTGTACTGCAGTGTAACAGTACGAAGTGTACTGCAGTGTAACAGTACGAAGTGTACTGCAGTGTAACAGTACGAAGTGTACTGCAGTGTAACAGTACGAAGTGTACTGCAGTGTAACAGTACGAAGTGTACTGCAGTGTAACAGTATGAAGTGTACTGCAGTGTAACAGTACGAAGTGTACTGTAGTGTAACAGAATGAAGTGTACCGTTATGCAACAGTACGAAGTGTACTGTAGTGTAACAGAATGAAGTGTACCGTTATGTAACAGTACGAAGTGTACTGTAGTGTACCGTTATGTAACAGTACGAAGTGTACTTCAGAGTAACAGAATGAAGTGTACTGCAGTGTAACAGTGCGAAGTGTACTGCAGTGTAACAGTATGAAATGTACTGCAGTGTAACAGTACGAAGTGTACTGCAGTGTAACAGTATGAAGTGTACTGCCGTGTAACAGTACGAAGTGTACTGCAGTGTAACAGTATGAAGTGTACTGCTGCAATGTAACAGTATGAAGTGTACTGCAGAGTAACAGAATGAAGTGTACTGCAGTGTAACAGTATGAGGTGTACTGCAGTGTAACAGTACGAAGTGTACTGCAGTGTAACAGTACGAAGTGTACTGCAGTGTAACAGTACGAAGTGTATTGCAGTGTAACAGTATGAAGTGTACTGCAGTGTAACAGTATGAAGTGTACTGCAGTGTAACAGTATGAAGTGTACTGCTGCAGTGTAACAGTATGAAGTGTACTGCAGTGTAACAGTATGAGGTGTACTGCAGTGTAACAGTATGAAGTGTACTGCAGTGTAACAGTACGAATTGTATTGCAGTGTAACAGTATGAAGTGTACTGCAGTGTAACAGTATGAGGTGTACTGCAGTGTAACAGTACGAAGTGTACTGCAGTGTAACAGTACGAATTGTATTGCAGTGTAACAGTATGAAGTGTACTGCAGTGTAACAGAACGAAGTGTACTGGAGTGTAACAGTATGAATTGTACTGCAGTGTAACAGTATGAAGTGTACTGCAGTGTAACAGAATGAAGTGTACTGCAGTGTAACAGTATGAAGTATACTGCAGTGTAACAGTATGAAGTATACTGCAGTGTAACAGAACGAAGTGTACTGGAGTGTAACAGTATGAATTGTACTGCAGTGTAACAGTACGAATTGTATTGCAGTGTAACAGTATGAAGTGTACTGCAGTGTAACAGTATGAAGTATACTGCAGTGTAACAGTATGAAGTATACTGCAGTGTAACAGTATGAAGTATACTGCAGTGTAACAGTATGAAGTGTACTGCAGTGTAACAGTATGAAGTGTACTGCAGTGCAACAGTACAAAGTGTACTGCAGTGTAACAGTATGAAGTGTACTGCAGTGTAACAGTATGAAGTGTACTGCAGTGTAACAGTATGAAGTGTACTGCAGTGCAACAGTATGAAGTGTACTGCAGTGTAACAGAATGAAGTGTACTGCAGTGTAACAGTATGAAGTGTACTGCAGTGCAACAGTATGAAGTGTACTGCAGTGCAACAGTATGAAGTGTACTGCAGTGTAACAGTATGAAGTGTTCTGCAGTGCAACAGTATGAAGTGTACTGCAGTGTAACAGTATGAAGTGTACTGCAGTGTAACAGAATGAAGTGTACTGCAGTGTAACAGTATGAAGTGTACTGCAGTGCAACAGTATGAAGTGTACTGCAGTGTAACAGAATGAAGTGTACTGCAGTGTAACAGTATGAAGTGTACTGCAGTGCAACAGTATGAAGTGTACTGCAGTGTAACAGTATGAAGTGTTCTGCAGTGCAACAGTATGAAGTGTACTGCAGTGTAACAGTATGAAGTGTACTGCAGTGTAACAGAATGAAGTGTACTGCAGTGTAACAGTATGAAGTGTACTGCAGTGTAACAGTACAAAGTGTACTGCAGTGCAACAGTATGAAGTGTACTGCAGTGTAACAGTACAAAGTGTACTGCAGTGCAACAGTATGAAGTGTGCTGCAGTGTAACAGTATGAAGTGTACTGCAGTGTAACAGAATGAAGTGTACTGCAGTGTAACAGTATGAAGTGTACTGCAGTGTAACAGTATGAAGTGTACTGCAGTGTAACAGTATGAAGTGTACTGCAGTGTAACAGTACAAAGTGTACTGCAGTGCAACAGTATGAAGTGTACTGCAGTGTAACAGTATGAAGTGTACTGCAGTGTAACAGAATGAAGTGTACTGCAGTGTAACAGTATGAAGTGTACTGCAGTGCAACAGTATGAAGTGTACTGCAGTGTAACAGTATGAAGTGTACTGCAATGTAACAGTACGAAGTGTACTGCAGTGTAACAGTACAAAGTGTACTGCAGTGCAACAGTATGAAGTGTACTGCAGTGTAACAGAATGAAGTGTACTGCAGTGTAACAGTATGAAGTGTGCTGCAGTGTAACAGTATGAAGTGTACTGCAGTGTAACAGTATGAAGTGTACTGCAGTGTAACAGTATGAAGTGTACTGCAGTGTAACAGAATGAAGTGTACTGCAGTGTAACAGTATGAAGTGTGCTGCAGTGTAACAGTATGAAGTGTACTGCAGTGTAACAGTATGAAGTGTACTGCAGTGTAACAGTATGAAGTGTACTGCAGTGTAACAGAATGAAGTGTACTGCAGTGTAACAGAATGAAGTGTACTGCAGTGTAACAGTATGAAGTGTACTGCAGTGTAACAGTATGAAGTGTACTGCAGTGTAACAGTATGAAGTGTACTGCAGTGTAACAGAATGAAGTGTACTGCAGTGTAACAGAATGAAGTGTACTGCAGTGTAACAGTATGAAGTGTACTGCAGTGTAACAGTATGAAGTGTACTGCAGTGTAACAGAATGAAGTGTACTGCAGTGTAACAGAATGAAGTGTACTGCAGTGTAACAGAATGAAGTGTACTGCAGTGTAACAGTATGAAGTGTACTGCAGTGTAACAGTATGAAGTGTACTGCAGTGTAACAGTATGAAGTGTACTGCAGTGTAACAGAATGAAGTGTACTGCAGTGTAACAGAATGAAGTGTACTGCAGTGTAACAGTATGAAGTGTACTGCAGTGTAACAGTATGAAGTGTACTGCAGTGTAACAGAATGAAGTGTACTGCAGTGTAACAGTATGAAGTGTACTGCAGTGTAACAGAATGAAGTGTACTGCAGTGTAACAGAATGAAGTATACTGCGGTGTAACAGAATGAAGTGTACTGCAGTGTAACAGAATGAAGTGTACTGCAGTGTAACAGTATGAAGTGTACTGCAGTGTAACAGTATGAAGTGTACTGCAGTGTAACAGTACGAAGTGTACTGCAGTGTATCAGTATAAACACATCCTCTGTTGCCTTTTGAGCAAGGGAAACTTTTCTAAAATAATATTCGTATGTTATTTCACGCCTGGTTACCGCCACTAATTTTTTATATGTGACAAAAATTTGTAATTTTAATTCTATATTTATTTGCAAAAGTGACGCCCGCCAGGTTTTCGCTTTACGTCAATTTTCCACATTTAAGATGAAAGGGATTTTTAAAAAAAAAGTTCAGATGAAATGTTTGTGTTTGTTTGTGTTTAATTAAGTGATTTTGGCTAGACGGATCCCCCGTCCAGCATCACCCCTTTCCTGTACGTCCCTCACTATGTCCTCACACTTCTTTCTATTCCTTCGATTCCTCAGTCTATCCTGTAGACCCCTCTGTCTGTCCTGTAGGCCCCTCTGTCTGTCCTGTAGGCCCCTCTGTCTGTCCTGTATGCCCCTCTGTCTATCCCATTGACCGCTCTCAGTCAATAACACCAACCCCTCGGTCAATACCTCCCGCCTCTCAGTCTGTCCCACCAGCCCTCAGTCTATCCCACCAGCCCTCAGTCTATCCCTCCAGCTCCTCTATCTATCCATCAACCAAGTACTCCATCCCTGTCACCATAATCTACACATATGAAAGTCTTCCAACTTAACGTGAGTGGGATAAGCAGTGCTCTAAGTAACTAAGATATCCCCCCGTGCGTGTGGATACCAAGGCTCTAAGATGTATCCCTGTGCGTGTGGATACCAAGGCTCTAAGATGAATCCTTGTGCGTGGGGATACCAAGGCTCTAAGATGTATATCCGTGCGTGGGGATACCACTGCTCTGAGATGTATCCCTGTGCGTGGGGATATCAAGGTTCTAAGATTATCCCCGTGTGTGGGGGATACCAAGGCTCTGAGTGCAATATGCCCAGCGCTGCCAGACTCACTAATGTCGTGACACTAATTTCTGCTTAAATACGACTTAATTAGCGTTGACCTCGACCAGAAAAACCATGGGAGGTGCCTCGAAGCAGGTGAGGGGCTCTTGATCCGAGGAAATGGATCTTTTCGTCCCCCTGTTAGAATCGATCCTACAGTAACTGTGGCCTCCTTCTTCCTAGGCGCTGTATACCTGGAGGTTACATGGAGGTTATTCCGGGGATCAACGCCCCCGCGGCCCGGTCCATGACCAGGCCTCCCGATGGATCAGGGCCTGATCAACTAGGCTGTTACTGCTGGCCGCACGCAGTCCAACGTACGAGCCACAGCCCGGCTGATCCGGCACTGACTTTAGGTATCTGTCCAGCTCTCTCTTGAAGGCAGCCAGGGGTTTATTGGCAATTCCCCTAATGCTTGATGGGAGGCTGTTGAACAGTTTTGGGCCGCCCCGGACACTTATGGTGTTTTCCCTTAGTGTACCAATGGCGCCCCTACTTTTTATTGGGGGCTTTTTGCATCGCCTGCCCAGTCTTTTACTTTCGTAGGGAGTGATTTCTGTGTGCAGATTTGGGACCATTCCTTCCAAGATTTTCCAAGTGTAGATTATATATCTCTCCCTCCTGCGTTCCAACGAGTACAAGTCAAGTGCTTCCAAGCGTTCCCAGTAGTTAAGGTGCTTGACAGAACTTATACGTGCAGTAAAGGATCTCTGTACACTCTCTAGATCTGCGATTTCACCTGCTTTGAATGGAGATGTTAATGTACAGCAGTATTCCAGCCTAGAGAGAACAAGTGATTTGAAAAGGATCATCATGGGCTTGGCATCTCTCGTTTTGAAAGTTCTCATTATCCATCCTATCATTTTCTTTGCACGTGCGATCGTGGCACTGTTGTGATCCTTGAAAGTGAGATCCTCAGACATTACTACTCCCAGGTCCCTTACATTATTTTTCCGCTCTATTGTATGGCCGGAGTCAGTAGTATACTCTGTTCTAGTTATTATCTCCTCCAGTTTTCCATAACGGAGTAGTTGGAATTTGTCCTCATTGAACATCATATTGTTTACCGTTGCCCACTGGAAAACTTTGTTTATATCTTCTTGGAGGTTAACCGCGTCCTCAGCAGATGACAACCTCATGCAGATCCTAGTATCATCCGCAAAGGATGATACGGTGCTGTGGTGTATATCTCTGTCTATGTCTGATATGAGGATAAGGAATAAGATGGGGGCGAGTACTGTGCCTTGTGGAACAGAGCTCTTCACTATGGCAGCCTCCGATTTAACTCTGTTGACCACTACTCTTTGTGTTCGATTTGTTAGGAAGTTGAAGATCCATCTCCCCACTTTCCCAGTTATTCCTTTAGCACGTATTTTATGGGCTATTACGCCATGATCGCATTTGTCAAATGCTTTTGCAGAGTCTGTGTATATTACATCTGCATTCTGATTTTCTTCCAGTGCATCCAAGGCCATGTCATAGTGATCCAGTAGTTGTGAGAGGCAGAAGCGACCTGCCCTGAACCCATGTTGCCCTGGATTGTGCAGATTTTGGGAATCCAGGTGATTTGCAATCCTGCTTCTTAGCACTCTTTCAAAGATTTTTATGATGTGGGACGTCAGAGCTATTGGTCTATAGTTCTTAGCTAATGCTTTGCTGCCACCTTTATGGAGTGGGGCTATATCCGTTGTTTTAAGTGACTGGAATTTCACCCATGTCCAAGCTCCTCCTCCATAGTGTACTTAGGGCACGCGAGAAGGGTTTCTTGCAGTTCTTAATGAAAACAGAGTTCCACGAGTCTGGGCACGGGGCTGAGTGCATAGGTATGTTGTCAATGGCTTTTTCGAAATCTATCGGAGTTAGGGTAATGTCGGAAATCTGGCATACATTTATGGAGTTTTGAGGCTCATTCATGAAGAAATCATTCGGGTCGTCGATCCTCAGACCGATTAGTGGTTCACTAAACACAGAGTCGTACTGGGATTTCAATATTTCACTCATTTCCTTGTTGTCATCTGTGTAAGTCCCATCCTGTCTGAGTAAGGGCCCGATACTAGATGTGGTATTTGCCTTGTTTTTGGCATATGAAAAGAAATATTTTGAATTTCTTTCAATTTCACTAATAGCTTTAAGCTCCTCCTGTCTCTCCTGGTTCCTGTAAGAGTCATTTAGCTTAAGTTCGATAGTTTCCACTTCCCTGGTCAGCGCCTCCTTTCGCGTATCAGATATTCTAGCACTCCTGAGGAGCTCAGTGACTCTTCGTCGTCTTCTGTAGAGGGAGCGTCTTTTTCTCTCCAGTTTACTCCTGCTCTTCTTCTTTCTTAGGGGAATATGCCTAGAACATGCTTCGGCTACCAGGAAGTTGATCCTTTCAAGGCACTGGTTTGGATCCATGTCATTAAAGACATCTTCCCAACATGTTTCGTTTAGGACATGGTTTACCTGGTCCCAGTTGATGTTCTTGTTGTTGAAGTTGTATTTTGTGAAGACACCTTCACAGGTACATGCATTCTGCTGATCAGGACCCCTATGCATGTACGTCTGGACTTCGATTAGATTGTGATCGGAATTAGTTGTTTTTGATATTCTTATGTCTCTTATCAGGTCCTCATTATTTGTGAAGATAAGGTCAAGTGTGTTTTCTAGTCTTGTTGGCTCCACTATCTGCTGGCTTAAGGTGTGTTTTTCGGGTTTTGAGCTTCCTTAGTACGTGCCCTGTGTCAGGAGGTGGGAAGTACAGTGCCAGCACTCTGAAGGTAGGGCAGTGGAAGGTACAGTGCCAGCACTCTGAAGGTGGGCTGGTGGGAAGTACAGTACCAGCACTCTGAAGGAGGGTGATGATGGAAAGTACAGTGTCAGTACTCCGAAGGAGGGGTGAAGGGAAGTACATTGCCAGCACTCTGAAGGTCTGGTGATGGGAAATACAGTGACAGCACTCTGAAGGTGGGGGTGGTGGTGAGAAGTACAGTGCCAGCATTCTGAAAGTGGGATAGTGGGAAGTACAGTGCCAGTACTATGATGGAGAGGTAGTGAGAGGTACAGTGCCAGCATTCTGAAGGAGGGGTGATGGGAAATACAGTGCCAGCACTCTGATGGTAGGGTGGTGGTAAGTACAGTGAAAGCACTCCGATGGTAAGATGGTGGAGGGAAGTACAGTGCCAGCAATCTGAAGAAGAGGTAGTGATAGGTATAGTGTCAGCACTCTGAAGGAGAGGTAGTGATAGGCACAGTGCCAGCACTCTGAAGATGGGCTGGTGGGAAGTACAGTGTCAGCACTCTGAAGGGGGGGGGGTTGTGGTGGGAAGTACAGTGCCGGCACTCTAAAGGTGGAGTGATGGTGGGAAGTACAGTGCCAACACTCTGAAGGTTGGGTGGTGGGAAATAAAGTGCCAGCACTCTGAAGGAGAGGTAGTGGGAGGTACAGTGCCAGTACTCTGAAGGTTGGCCGGTGGAAAGTACAGTGCCACCAATCTGAAGGAGGGGTGGTGGGAAGTACAGTGCCAGCACATATGTACGTGTACATGCACAGTGTTAGTAAACATGTACAGTGTCATTGTGCAACATGCACAGTGTCAGTGTACATGTGCAGTGCTAGTGTACAACATGTACAGTGTTACTGTGCTACAGTGTTACACTTATAAGCATCACATATAAACACTGTAATAATCAAATAATCAGAGTTCACACAGTTTTGCAAGCACATTCCAGGACAATATTTTATTACTCGTCTCTTGTCTCATGGTAATGAAAATACCTCTCATCTCTGAACCGGAAAATAATTTTCTTTAGTTTTTTTTTATAGTTATCCCTCTGTTTTTCTTCTATAATTCTTTCATTCATGAAATTTTAACATATTATGTATTGTAGAATTCCTTTTATTTCATCTCCTCGAATATATCTCCAGATCACTATCCTCTCTCTCTCTCTCTCTCTCTCTCTCTCTCTCTTTCTATCACTCCACCCACTTGGCTCTCAACCCTCGTGGAGGTTCTTAGTCAACAGTCACCCAGTGTGGCACCTGCTCATGATCCCTGCTGGTGAGTTGCTGGAGGCCCATAAAACTCATTCGTGCCACACCATCAGGGAATATTTCTACCATTCTCCTGGTTTCAAACACTTCGCGGAAGGAGTATTTCCGTTGTTCTGCTGCTGGTTTCGGACACTTCGTGGAGGGAATACTTCCGTTGTTCTGCTGCTGGTTTCGGACACTTCATGGAGGGAATACCTTCGTTATACTACTGCTGGTTTCAGAGCTCTCGAGCGAGACCACCAGCAATGCTTCCGCAGTTCTGGTGTTGATTTCATTGAGCTGGTGCTGATTTTAAATATCTGGTGGTTTCAAAGACTTGGTGCTGGTTTCAGAGACCTGGTGCTGGTCTCATTGACCTGGTGCTAGTTTCAGAGACCAGCTGTGCGTCGGACCCTACAGCTGCCTCCCTTATTGGTCTCGTCTTCGCTATATATACAGCCTTGGTCTATATTTTACGGTGTTAGTGCTGAGCTCGGCTGGGTGAGAGAAAGAAAGCGGAGAGAGAGAGAGAGAGAGAGAGAGAGAGAGAGAAACTTCTAGCTAACTCTTTAAGGATTAGAGAATGAGATGGGTTAGAAAGGATGGCGATGGAAAGTTCAAGGAAGAAGATAGACAAAGAATGTAAACAAAGACTAATCCTAGAATCTGCAGTGCCAGTGTGGAGCCTTACCTACAAAAGCACACAAAGGAACTCGAGAAAGGTCAATGGTTCTCCACAAGACATGAAGGGGAATCGATTAGCACCAGCTCTGAGTAAACCCAGCATCAACTGGTGAAACAGACAAGGAGGAGATATGTAAACGACATACAAAATACTCCGAGGAGGAGCTACCCTTTGAAGAAGATAAGAGAGACAGCTGATTGACATTAGTTGATAGAAAATTATAAATCATGTCGAAGAGCCAGGGCTAGACATCTGCAAACTCTGCTAGATGATTACTTACACACACACACACACACACACACACACACACACACACACACACACACACACACACACAGCCACAGAGTAGTCAGGAAGTGGAATAGTTTGGGAAGCGATGTAGTGGAGGCAGGATCCATACATAGCTTTAAGTAGAGGTATGATAAAGCTCACGGTTCAGGGAGAGTGACCTAGTAGCGACCAGTGAAGAGGCGGGCCAGGAGCTTGGACTCGACTCCTGCAACCTCAATTAGGTGAATTAGGTGAGTACACACACACACACACACACACACACACACACACACACACACACACACACACACAGTCTTTGGCTAGGCAGCCAAAGACTGCAAACCTCACTCAAGGAGAAAGATCTTGGGGTGAGCATAACACCGAGCAAGTCTCTGGAAGCACACATCAACCAGATAACTGCTGCAGCATATGGGCGCCTGGCAAAGCTGAGAATAGCGTTTCGATACCCCAGTAAGGAATCGTTCAAGACTCTGTACACTGTGTACATCAGGCCTGTACTGGAGTATGCAGCACCAGTCTGGAACCCACACCTGGTCAAGCACGTCAGGAAATTAGAGAAAGTGCTAAAGTTTGCAACAAGGGTAGTTCCAAAGCTAAGGAGAATGTCCTACGAAGGAAGGTTAAGGAAAATCAGCCTGACGACACTGGAGGACAGGAGGGTTAGGGGAGACATGATAACGACATACAAAATATTGCGAGGAATGGATAAGGTGGATAGAGCAGGATGTTCCAGAGATGGGACACAGAAACAAGGGGTCACAATTGGAAGCAGAAGACTCAGATGAGTCAAAGGCATGTTAAGTTTATTTCTTCAGTCAGAGAGTTGTTAGGAAGTGGAATAGTCTGGCAAGTGATGTAGTGGAGGTAGGAACCATACTGTGAGGGAAAAGTTCAATAGATAGGAGTAGCGAGGAAGTATATAGTAACAATAGTTTGATTGCCGGCTACTTGTTAAGGTAGGGTAAGTCTAGCTCCTGCTATTCCCCCCTTTTTCCCCCCACCCCGAAAGTGATAGTTTGATTGCCGGCTGCTTGTTAAGGTAGGGTCAGTCTAGCTCCCGCTATCCCTTCCCCTCCCTCTTCCCCCCCCCCCGAAAGGTGACGCGTGGGGCTCCGGCCAAACAGTAATCACTCGACTCACAGCTCCCAGCACTACTGTAAGTACATGCCTGCTCATATTCTAGTGGACTTAGTCCTTTCAGTCTTGCTCTGTTAAATGTCTTAATAATCACCACGTCTTTTAGGTGTTGTACTTATCATGGAGAGTGATTTCTTAAGCAGTGGATAACCTGTCTCTCTTTCCAGCTTGGAATGACAGAATGGGTCACCTGCCAACCAACGAGTAGAATTGAAGGAGACGGACTAACGTCCTGCGATGTCCCATGTTTTATCTACTTGCCTGTGCACATGTATGAAGAATCAGGACGTAACTCCTCATCATTGCAGTGGTAAAGAACCTGCTTTCCTGTCATCTGGATAGATTATTTTACGGCTATAGACTCTGTGAAGAACGAGCCGGTGGGTTGTCACCAACACCTGCGACCCCCTCCCCTCACATCATCAACAACGGCTACGATTTCAACAACACGCAGTGTCACCAACACCAGACACCCAAGTTTTATATATATTAGCATTGAATTCAGATATCATTTATATTTTTCATTTTTCATTTTCTTTAATGTAGGATCAATATTTCATATTTAAGTGTTTTATATTTTATATTTTCTAAATAATAAAGTGTTTATGTTTGTCAGTTTTTGTTCTTTTTCTATGCATTAATTTTCCTGAGGAGGAGCCAGCCTTAGTAATACTGACTGAAGTTGTTACAGGGCTGAGTAAGCCTTCACACATACAAAGTTTTAAGACGAGGTATGATAAAGCTCATGGAGCAGGGGGAGAGAGGACCTATAGTGACCAGTGAAGAGGCGAGGGCCAAGAGCTGAGCCTCGACCTCTTCAACCACAATTAGGCGAGTACAATTCGGCGAGTACACAAACACACATTCGTACTGGAAATTATGTGACTATAAGGAAATACGAAACGAAAAACGACTTGATACGTCGCAATATTTTCACATTTTTTCGAGTTTTTTTTAAGCACCAAAGAACACCCCCGACGACTGTCTCATGCAACGCCCTTCAACAGATTTCACCCATTACTCGCGCGAAGCCAAAATGCCGTGGCAGAAACAACCAATTATATTTACAGTTCTCAGCAGGAATACTTTGTAGAGAGAGAGAGAAAAAAATTTCCCCTTGCAAGTTTACTGTAATGACGTATTTACCCAACGCTTGTTGCCGGATGCAAGGGCCTTGAGCCGTGTTCCCTCCATTGCTCCACACACAACATGAAAGCTGCAAATCACACGAGAAATTTTTTTTTTACATCATATTTTTTTATAAAATGTTTTGGACGAGTTTTCATGATTTAGGAATAATAAGCAGTGTTACCGGCGCGCGCGTGCGCGCGTTTACAGTTGTGTACTCGGGTAGGTAAGGACACACTTGGACAAGTGCACGCTCGAACGCGCGTAATACACACGTACGCGATCGCGCGCACACACTCGCACACACACAGGCACGCACGAACACACACACATATACACACACAGGTTAAGGGAAATTGACCTGACGACACTGGAGGACAGGGGGGGAATGATAACATATAAAATACTGAGAGGAATTGACAAGGTGGATAGGGACAGAGATGGGACACACCAACATGGGGTCACATTGGAAGCTGAAGACTCAGATGAGTCACAGGGATTTTAGGAGTTATTTCTTCAGTCACAGAGTTGTCAGGAAGTGGAATAATCTGGAAAGTGAAGTGGTGGATGCAGGATCCATACATTGTTTTACGAAGAGATATGATAAAGCTCAAGGAGCAAGGGAGGAAGTGATCTAGTAGCGACCAGTGAAGAGGCGGGGCCAGGAGCTATGAATCGACCCTTGTAACCACAATTAGGTGAGTGCACACACGCTTCTCAAGACACTGAAGAGTAATAGACAGAAATATAACAAAAATCAAATGAAAGCAACCTTGGAGATACTCAGATTTATTTTTTTTTTCACAAACGTAAGCATAGATTTGACAATTTATTATATTAAATAAGGTGATTTTTGTCTTTTGTTAAATCCCGTTAAATATACTTGAGTATTCTTCTTCTGAATGACTTAATTTTTTTCTAACTGATAATTCTTACAGCAACACTCGCAAGCGCGCGCGCGCACCACACACACACACACACACACACACACACACACACACACACACACACACACACACACACACACACACACGAGGTCACAATTGGAAGTTGAAGACTCAGATGAATCAAAGGGATGTTAGGAAGTATTTCTTCAGTCATAGAGTAGTCAAGCCGTGGAATAGCCTAGAAAGTAACGTAGTGGAGGCGGGAACCATACATAGTTTTAAGACGAGGTATGATAAAGCTCATAAGGCAGGGAGAGAGAGGACCTAGTAGCAATCAGCGAAGAGGCGGGGCCAGGAGCTATGACTCGACCCTTGCAACCACAAATAGGTGAGTACACACACACACACACACACACTTTATTTTGGAAACGTTTCGCCACACAGTGGCTTTTTCAGTACAATGTATTGGACTGAAGACGCCAGTATGTGGCGAAACGTTTCCAGAATAAACATTACCAAATGTTGCACAAGTGCCTCATTAACATTAAAAATTAACTCATGTTCACATCATTAAGTCATTATTTCGGTGATCATTCACCATCATCAGAAGCGCTAAAGTATTACATGGCTATACACAATATTATGGAGCAGTGTCATACTAACATCATCAAGGGTTATAAAATATTTCGTAGAAATTATATTATCACAGGTGGAGGCCGCCAGTCACTGACTACATACAGACACTCGACTCAGTGGCTAGCGCGTCGGTCTGGGGTTTTATGACTCTGATCGCGGGTTCTATTCCCGCCCGTGGTATGTTTTACATACACTTCACTAAACACGGTCAGTCGGGTAAGATCAACTACACAGGTATATGAATTCTGTTATACAGACTCGCTAAAATGATCAAATCTAATTTCATTTCTGTTATTATTTTTCAGTTAATAGCGCATATTACACGATACTCAGTTTCGCAATGTAATTTGAAATTGAAGGTCGGTCTTGCTGGTTTCAAAGTGAGGGTTGAGTATGACATATACCTCTATGTTCGTTAGGTAAGACACATATGCAACAGTTAGGTATCTTTATTTCGAAACGTTTCGCCTACACAGTAGCCTACTGTGTAGGCGAAACGTTTCGAAATAAAGATACCTAACTGTTGCATATGTGTCATACCTAACAATCTGTCGGTATTTTATACCATTTTAATGTTCACCTCTATGTTCAAATATTCCTGGATGGAAATTTCTGAATGTACTAAAGTAATGTATTAACCCTGCAGTTAGAATATATAAAAGTGATAAATGATGCTTGATCATAGAGGCTGGAATCTTAAAAATAAAATGACTTTCAATTGCTTAAGAATTAGAAAAAAAAACATTTTAAATTTAGGTTAACTTATTCGTAAATTTTCAAAAGTGTTTCTAAATACCATAACTCAAATGCCTATAACTCGGTAGTTTGATAAACCGATCACCTCCAGCAGTTGTGACCACAGGTACACGAGGGGGAATTTATAATGTAACCAAGATTGGTAAAAGTACTTGGAACGGTGGGAATGGGTAAATGTAGTTTAGGTTACATTCTCATGCATCAGTTTCATATAGTTACAGACCGTGGAGCTGAACTCTTCTGCAGGCTGAGGGACTGACCACCTTATATACTATTTCTCCAAGGTTGATGGACTGATTACATAATTTTTATTTCACTACTACACCTGCTGCCTTTGTAAATATTTGACTGAAGAAGCCTACTGTGTAGGCGATACGTTTCGACAATAACGATATCCAACTGTTGCTAAATTCTCTTTGCTGGTATTGGACCCAAAGGTGAGTTAATTGCAACTCTATCAGGAGAGAGAGAGAGAGAGAGAGAGAGAGAGAGAGAGAGAGAGAGAGAGAGAGAGAGAGAGAGAGAGAGAGAGAGAGAGAGAGAGAGAAACTTCCTGCGGTGATAAAATACTTTCCCTTGGCACTAACCATTCGGGGCGTCTAGCGACTCTACGGCTGTGGCCGTCGTCCTTAAGAGGCTGCTTATAGCCTTATCTTGCCCTGCACTCACTTGCAGCCTACCTAGGGCACAATACCATCATACCCTCGTATATCTCCGGCCACTGCATGCAACCCAACCAATTTTATTGTCTCGTAAGTTACCTACGACAGCAGAGCACACTTCTGTCTCATCTAACTTTTCCTTCCCTACCTTCTTCTCTTTCTCCTCCCCATCCCTCCTCTCTCTCTCTCTTTCTCTCTCTCTTTCTCTCTCTCTCTCTCTCCCTCTCTCTCTCTCTCTCTCCCTCTCTCTCTCTCTCTCTCTCTTCCTTCCACCGTCATCCTCTCCATGGCAGCTCGCTAAGCTTACAATCTAAAGGACCTGAGCTCGGTTCCGGAGAATCTCCAATTATCCAAACTGATATATATTTAAAACTACCGAGCACTTGGAAAGCCCCGGACGTAATCACAATTATTGAGAAGAAAGATAGCGGTGAATAATGGATGGATACCTCTGACCAGCATCCCATGAACAATGGGAGACGTAGTGAAGAGAAACTAGTGAATGACAGATGGATTCCTCTGACCCTTATCCCATAGACAGTGAGGGATATATTTCTAAGAAATTAGGAAAAACGTAGAAAAGACAATATTTAGCTCTATCCACGAGCGCTGTTTCAAGGACAATAATTTCTGTCTCCCGAACTTAACACAATCTTATGTTAAACTCAGGGACTGAAAAGGATGGAATGAGGGCGGACGCCATATTCATTGATTACATAAAGGCTTTTGACACGATATTATACAAGAGACTAATAAATATATTAGAAAGATGCATCAAAGTAATATAGATTTTCCGCGCTCGTCCCCCAACAAAAAAAAAAAAAAATAGAAAACAGGTATCCATTGCAAAGGTATCCATTGTGGTTCATCTCTCCAACACCAACACCCTCAACCCACAACCCCCCATCCCACAAGTTTCTTTTGGGACTCAAATTGTTTCTGGTATTCTTTAATGATTTTCTCAGAGGCCTAAAATAAATGCCCAATTAATGTGAAGTAAAAACCATTAAAAATATGAAAACTGCAAAGATGGCTTGGACAAGCTTCAGGAATTGTTGCATAAACTGCTGCTGGAATTTAACTCTAGTAAATAAAAGTTAATTAAAATCAAATCACGAGCAAAGTTCCCAGAGATCGACACCATGCCTAACCCTTCTAGGGTCGGGTAGGTGCCTCAGCCGGAGCTTACAGCTCACAAGACTGTCATTCCCATTATCTCCTCTGGGGCGGGGATGGCAGACCAGAGAAGGGACAATTGGTCCCAAAGATGAGGGGGGTACTTGTGCCTCCTCCCATGGGAGACTTAGGTCTCAGACACTCCCTAAAGAGGGAGCCAAGGCCGGGCCACCACTTGGAAAAAGCCCGGGCCGGAAGAATACCGGCGGATCTTCAAATCAAAAGTTCCCAGACAACTCTCACATGGTGGAGGAACAACTTTCAGAAATCAAAAACTGCAAGATCTAGCGGGAAAAAAAGCACCTCTGACTTAGCACTCATATAATGGAAATAAAGTGTGCGACACTTACCAAAAACGGGAATATTAGAGTGGTATTCAGGTATCTAGACAAGGAAGCAATTTTACTAACTTACTTATGTTCGACCAATCCTCGAGTATGTAGCACCGGCGTGGAACCAACATAAAACAAAACAATAAAAAATAGAAAATGTATATGGATTTCCTGGGAGGTTAGTACCAGAGCTGAGAAAAAAGATTAAGGATAAAAATTGAGGGAACAGGAGTACTTGATGCTTCAAGATCGTGAAAACAGAGGAAGTGTGATCCAGACAAAAAAAAAAGAAATGAGAAACAAGACACCGTTAAGGGTCTAGGTCGAAGTGGGAAAGAAAGAAAGAAAGAAAGAGAGAGAGAGAGAGAGAGAGAGAGAGAGAGAGAGAGAGATTTTAGATCAGAGCAGTTGTAAGGAGACAGAGCCACGACTTAACACAGCTGCACCCGTCGTATCAAGTCTTGGCCGGGTGGCATTGATTAACAAGGTGCAAGGTGTTCCTTAATCTCCGTATTCGATGTTTTTAGGGGTATTATACATTTAAATAATCGATTATCTTTACAACGTGCCCAGAGCGTCGATATTGACCAAGTTCAGAGAATATCAGTGGTGGTTAACGTTAGTGGCTTGAGGTGTCGGGTGTGTGAGAACTATAAATGTGTAATGGTGATGGTAAATGTAGGGTGGTGAACAGGCTGTAGAGATTTCGTGGTAATCAGTTATGTTTTGTCTGTTTGTTTGGGTTGTACTAGAGCGTCTTTCAGCATACATTATGACTGGCATATTCAACCCTGCGTTAGAGGGATCCACTTGTTACCAACTCCAGGATGTTAGTATTGGATATCCAGTGTAATCCTTTGCCCATGACACACTTGCGAGGTTCAGTGTGTTGCATTTTACTGCGAGGGAGAGCGCGAGGGGTGCATATGATATGAGAGAAAGGATGAAGGCTTTGTGAAAGTGTACTAGCATTTACAAGCGCCTTTCTTAATCTGTACTCGAGCAGACACAGCCAGACTATGTAGCATGGTACACAAGAGAACCGTAATAATATCTTTATTTCTACAAGTACATGTACAAGGTATACCGGCCTAACTGATATCAGTGGCATACTACTATATAGAAAGCCCCTTGTTATGCAGAGCGTTTCGGGCAGATTAAGTCAATTTTATCCCAGGATGCGACCCACACCAGTCGACTAACACCCAGGTACCCATTTTAATGATGGGTGAACAGGGACAACAAATGTAAGGACACATGCCCAAAGTTTCCACCCTTGCTGGAAATCGAACCACGGAGGACCCCTCAGCGTGTGAAGCGAGAGCTTTGCCTACCAGGCCACAGCTGAAAACTGGGTGCATAAATTATACTCTGAAATGCCAGGAAACATTTTTACGCCTTCAAAGCAGTAGGGGACAGATCAGAGAACACTATAATGGAAGCATATCAGCTAATAATTTTACAGGAAGAGATTACAGACCAGGATCACGCCAACTAATTCATTGGTAAGAGGCAGGATCAGGACCAGAGGCTTAAATTTCGCGATCTCAGCTACGTAAATATAAGGAAACTAAATGGGCATTCAGTACCTCTCCCCTTGTGTAAATACAAGAGTGTGGACACACACACACACACACACACACACACACACACACACACACACACACACACACACAATGTGTCTTGGGAATGATTGTAATAAATGAAACTGATAGTGAATTTCTCACATTTGAGTACAATACTCTGAGTTGTAGCGAGTGAGGGAAGTTACTTTTGTGTTGAGTACAAAGCGGTGGACACCAGGTAGGTAGTTAGGTCCTTAGAACAACATTTTCAAAAAATAATTATCGAGTGTAACATAAATGCGAAGTAGGAAGAATACATAACTAAAACTCAACACATAGAAGAAAAAATGTATTTTTTTTTTTTTGCATTTTATTTTGCAAATTAAGTGACGTTATCCATCCTTGACTTCAAAACCTGTAGAAAGGTTACAGTCACCCTCAGTAAGCACTCTTGCCTCACACTTCCCTCTTGCCTCACACTTCCCTCTTGCCTCACACTTCCCTCTTGCCTCACACTTCCCTCTTGCCTCACACTTCCCTCTTGCCTCACACTTCCCTCTTGCCTCACACTTCCCTCTTGCCTCACACTTCCCTCTTGCCTCACACTTCCCTCTTGCCTCACACTTCCCTCTTGCCTCGCACTTCCCTCTTGCCTCACACTTCCCTCTTGCCTCACACTTCCCTCTTGCCTCACACTTCCCTCTTGCCTCACACTTCCCTCTTGCCTCACACTTCCCTCTTGCCTCACACTTCCCTCTTGCCTCACACTTCCCTCTTGCCTCACACTTCCCTCTTGCCTCACACATCCCACTTGCCTCACACTTCCCTCTTGCCTCACACTTCCCTCTTGCCTCGCACTTCCCTCTTGCCTCACACTTCCCTCTTGCCTCACACTTCCCTCTTGCCTCACACTTCCCTCTTGCCTCACACTTCCCTCTTGCCTCACACTACCCTCTTGCCTCACACTTCCCTCTTGCCTCACACTTCCCTCTTGCCTCGCACTTCCCTCTTGCCTCACACTTCCCTCTTGCCTCGCACTTCCCTCTTGCCTCACACTTCCCTCGTGTAATACCACCCGCTCAGTAATGTACATAGAAATATACAGTTAAGTATAAAAGAAGAGAAGTGTGCATTAGTGTACATAGACCGCGAGTTGAGTTTTTCTCAGTGAATATCGACCAAATGAGTTACTTTACTTACTGTTTTCAGCAAATTTATCGATTTACGTCATTTGGGTGAAGTTAGATTAGGCAAGATTATCTTCTTTTAACAAACATTAACCAGTTATAACATACCTCAATAATACAAGAGAGAAATTTAAGTTTTTCAGAGCGTCCACTGGAAACTGTGACCAACTAAACGGACCTTACGAGTGACAGTCATATTTTCATTATTTTGTTGATGTCACAGTCACACATCTGACTGTATAAGTCACACTGATATACTGAGTGTGCTTAGAATTATCTGATATATAAAATGACAGTTTAATCAGGGAATATATTTAGAACGTTGTTAAAAAATTCCACCATATTTTCTAATTCTCTTTCTTAATTTCTTTTGTGTCTCTTGTAGAGGTTGACTGTCACTCCAGGATATATGTATAAGGTCCCCGTTACCCCATCCTCCAACCCCAGGATACAAACATAAGATTCTCGTCCCTCAGTTCTCAGACCCCAGGATACACAAGTATGATAATTCTCATACATACGTATGATTCTTAGACTGGATACATACCCCTGTCCCCCCCGATTCTTAGACCCCAGGATACATTACGTATGATTCCTGTGACCCAGTTCTCAGACCCCAGGACACCTCCCCCCCCCTTCCCGTCACTGTGGAAAACAGCTAAGCTTCTCATTCTTATTTTTTAAGTTTCTCGAGAGTGTCACACTTTAATGTGCAATAACAGTTACGAACACAAATGAATTATAATGCGAGTATACTTCAAGTAACACTGGAAGTTGAGTAGAACGTGAATTGTGTTTCTAGCCTGTGGAACTGAAGGTTTTCAATTATATTCTCTTCTTACTTCAGCGCTATCTAAAGTTCTAGCGGCTTAAATCAGCATTACGGCTCCGGTATACACAGCCAAAGAGCATATACTACTCAACTCCGCTACAGTGGCGCTCTACTGCAATGCCACTCAACTACAGTGCCTCTCTAGCAGCGCTCACCCATGGTGCCTCGGCTATAGTGGTGCTCAAGCACAGAGCCTCTATAGTGGCGGTCACCCACAGTGGCGTCATACAACGATCGGCTGCGATTAACACACACACACACACACACACACACACACACACACACACACACACACACACACACACACACACACACACACCGCCGGCCATACACCGCCCACTGTACCGGGAAGCCAACGCTAGTCAATGAGGTAGTGATTAACAGCGGGTGAACATTACACTCTCATACAAGTACTTCACCCCAGTTAATGAATGTCAATAACACTGTTCATCAAAGTCTATCACTGTCGTATTGATGTTTACGATTGACACTACACTGGTAGAGTGAATGATTTGTGTTTCATCTGCTTCGTTACGTTTTTACAGAGAATTATTTTTTCATTGAGATTTTTTGCCTTTCAAATATAACATTTGCTCATAATAATAATAGTAGTAGTAGTAGTCATAGTCGTAGCATAGTCGTAGTAGTAATTGTTGTAGTAATAGTCGTTGTAGTAATAGCAGTAGGAATGGTAGCAGTAATAGCAGTAGTCATAGTAGTAGCCGTAGTAGTAGTCGTAATGATAATTGTGGGCCCTTATATATATATATATATATATATATATATATATATATATATATATATATATATATATATATATATATATATATATATATATATAAAGATAACCAAAACAACTAAAAAAAAAAACAGAAGCAATCACACACACAAACAAAAATTAACTTTCATCAAGTTTTACCTATTCGGCACGACATATATGTATATGGAAGACAAGCCGGGGGGGGAAATCTTTAGCTCAAGTACTTTCACACTTCTCAGTGCGTCATCAGGAGCTATGCAGTATTGTAAGGCAACAACTGAACGATTCATGGGAGGTTGTTTCTCAGAGTAGCGCAGCTCGGGTTGACACCAGCGGCAGCGGTCTGTGTGCCAACCCTGATTATATATATATATATATATATATATATATATATATATATATATATATATATATATATATACATTAATTATACAAAAAATAATGCATCCACAGAATAGATTGGTTTTTTAAGCAAATACAATACTGCAACCGGCCGGGAATCGAATCCAGAACATTTAGCCCGGTTCGTGGGAACCAAGGTAACCACTTGACCACCATCCTGGCGGGGTGCAGTACTGTATATATATACATGTATATATTATGTGAGTGCATCATTTACTGTAACTGTAACCCTTACAAAATACCCCTACACTGGTCTATTAAGGCGCCCCTTACAAGCACTCATGCATGTAATGTAGCGTGACTGTACTAACAGTGAGTGAGGGGAGAAGATTCCCCTCAGAGACAAACACACAAGACACGCACGTGGTCGTACACACGCACACAAGCACTGTTCAGTACACGCATCCGGTGGAACACAAGTACTACACAGGACACGTCGTCCAAAAATAAACACACGTGGTGTACTTACAGTCATCCATCAAGACACGTGGTCGTACACAGTCATCCATCAAGACACACATGTGGTGTACACAGGGTCATTCAACAAGACACGCACGTGGTGTACACACAGTCATCCATCAAGACACACACGCGGTGTACACACGGTCATCCATCAAGACACACGTGGTGTACACACATTCATCCATCAAGACACACACGTGGTGTAGACACGGCCATCCATCAAGACACGTGGTGTACACACAGTCATCCATCAAGACACACACGTGGTGTACACACAGTCATCCATCAAGGCACACGTGGTGGTACACACAGTCATCCATCAAGACACACACGTGGTGTACACACAGTCATCCATCAAGGCACACGTGGTGGTACACACAGTCATCCATCAAGACACACATGTGGTGTACACACGGTCATTCGACAAGACACACGCGTGGTGTACATACAGTCATCCATCAAAACACACGTGGTCGTTCACACAGTCATCCATCAAGAAACACATGTGGTCGTACACACAGTCATCCACCAAGAAACGCGTGGTGGTACACACAGTCATCCATCAAGACACACATGTGGTCGTACACACAGACATCCACCAAGAAACGCGTGGTGGTACACACAGTCATCCATCAAGACACACATGTGGTCGTACACACAGTCATCCATCAAGACACGTGGTCGTAAACACGGTCATCCATCAAGAAACGCGTGGTGGTATACACAGTCATCCATCAAGACACATGTGGTCGTACACACGGTCATCCATCAAGAAACGCATGGTGGGACACACAGTCATCCATCAAGACACACGTGGTCGTACACACGGTCATCCATCAAGACACACGTGGTGGTACACACAGTTATCCATCAAGACACACGTGGTTGTGCACACAGTCATCCATCAAGACACACGTGGTCGTACACACGGTCATCCATCAAGAAACGCGTGGTGGTACACACAGTCATCCATCAAGACACACGTGGTCGTGCACACAGTCATCCATCGAGACACACGTGGTCGTACACACGGTCATCCATCAAGAAACGCGTGGTGGTACACAGTCATCCACACGGTCTTCCATCAAGAAACGCGTGGTGGTACACACAGTCATCCATCAAGACACACGTGGTCGTGCACACAGTCATCCATCAAGACACACGTGGTCGTGCACACAGTCATCCATCAAGACACACGTGGTCTTACACACAGTCATCCATCAAGAAACGCGTGGTGGTACACACAGTCATCCATCAAGACACACGTGGTGGTACACACAGTCATCCGTCAAGAAACGCGTGGTGGTACACACAGCCATCCATCAAGACACGTGGTCGCACACACAGTCATCCATCAAGACACAAGTGGTGGTACACACAGTCATCCATCAAGAAACGCGTGGTGGTACACACAGTCATCCATCAAGAAACGCGTGGTGGTACACACAGTCATCCATCAAGACACACGTGGTGGTACACACAGTCATCCATCAAGACACACGTGGGGGTACACACAGTCATCCATCAAGAAACGCGTGGTGGTACACACAGTCATCCATCAAGACACACGTGGTGGTACACACAGTCATCCATCAAGACACACGTGATGGTACACACAGTCATCCATCAAGAAACGCGTGGTGGTACACACAGTCATCCATCAAGACACACGTGGTGGTACACACAGTCATCCATCAAGACACACGTGGTGGTACACTCAGTCATCCATCAAGACACACGTGGTGGTACACACAGTCATCCATCAAGAAACGCGTGGTGGTACACACAGTCATCCATCAAGAAACGCGTGGTGGTACACACAGTCATCCATCAAGACACACGTGGTCGTACACACGGTCATCCATCAAGAAACGCGTGGTGGTACACACAGTCATCCATCAAGACACACGTGGGGGTACACACAGTCATCCATCAAGAAACGCGTGGTGGTACACACAGTCATCCATCAAGACACACGTGATGGTACACACAGTCATCCATCAAGAAACGCGTGGTGGTACACACAGTCATCCATCAAGAAACGCGTGGTGGTACACACAGTCATCCATCAAGAAACGCGTGGTGGTACACACAGTCATCCATCAAGAAACGCGTGGTGGTACACACAGTCATCCATCAAGACACACGTGGTGGTACACACAGTCATCCATCAAGACACACGTGGGGGTACACACAGTCATCCATCAAGAAACGCGTGGTGGTACACACAGTCATCCATCAAGACACACGTGATGGTACACACAGTCATCCATCAAGAAACGCGTGGTGGTACACACAGTCATCCATCAAGACACACGTGGTGGTACACACAGTCATCCATCAAGACACACGTGGTGGTACACACAGTCATCCATCAAGACACACGTGGTGGTACACTCAGTCATCCATCAAGACACACGTGATGGTACACACAGTCATCCATCAAGACACACGTGGTGGTACACACAGTCATCCATCAAGACACACGTGGTGGTACACTCAGTCATCCATCAAGACACACGTGGTGGTACACACAGTCATCCATCAAGACACACGTGGTGGTACACACAGTCATCCCTCAAGAAACGCGTGGTGGTACACACAGTCATCCATCAAGAAACGCGTGGTGGTACACACAGTCATCCATCAAGAAACGCGTGGTGGTACACACAGTCATCCATCAAGACACACGTGGTCGTACACACGGTCATCCATCAAGAAACGCGTGGTGGTACACACAGTCATCCATCAAGACACACGTGGGGGTACACACAGTCATCCATCAAGAAACGCGTGGTGGTACACACAGTCATCCATCAAGACACACGTGATGGTACACACAGTCATCCATCAAGAAACGCGTGGTGGTACACACAGTCATCCATCAAGAAACGCGTGGTGGTACACACAGTCATCCATCAAGAAACGCGTGGTGGTACACACAGTCATCCATCAAGAAACGCGTGGTGGTACACACAGTCATCCATCAAGACACACGTGGTGGTACACACAGTCATCCATCAAGACACACGTGGGGGTACACACAGTCATCCATCAAGAAACGCGTGGTGGTACACACAGTCATCCATCAAGACACACGTGATGGTACACACAGTCATCCATCAAGAAACGCGTGGTGGTACACACAGTCATCCATCAAGACACACGTGGTGGTACACACAGTCATCCATCAAGACACACGTGGTGGTACACACAGTCATCCATCAAGACACACGTGGTGGTACACTCAGTCATCCATCAAGACACACGTGATGGTACACACAGTCATCCATCAAGACACACGTGGTGGTACACACAGTCATCCATCAAGACACACGTGGTGGTACACTCAGTCATCCATCAAGACACACGTGGTGGTACACACAGTCATCCATCAAGACACACGTGGTGGTACACACAGTCATCCCTCAAGAAACGCGTGGTGGTACACACAGTCATCCATCAAGAAACGCGTGGTGGTACACACAGTCATCCATCAAGACACACATGTAGTCGTACACACAGTCATCCACCAAGAAACGCGTGGTGGTACACACAGTCATCAATCAAGACGCACGTGGTCGAACACACAGTCATCCATCAAGACACACGTGGTCGTACACACGGTCATCCATCAAGACACGCGTGGTCGTACACACAGTCATCCATCAAGACACACGTGGTCGCACACACAGTCATCCATCAAGACACACGTGGTCGCACACACAGTCATCCATCAAGACACGTGGTCGTACACACAGTCATCCATCAAGGCACACGTGGTCGTACACACAGTCATCCATCAAGGCACACATGGTCGTACACACAGTCATCCATCAAAACACACGTGGTGGTACACACAGTCATCCATCAAGACACACGTGGTGGTACACACAGTCATCCATCAAGAAACGCGTGGTGGTACACACAGTCATCCATCAAGACACACGTGGTGGTACACACAGTCATCCATCAAGACACACGTGGGGGTACACACAGTCATCCATCAAGACACACCTGGTGGTACACACAGTCATCCATCAAGAAACGCGTGGTGGTACACACAGTCATCCATCAAGACACACGTGGTGGTACACACAGTCATCCATCAAGACACACGTGGTGGTACACACAGTCATCCATCAAGAAACGCGTGGTGGTACACACAGTCATCCATCAAGACACACGTGGTGGTACACACAGTCATCCATCAAGAAACGCGTGGTGGTACACACAGTCATCCATGAAGACACACGTGGTGGTACACACAGTCATCCATGAAGACACACCTGGTGGTACACACAGTCATCTATCAAGAAACGCGTGGTGGTACACACAGTCATCCATCAAGAAACGCGTGGTGGTACACTCAGTCATCCATCAAGACACACGTGATGGTACACAGAGTCATCCATCAAGACACACGTGGTGGTACACACAGTCATCCATCAAGAAACGCGTGGTGGTACACACAGTCATCCATCAAGACACACGTGGTGGTACACACAGTCTTCCATCAAGAAACGCGTGGTGGTACACACAGTCATCCATCAAGAAACGCGTGGTGGTACACACAGTCATCCATCAAGACACACATGTTGTCGTACACACAGTCATCCACCAAGAAACGCGTGGTGGTACACACAGTCATCCATCAAGACACACGTGGTCGTACACAGTCATCCATCAAGACACACGTGGTCGTACACATAGTCATCCATCAAGGCACGCGTGGTCGTACACATAGTCATCCATCAAGGCACACGTGGTCGTACACACAGTCATCCATCAAGACACACGCGTGGTCGTACACAGTCATCCATCAAGGCACACGTGGTCGTACAGTCATCCATCAAGACATACGCGTGGTCGTACGCACAGTCATCCATCAAGACATACGCGTGGTCGTACACACAGTCATCCATCAAGACACACGCGTGGTCGTACACACAGTCATCCATCAAGACACACGTGGTCGTACACACAGTCATCCATCAAGGCACAGTGGTCGTACACACAGTCATCCATCAAGACACACGTGGTCGTACACACAGTCATCCATCAAGGCACACGTGGTCGTACACACAGTCACCCATCAAGGCACACGTGGTCGTACACACAGTCACCCATCAAGGCACAGTGGTCGTACACACAGTCATCCATCAAGGCACACGTGGTCGTACACACAGTCATCCATTAAGACACACGCGTGGTCGTACACAGTCATCCATCAAGGCACACGTGGTCGTACAGTCATCCATCAAGACATACGCGTGGTCGTACGCACAGTCATCCATCAAGACATACGCGTGGTCGTACACAGTCATCCATCAAGACACACGCGTGGTCGTACACACAGTCATCCATCAAGACACACGTGGTCGTACACACAGTCATCCATCAAGGCACAGTGGTCGTACACACAGTCATCCATCAAGACACACGTGGTCGTACACACAGTCATCCATCAAGGCACACGTGGTCGTACACACAGTCACCCATCAAGGCACACGTGGTCGTACACACAGTCACCCATCAAGGCACAGTGGTCGTACACACAGTCATCCATCAAGGCACACGTGGTCGTACACACAGTCACCCATCAAGGCACAGTGGTCGTACACATAGTCATCCATCAAGGCACACGTGGTCGTACACACAGTCATCCATCAAGGCACAGTGGTGGTACACATAGTCATCCATCAAGGCACACGTGGTCGTACACACAGTCATCCATCAAGGCACAGTGGTCGTACACACAGTCATCCATCAAGGCACACGTGGTCGTACACACAGTCATCCATCAAGGCACAGTGGTCGTACACACAGTCATCCATCAAGGCACAGTGGTCGTACACACAGTCATCCATCAAGGCACAGTGGTCGTACACACAGTCATCCATCAAGGCACAGTGGTCGTACACAGTCATCCAACAAAGAAACAAGACACAAAACAAAGACAGAGTGACGAGCAAGTAAACACCTGCGTTTGAGAAGTTACTATGTAAGAGAACAAAGAAACAACTAAAAAAATTATAAACGGGGACAAAAACAACAGTGTGAACAAAAAATAACAAAGGGAACGGTAGAACAGAGACTCGATGTCCACGTAAACGTTTGTTCTGTTAAGAGTACCTGTTAAGTACTGTTACGTATGTTACGTGTATGCTACGTATCTGTTGTCTGTTAAGTGCCTGTTACATATATGTTGTCTGGTAGGTGCCTGTTACGTATCTGTTGTCTGTTAAGTGCCTATTAAATATTTGTTGTCTGTTACGTATCTGTTGTCTGTTACGCATCTGTTATCTGTTACGTATCTGTTGTCTGTTAAGTGCCTATTACATATTTGTTGTCTGTTAAGTGTCTGTAACGCATCTGTTAAGTGTTTCGCGCCTGTTAAAGCTAGTTCTTCCAAACACTTCAAAGTGTTTAGTGATCTTAAAATAATAATAATAATAATAGTAATAATAATAATATAATAATAATAATATAATAATAATAATAATAATAATAATAATAATAATAATAATAATAATAATCTTTGTTTCTACAAGGACATGATGTAACTTATACAGACCATAACTGACATCAGTGACATACTGTGTACAAAGCCTCTGGTTATACACAGTATTTCAGGCGGCTTAGGTTAATTCTGTCCCCCCAGGATGCCACCCACACCAGTCTGCTAACACCCAGATACTTACTGCTTTGTGAACAGGGGCAGCAGGTGTAAGGAAACATGACTAATGTTTCACCAGTGCCGGGAATCGATCCGCGAACTCTCCGTGTGTGCTTTGAGGACGCTACCAACCAAGCCACGAACCATCTGAGGAAAGGGAACCAAATAACAGGAGAAGGAACAAATAAACGGGATAGGGAACAAATAAACAAGAGGAACAAATAAACGGGATAGGGAACAAATAAACAAGAGGAACAAATAAACAAGAGGAACAAATAAACAAGAGGAACAAAAAAAACAAGATGAATAAAGAAGAGGAACAAAGAAACAAGATGAATAAAGAAGAGGAACAAAGAAACAAGATGAATAAAGAAGAGGAACAAAGAAACAAGATGAATAAAGAAGAGGAACAAAGACACAAGATGAATAAAGAAGAGGAACAAAGAAACAAGAGGATCAAAGAAACAAGATGAATAAAGAAACAAGAGGAACAAAGAAACAAGAGGAACAAAGAAACAAGATAAAGAAACAAGAGGAGCACAGAAACAAGAGGAACAAAGAAACAAGAGGAACAAAGAAACAAGATGAATAAAGAAACAAGATGAATAAAGAAACAAGAGGAACAAAGAAACAAGATGAATAAAGAAACAAGAGGAACAAAGAAACAAGATGAATAAAGAAACAAGAGGAACAAAGAAACAAGAGGAACAAAGAAACAAGATAAAGAAACAAGAGGAACAAAGAAACAAGAGGAACAAAGAAACAAGAGGAACAAAGAAACAAGTAGAACAAAGAAACAAGATAAAGAAACAAGAGGAACAAAGAAACAAGAACAAAGAAACATGAAAAACAAAGATGAACAATGATAAAAGAAGAACTAAGAATGGAAAGGAAATAAGCAATAACAAGGAAAAATCAAATAAAAACAAAACCAGAAAAACAAGCCAAAGCAATGTGAACAAATAAAACAACAACAAACCCGACACACACAGAGATAAATACAGAGAAAAACACCAGGGAAAAAACCAGAGAAGATGAGAAACAAACAGAACTAAAAAAAAACACAGCAGCAGATCACACACACACACACACGCACACACACACACGCACACACACACACGCACGCGCACAAACACACAAACAAACAAATAAAAAAGGTAACAACTAAACTCTTATCAACAAAAGCAAAGTGAAACACACGCCTTCCAGCTCAACAAACACATTCAACAGACCAGATTTGTCAAAACAAAGAAAATTAGAGGGCGGAATGATCTCACGAGACAACACACATTGTGGCATGCAAAGAGTACGTAACCTTTATTTGGCGCATGTACACATCCTCATTCACAGGCTATCTCCCCCAACCAGCGAACCAGGTAACTGAGGGTTGACGATGGGGCCCCGTCGTTCAACCAGTACCCAGGTTCCAGCCAATAAAAAGATGGTTTTGGCAATCGCAGAGATTATGTGGGTACCACTCTCCTGTCTGCCCTTGTCATTCCCATTCTAGAGCTGGTTGAAGCACGGTCTGCTATCTTGTGGCTTCTATTCTACCTTGCTTATCGTGGAGTGCACTAATACCTATTACTGTACATAGTGTAGTGTACATACTTCTGTTCTAAATTGGTGAAGGATAATGTAAGTCAAAACTTTTCTGCTGTGTTTATTTTGCTCCCTTTACACCCAGGATAACAGGCCATTTGGACTCCTGGGTTGTAATACACGCACACACACACACACACACACACACACACACACACACACACACACACACACACACACACGGGGCCAGGAGCTAAGACTCGATCCCTGGAACCACAAATAGGTGAGTACACACATACATTTACGAGATACGATGGAGCTTATGGCTCAGGGAGAAAGTGGACCTAGTAGCGACTAGCAAAGGGACGGGGTCCAGGAGCTGTGAATCGACCACTGCAACAAATAGGCAAGTATAAATAGGTGAGCGCGCACACGCACACACACGCGCACACACACGCGCACGCACACGCACACACACACACACACACACACACACACACACACACACACACACACACACTTGTCAGGAAGACAGCAGCGAGTCATGGTACGTGGCGAGGTGTCAGAGTGGGCACCTGTGACCAGCGGGGTCCCGCAGGGGTCAGTCCTAGGACCAGTGCTGTTTCTGGTATTTGTGAACGACATGACGGAAGGAATAGACTCTGAGGTGTCCCTGTCTGCAGATGACGTGAAGTTGATGAGAAGAATTCACTCGATCGAAGACCAGGCAGAACTACAAAGGGATCTGGACAGGCTGCAGACCTGGTCCAGCAATTGGCTCCTGGAGTTCAATCCCACCAAGTGCAAAGTCATGAAGATTGGGGAAGGGCAAAGAAGGCCGCAGACGGAGTACAGTCTAGGGGGTCAGAGACTACAAACCTCACTCAAGGAAAAAGATCTTGGGGTGAGTATAACACCAGGCACATCTCCTGAAGCGCACATCAACCAAATAACTGCTGCAGCATTTGGGCGCCTAGCAAACCTCAGAACAGCATTCCGACATCTTAATAAGGAATCATTCAGGACCCTGTACACCGTGTACGTTAGGCCCATATTGGAGTATGCGGCACCAGTTTGGAACCCACACCTAGCCAAGCACGTGAAGAAACTAGAGAAAGTGCAAAGGTTTGCAACAAGACTAGTCCCAGAGCTAAGAGGTATGTCCTACGAGGAGAGGTTAAGGGAAATCAACCTGACGACACTGGAGGACAGGAGAGATAGGGGGGACATGATAACGACATACAAAATACTGAGAGGAATTGACAAGGTGGACAAAGACAGGATGTTCCAGAGATTGGACACAGTAACAAGGGGACACAGTTGGAAGCTGAAGACACAGATGAATCACAGGGATGTTAGGAAGTATTTCTTCAGCCACAGAGTAGTCAGTAAGTGGAATAGTTTGGGAAGCGATGTAGTGGAGGCAGGATCCATACATAGCTTTAAGCAGAGGTATGATAAAGCTCACGGCTCAGGGAGAGTGACCTAGTAGCGATCAGTGAAGAGGCGGGGCCAGGAGCTCGGACTCGACCCCCGCAACCTCAACTAGGTGAGTACACACGACGAGTCATAGGGATGTTAAGTATTTCTTCAGTCATAGAGTCGTCAGGAAGTGGAATAGCGTAGTAAGTGACGTAGTGGAGGCAGGAACCATACATAGCTTTAAGACGAGGTATGACAAAGCTCAGGAAGCAGAGAGAGGACCTAGTAGCGATCAGTGAAGAGCCGGGGCCAGGAGCTGAGTCTCGACCCCTGCAACCACAATTAGGTGAGTACACACACACACATCAGTAGAGAGAAGGAACTACACGACAGGCAGCAAGTAGTATGAATACATCAGTTAGGTTCGAAAATGACTGCTACAGTGAGAGTAATTACGTTAATTCTGCTGCTGATTATCGTCAGTAATGGTAATTAATATTAGCAATTAGTACTAATCCTAATTAGTATTAATATCGCATAACGTGAAAGAATTATATCGCACAGCCGTAACGACAGCAACGACAACGATAGCAATGACAGCAGCAACAACCACAGCAGTAACAACCACGACAACAACCAAAGCAGCAACAACCACAACGACAGCCACAGCAACAAAAACCACGGCAACAGCCACAGCAACAGCCACGACAACCACAGCAACAGCCACAACCACAGCAACAGCCACGACAATTACAGCAACAGCCACAACCACCACAGCAACAGCCACAACAATCACAGCAACAGCCACAACAATCACAGCAACAGATTTCAAGTTTTACCCAAGATTTCAAGTTTATCACCTAAGATTTCAAGTTTTAACCTAAGATTTCAAGTTTTAACCTAAGATTTCAAGTTTTAACCTAAGATTTCAAGTTTATACCTAAGATTTCAAGTTTATAACCTAAGATTTCAAGTTTATCGGAAACCCACCAATAAAAATGATCTCACACACTTCTATTCCAGTCAAGATACCAAGACCAAAAGAGGCATCATCATCGGGTTTTTCCTAAGAGCATACCGAATTTGTAGTCCTGAGTAGAGGGGAGATATCTAAAGTAAAAGGACACAAGTGCAACTAATGTGACATTTATTGTGGCAACGTTTCGCTCTCCAGGAGCTTTATCAAGCCATTACAAACAATACATGGACACAGAGGGTATATAAAGGCTCAGAGTGAGGTGAATACTAGTGAGGTACCATTTCGATGTTCACTAGTGGTAGTAGTAGTAGTAGTAGTGGTAGTGACAAAAGTAATACAATATGGTAGAGCAATTAATTCGTACATGAGTAAAAGGATATAAAAGCTATTACTTGGGTAATATAAAAATAGGTTGGACAAATATAGACTGGAATGAGGCAGCTTGTTTCAGTGTTCACTCTCTGTGCTTTGTGTAGTATAACAGGAGAGACTATGTGATGGCAGGGTTTACTGTTTTCAGGAGGATTCTTGCTAAGACTTCGGAGATGGTGAAGCTGCCGTTGTTTTGTTTAATTGTATTCGAAACAGCGATCAGTGCTGATTCAAGGCACTTGCGTGTGCGGAAATTAGTTTCTTTTATCACTAATTGGGCGTCTCCGAATTTCATAAGATGATTGGTGGAATTTCGGTGTTGTACACAGGCGTTGTTTAAGTTGTCGTTCCTACATGCGTATATGTGTTCATTGAGGCGGGTGTCGAGGTTTCTTGCTGTTTCACCTACGTAGATCTTGTCACAGCCTCCACAGGGTATAGTGTAAACTCCTGCATTGACTGGTTCGTGGTGCTTGGGTTTTGTCCTGGTTAGATCCTTTATTGAAGTGGTAGAAGCGATGGCGACTCTGGTGTTAGCTTGTGAAAGTACTTTTGAGACGTTTAGTGCAAAAGTACTTTCACAAGCTAACACTAGAGTCGCCATCGCTTCTACCACTTCAATAAAGGATCTAACCAGGACAAAACCCAAGCACCACGAACCAGTCAATGCAGGAGTTTACACTATACCCTGTGGAGGCTGTGACAAGATCTACGTAAGTGAAACAGCAAGAAACCTCGACACCCGCCTCAATGAACACACATACGCATGTGATGAATGGTTTGAAAAACCGACAAGTTGAAGATTGAGACACTTATACAGCATATGGGAATCTTTATTCAGGAAACGTTTCGCCACACAGTGGCTTCATCAGTCCAATACAAAGAGGAAGGCGTAAGGAGAGGAGGAGAATGAGGTAATCAGTCCCTCAACCTGGAGTCGATGTGTTCAGTCTGATGTGTTCAGACTGAACACATCGACTCCAGGTTGAGGGACTGATTACCTCATTCTCCTCCTCTCCTTACGCCTTGCTCTTTGTATTGGACTGATGAAGCCACTGTGTGGCGAAACGTTTCCTGAATAAAGATTCCCATATGCTGCATAAGTGTCTCAATCTTCAACATATACGCATGTAGGAACGACAACTTAAACAACGCCTGTGTACAACACCGAAATTCCACCAATCATCTTATGAAATTCAGAGACGCCCAATTAGTGATAAAAGAAACTAATTTCCGCACACGCAAGTGCCTTGAATCAGCACTGATCGCTGTTTCGAATACAATTAAACAAAACAACGGCAGCTTCACCATCTCCGAAGTCTTAGCAAGAATCCTCCTGAAAACAGTAAACCCTGCCATCACATAGTCTCTCCTGTTATACTATACAAAGCACAGAGAGTGAACACTGAAACAAGCTGCCTCATTCCAGTCTATATTTGTCCAACCTATTTTTATATTACCCAAGTAATAGCTTTTATATCCTTTTACTCATGTACGAATTAATTGCTCTACCATATTGTATTACTTTTGTCACTACGACTACTACTTCTACTACCACTAGTGAACATCGAAATGGTACCTCACTAGTATTCACCTCACTCTGAGCCTTTATATACCCTCTGTGTCCATGTATTGAATATCAAAATGGTATAAAATACCGACAGGTTGGTAGGTAAGACACAAAGGCAACAGTTAGGCAACTTTATTCCAAAAAGTTTCGCCTACACAGTAGGCTTCTTCAGTCGAATACAGAAAGTAGGCAGGAACAGTAGAGATGTGAAGACGATGTAATCAGTCCATCACCCTTGAAGTCGTAGAATTTGAGGTTGTCAGTCCCTCAGCCTGGAGAGTTCAGTTCCATAGTCAGGAACTATCTGAAGAGCAAGCGACACTGTCGCTTGGCTTGATAAAGCTCCTGGAGAGCGAAACGTTGCCACAATAAATGTCACATTAGTTGCACTTGTGTCCTTTTACTTTACATATTGTCGGTAATTCTACCAACTTTATTACAGGGGAGATATCATTGAAGTGTATAAGTGGATGACGGGCATAAACAAGGGAGACATTAATAAAGTACTGAGGGTGTCGAACCAGGTAAGAACCAGGAATAATGGATTTAAGTTGGATAAATTTAGATTTAGAAAGGACATGGGTAAGTACTGGTTTTCTAACAGAGTTGTAGATGCGTGGAACAGTCTTCCCAGTGGGGTGATAGAGGCTAGGACCTTGGGTAGCTTTAAGAAGAGACTGGACAAATATATGAGTGGGAGGGGCTGGGTTTGATTGGTGTCAAGGGGTACGGGAGTTATTTCTTGAGTAGCTTTAGGTAGATGTCGTTTTGATAAAGACCTGCCTCGTATGGGCCAGTAGGCCTTCTGCAGTGTTCCTACATTCTTATGTTCTTATGTTAACAGCCACAACCACCACAGCAACAGCCACGACAATTACAACAACAACCACGACAGCCACAGGAACAACCACAACAGTCACAGACAGCAAGAACCACATCAACAGCCACAGTATCAACAGTCATTTGAACAGCCACAACAATTACCACAGGATGAACATTAAAATGGTATAAAATACCGACAGGTTGTTAGGTAAGACACATATGCAACAGTTAGGTATCTTTATTATGAAACGTTTCGCCTACACAGTAGGCTTCTTCAGTCAAGTACAGAAAAGTTGATAGAAGCAGAAGATACTTGAAGACGATGTAATCAGTCCATCACCCTTAAAGTTTTGAGGTGGTCAGTCCCTCAGTCTGGAGAAGAGCATTGTTCCATAGTATGAAACAATATGGAGATGAAGTGACAGGATGGAGCTTTTTATAGCGCCAAGAGGTGAGACGTAGGCCACTAGGAGAGGTAAGAACTCAGATGTTGAGCAGTCAGGTCCCTCTCAAATCCAGCCGCTCTCACTAGTGGAAGTTGTCGAAGTTGATTGCAGGTCTGTACCAAGATACCCTTGTGTTGCAGTGTCTGACAGATTGAAAATTAAAATGGTATAAAATACCGACAGGTTGTTAGGTAAGACACATATGCAACAGTTAGGTATCTTTATTATGAAACGTTTCGCCTACACAGTAGGCTTCTTCAGTCAAGTACAGAAAAGTTGATAGAAGCAGAAGATACTTGAAGACGATGTAATCAGTCCATCACCCTTAAAGTTTTGAGGTGGTCAGTCCCTCAGTCTGGAGAAGAGCATTGTTCCATAGTATGAAACAATATGGAGATGAAGTGACAGGATGGAGCTTTTTATAGCGCCAAGAGGTGAGACGTAGGCCACTAGGAGAGGTAAGAACTCAGATGTTGAGTTCTTACCTAACAACCTGTCGGTATTTTATTCCATTTTAATGTTCAATCTGTCAGACACTGCAACACAAGGGTATCTTGGTACAGACCTGCAATCAACTTCGACAACTTCCACTAGTGAGAGCGGCTGGATTTGAGAGGGACCTGACCGCTCAACATCTGAGTTCTTGGTTTAGAAAGACACGTAAGCAAACACTATAACATATTTATTAGAAAACGTTTCGGTCCTGGGACCTTGATCACTTCTAACATACCACGAATACTCGCCGGGCACTTGCTATGAGTAACATCAACGTTTCCACCATAAACACATCCTCTATCAAAGACCTCACTACTAAACGCAGCCCCACACCTCTAACTTCTACAGCAGGCGTCTACACTATCCCCTGTGGGTTCTGTCCCAAGAAATATGTAGGCGAGACAGGCAGAGATCTTGCAGTCCGCCTGAATGAGCATCGAAATGCCTCTAACAGAGACGATGTAAGGTACGCCTGTGTCCTCCACAGAGACTCCACGGGGCATTTGATGAACTGGAACGAGGCACAACTCGTTCTCACCGAACCAGACCTCAGACGCCGACGGTGCCTAGAAGCCTCACTAATCACCGTCACCGACACTATAGAACGCAACACTGGAAACTACAAAATTTCAAAAACATTGGCATACATGATACTTAAGCAGCACCAACCCAACAACACAGGAGTCACATGATTTCATCGTCTACTGGTCCTCATCATAGGCAGAGGTTGTTTTGATAAGGACCTGCCTCGCATGGGCCAGTAGGCCTTCTACAGTGTTCCTCCATTCTTATGTTCTTATGACATTCCTCAGGTCACGTGCGTCACATCTCACTCTCCGCCTATATATAATGTCTTTCTACCTCTGTATGTTAGAAGTGATCAAGGTCCCAGGACCGAAACGTTTTCTAATAAATATGTTATAGTGTTTGCTTACGTGTCTTTCTAAACCAACTTGTCGGTATTTATTACCAAGGTTTATACCATCTGAGTTCTTACCTCTCCTAGTGGCCTACGTCTCACCTCTTGGCGCTATAAAAAGCTCCATCCTGTCACTTCTTCTCCATATTGTTTCATACTATGGAACAATGCTCTTCTCCAGACTGAGGGACTGACCACCTCAAAACTTTAAGGGTGATGGACTGATTACATCGTCTTCAAGTATCTTCTGCTTCTATCAACTTTTCTGTACTTGACTGAAGAAGCCTACTGTGTAGGCGAAACGTTTCATAATAAAGATACCTAACTGTTGCATATGTGTCTTACCTAACAATTACCACAGGAACAATCACAACTACAAAACCACAGCATCACTCAGAGCAGCAACAATCACAACCACAATAACAAAAAAACACAACAACCAGCTCAGCAATAACTGCATCAGCGACAGTAATAACGACAATAATAACAAGAACAGCAACAAGTGATTCTATGAGAACAATAACAAGAACAGTAACACAATCAGCTCTGAGAACAATATCAAAACCATCGGTAACAACAATAACAAAATCATTAGTAAAAACAGCAACAAAAGAAACATCATTCACCACAACCGAGACTACCACAATCACCACAACCGACTACCACAATCACCACAACCGACTACCACAATCACTACAATCGAGACTACTGCAATCACCACAACAGACTACCACAATGACCACAACCGAGGCTACCACAACCACCACAACTGACTACCACAATCACTACAACCGAGACTACAATCACCACAACCGAGACTACCACAATCACTACAATCGAGACTACAAACACCACAACAGACTACCACAATCACCACAACCGAGGCTACCACAACCACCACAACCGACTACCACAATCACTACAACCGAGACTACTACAATCACCACAACCGAGACTACTACGATCACCACAACCGAGACTACCACAATCACCACAACCGAGACTACCACAATCACTACAATCAAGACTACTACAAACACCACAACAGACTACCACAATCACCACAACCGACTACCACAATCACAAACAATAACTTATGTCAGTAACCCCATCACCACATGCACTAACATCACCACTACAGTTACTACTAATATCACCACCATTCTCACCATCATCGTCACCACCAGCACCGCCACCACTACTACTATCATCACACCAACAAAAACTCACTCCCACAATCACCGTAACCGAAACCACTACAGTAAGAAATACATCAATCACCACCTTCACTACCAACAATATCAGTACATACACCACCACCAACAACAATCAGTTCAAACACCAACTTCACCACCACCAACATTATACAGTTCAGCCTCCTTGCTCCTTCCCCATCATTCCTATCATGCTCCACACATTGGTTTTGTGCATGGTAATCATCATGTAGACAGTGCTCTTGCTTTCTTAGTGCTTGAAAACTCTTGTCTAGAGTGACTCAGCTCTTGTATCGACTCCAGAGTGAAGGCTTCAGTGAACCTTGACCTGTGTTGTCTGCTGATCTGTATTCAGAGAGAGAGAGAGAGAGTGTGTGTAGTTACCTTTTTTATCATCAGTTTGTAGCTACAGGAGCAAAGTTATACTGACTCGTCAACAGTAGTAACAAACAGATCATATATAATATTTTTAATTTCCAAAGGCTGTAGCATTTATTGTGTCTTTATTTAAATCAGTCCGCTGGTCAACTAATCAGTTTGCGATGAAATATTTTATAGTATAAATTCAGATTGACTTTTTCCTAGATTTACAACCACTACCTTCCATTGATACTTCAACTCTTGAAGATACCCACCCGCTTACTAGACCTATTACATTACTAGAGATGAGTCAGGTTGTTGGAAGAATGCGAAATAGAGCCCCTGGCCTCTCTGGAATAACAATGAAACAAATAAAGTTCCTACCCAGAAATTGTAAACAGTCTTTGGTAAATATCTTTAAAGCCATCTTGGCCTCAGGACATTTTCCAGTGGTTTTTAAGACTGCTAGGATGATCTTTCTTGGTAAGCCCAATAAAGACATCCACCAACCTGGGAACTATAGACCTATATCTTTACTTGAAGTCACTGGAAAAGTTCTTGAGGTCATTTCCAACAGATTGAACTACTATATGGAGTTTAATCACTTTTTTACTGAAAAACAATTTGGCTTTCGAACACATAGAGGTACCCATCATGCAATAAATGTTATTTTCGATACTGTAGCAAGTCTAAAACATCAGGGCAATCTTGCCTTAATTGCCACCAGAGATGTTCATAAAGCTTTTGATAGCTTATGGCATGATGGCCTTATATACAAACTCATTGACCTACCAGACCATAACTGGACTTTTCTCAGAGTAATAAATAATTTCTTAACTCAAAGAAAAATCATTCCCACCTTTCATGGCAGGTCGACAGAGCCTTTTATACCGACAGCTGGTGTCCCACAAGGTTCTTGTCTCAGTCCACTTCTGTTCAACATTTATGTGAATGACCTTCCTCAACCAGAGTTTAATGATACAATTGTGACACAGTTTGCAGATGATGTTATTCATGTCGTCTCATCACTCCGGTAACAGGAAAATACAAGTATGAGAGAGTCATAGAAAAAATGAATATTGAACTTCGTCGAACATCTAACTGGGAAAAGAAATGGAGAATTACGACTAATCCTGACAAGGTCCTTGTTAGCACGATAGGATGTTTTGCATCAACAATTGAAGATAAAGGGGGTATCTCCATCAGAGGTACACCTGTAGCCATTAGAAACCCTAACAAGATTTTGGGATATGAAATAGACAGGCTGCTCCACTCAACATCTCATGTAACTAAAAAGATCAACATAGCCAAAGCCGGTCTTAGCAGTCTCTTTCGATTCAATCAAGCCCCTCAACATGTCAAAAAACATCTGTATAAAATGTTAATACGACCTATACTCGAATACCCTTGTGTCCCAATGTCATTAACAACAAAGACCAACATGCTACGGTTACAAAGGGTCCAGAATAGAGCTCTTCGCTTCATTACCGATACCAGGAGGAGAGAGTTAAAATGGCAGATTTACACATACAAGATATTACTGCCATAAATGTACGCCTTGACACCCTAAAAAAGAAACAACTCTATACAATGCAAGAACTATACATGCCAGATAGAGCACATCCTATACAAGTGGTAAATACCACGGATTATATCATCAATACTCCTCACAGGACTCAAAGAATGGCTCTCCCACAGAGGGTCCGTCGTTTTATACATAAAGATGATTACCATCGACCCATGATATTGAGCAACCTCCCTGATGAAGAAGATTGGGTACCACCAGAACCCTTCTATGTATACTGAGAACATCATCGCCCCCAATTAGGGAGAAATCTTATATAACAATCTAATGTAAAAATTATGCTATTTACCATGGCTGGACACCACCTGTAAGAAGCCATTGTCACGTAATTCTATAAACTGGCCAGAAAATTATTGCCTTCATTGTCGCATAAATATCCGTTGTGCAATCGCAAAAAAAAAAAAAAAAAAAAAAAAAAAAAAAAAAAAAGCAATTGCAACTTGTATAATTAACTACCAATTCAGAGTCATGTACTTATATATCTGTTATATCTATGTGACTCTGATGGGTTAGTCTTATACCCCTTAAAGAATATCTTATCATTTCACGTACACTTTTTAAATTACACCAAAGTGGTTGGGCCACTTACCTTTCATATCCTACCTCTCTCCCCCCTCCCACCCTTTTCCAAAATTTCTATCCTTACCCATCCTTCTTCCTTACCCATCTCACCAAAGCTCTGGTCTGGACAAGAAACAACCGTGGCCCATTATTACCCCGTAGCGAGTAATATGAAAACTTCTAGTAGTCCAGGGTTTCCGAACCTGAGGTACATGTACTCCCCCAGGGGTACATTTGATCTTCTCACGGGGTATATAAGGGTCAGAGGTAATATTCAGTCTGATACCTTGGCTATGTTTAGTACTTTGACAAAATTTCTAGATCAGAATCCGAAGTCTGAGAATGACATATTCAAAGAATTAATCACTGAGCTTCTCATGAAGCCGGAAGAGGAACTTAAAGAACATTTCCCAAACCTTAGTGAAGATGAGTTAGTATATCTTCGGAAACCTTTCAACGCAAATGTTCAGGTATACAAGAAGAGCTGGTCAAACTCCACTATGATGATTCCACACATGATGTATATTGTGAGAAGAATTAGTGTGATTTTTTTGTTTTGGATGTTTAACTTATACAAACGGGTTGTTGAACCTGCTGCTCCAACACTGTTGTTATTAACATCAACATGTCTTTGTGAGTCAACATTTTCAGTGGTGTTGGGGATTAGACTCAGACACAGATCTTATCTAAAAACACAAGAACATGATATTCATCGTGCAGCTGGTAAGGTTTCCCCTCGTATTAATGAACTTATTACCACAAAACAAGCTCAACCATCTTATTAATATTAGTATTCAGTTTTGTGTGCTTTTACTCTTTAGTTATGATTAGTGTATATAACAGATATGTATGGGACAAAGATATTTTATAAATTCACTTCGTGCACATTATCGATGTTAATAGTATAAAATCCATACACAGTCTCTACTCGTGCATATTTCATAATAATATAAAATCAATATAAAGTGGCGTTCCTAATGCTACTAATGTTCCTGACCTTATATTTGGGTGTCGTGTCTCTTCTTTTACAGTATTTTCAATCTTTTTTTTTAATTCTGGTTGATATTTTGTAGCTTTTATTTGAATCTTTTCTTTATACCTTTTCTAACATGTTAATATACTTTTTTTTGGTTGTAGGTACCATACAACCGCTGCATATTTCAGTTTTGACCTAATATAAAAATTGCAATTTTTTTTTAGCCGTTTCTGTGTGCCTGCGTGTGTGTCTGTGCGTGTTTATATATAATTTTGTATCATCCACTCATGAAAATGAGGAACCTGGGAGTGCTTGACTACTTTCGCGTACATATTCACAAATTTTCACTCTAATCTGAAAAAAAATGTGAGCACACGAAAGTACTCATGTACTCCTTCGTTCTCCCTTGAACATCCTGGTTATTAATTAATGTTAATATGTCACGTGTTAAATGTTACATTAAGTTAAAATATTTGGGACAGGAGGAGACACTCCTGACACGACACTATGACCGGTAATGAACTCCACAGTGATAGCGAGGTCCAGATCGACAGATTATCTTCATTACTCTTGTTTTTACGGTGCAGTGCTTCAGCCGGCTTGTTACTCTCTCTCACCAGAAGTTCACCGTCCCGTGGGCACTGAGGTCGAGACATTTGTGATTCGGATATTGACATCTCTATCGTCAGCGTAGCTCAGTGCATTGTCAAATGATCTTGTCATCAGAACACACGCCATTTGATCGTATTTCGTTCGTCTCCAAACTTCTTATATGTTCTTGGCTGTCTGCCAGCCTTTTCTTATTTGACCCCTGGCTGTCTTCTACCCTCTCCAGTTGTGACCTTGGCTGTCTTCTACCCACTCTTGATGTGACCTTGACTGCTAACCTCTCCTGTTGTGACCTTGACTGCTAACCTCTCCTGTTGTGACCTTGACTGCTAACCTCTCCTGTTGTGACCTTGACTGCTAACCTCTCCTGATGTGACCTTGACTGCTCATAACTTCTCTTCGTCTAACCTAACTTCTTGCATTCTCCCCCATTCTTTCTCACTCATATCTTGATGAAAGTCCAACACTCTCCGAAACGTCTCACAAGTATCATCATAACACTAATTTGTGGGTTAGTTGGGAACTGTTCCATCCACAGCATTGTACCACCCAGGGTCTTGTACCATGCATGGGTATTATGAGTTGTCACTTGTATTATCCACGCTATCGTGACATTTTTTTCCCCTCCCATCTTACTCCTCTCACACCAGCTACATTTGACAAGTGTCCCTCTCAACTATCAATCCCTACAATTATCCCCTCTACCTCTCTCCATCCCTCTCCATGTCCTAAATATTGCCTATCTAAAACATGCACTCCACCAGCCACCATCTCCACCATCTTTACCATCGCCACCATCTCCATCATCTTTACCATCGCCACCATCCCCTCCAAATCCTCCCAGCAACCTGATCAGAGAGCATTTCTTCAGTCACAGCTTCCGAGTGCTTCAAAAGTGGAAGGATCTACTTTGTAAATGAAGAGGTGGTGAGGTCCGTCTCCACTCACAGCTTCATGAGTAGGTATGGCAGGGGCCCGGGAGGGTAGAGCACAGAAGATGACCATCCCAAAAAGGCGGGGTCCAGGAGCTGTGCTTCAACCGCCCAAGAAACACGCCTCTAGGAGAGCAACTTTTATTACTAAGAGCGAAAGCCTGCATGTACACACAGAGGCGGGGCCAGGAGCTTGGACTCGACCCCTGCAACCTCAACTAGATGAGTACAACTAGGCGAGTACACACACACACACACAACACTGAAGACAGTGTTAACTACGACAAGGTGATTAACTCGGTAATGACATACAAAGACACGCAGTAATTAACATAATTTTACTCGGAACAAGAAACAAACAAGGAAATTGGTTGCAGATTATTTGTGAGGAGTAGCGGGGACAACTGTGAGGTGTACCGTGACAACTGAGAGGTGTACCGTCACAACTGTGATGTGTACCGTCACAACTGTGAGGTGTACCGTGACAACTGTGAGGTGTACCGTGACAACTGTGAGGTGTACCGTCACAACTGTGATGTGTACCGTCGCAACTGTGAGGTGTACCGTCACAACTGTAAGGTGTACCGTGACAACTGTGAGGTGTACCGTGACAACTGTGAGGTGTACCGTCACAACTGTGAGGTGTACCGTGACAACTGTGATGTGTACCGTCGCAACTGTGAGGTGTACCGTCACAACTGTAAGGTGTACCGTGACAACTGTGAGGTGTACCGTGACAACTGTGAGGTGTACCGTCACAACTGTGAGGTGTACCGTGACAACTGTGATGTGTACCGTCGCAACTGTGAGGTGTACCGTCACAACTGTAAGGTGTACCGTGACAACTGTGAGGTGTACCGTCACAACTGTGAGGTGTACCGTCACAACTGTGAGGTGTACCGTGACAACTGTGAGGTGTACCGTCACAACTGTGAGGTGTACCGTCACAACTGTGAGGTGTACCGTCACAACTGTGAGGTGTACCGTGACAACTGAGAGGTGTACCGTCACAACTGTGAGGTGTACCGTCACAACTGTGAGGTGTACCGTGGACAAATGTGAGTTGTAGCGTGGACAACTGTGAGGTGTACCGTGGACAACTGTGAAGTGTACCGTGGACAACTGTGAGGTGTACCGTGACAACTGTGAGGTGTACCGTGACAACTGTGATGTGTACCGTGACAACTGAGGTGTACTACCGTGACAACTGTGAGGTGTACCGTGACAACTGTGAGGTGTACCGTCACAACTGTGATGTGTACCGTCGCAACTGTGAGGTGTACCGTCACAACTGTAAGGTGTACCGTGACAACTGTGAGGTGTACCGTCACAACTGTGAGGTGTACCGTGACAACTGTGAGGTGTACCGTCACAACTGTGAGGTGTACCGTCACAACTATGAGGTGTACCGTCACAACTGTGAGGTGTACCGTGGACAAATGTGAGTTGTAGCGTGGACAACTGTGAGGTGTACCGTCACAACTGTGAGGTGTACCGTGGACAACTGTGAAGTGTACCGTGGACAACTGTGAGGTGTACCGTGACAACTGTGAGGTGTATCGTGGACATTTATTCATTATTAAGGTGTAAGAAATTTAAGAGAGAGAGAGAGAGAGAGAGAGAGAGAGAGAGAGAGAGAGAGAGAGAGAGATTGTGGGGATGGTGAGATTAAGGAAAGAGGGAAGTAGAAAGGAAAACAAGTTGAATAAAAGGAAGAGACAAATATATCTGAATTTATATGCATCAAAGCATTCGTGTATGTTATCATGTACGGACGCGCGAGAGCGCCCACGCACACACACACACACGCACGCACGCACGCACACACACACACACACACACACACACACACACACACACACACACACATACACACAGACCAGTGTCGCTAACATGTATATTATGCAAAGTCATGGAGAAGATTATCAGAAGAGTGGTGGAACACCTAGAAAGGAATGAGCTTATCAACGACAGCCAGTACGGTTTCAGGGACGGGAAATCTTGTGTCACACACCTACTGGAATTCTATGACAAGGTGACAGCAGTAAGACAAGAGAGAGAGAGGGGTGGGTAGATTGCGTTTTCTTGGACTGTAAGAAGGCGTTTGACACAGTTCCATACACGAGATTAGTGCAAAAACTGGAAGACCAGGCATGCATAATAAGGAAGACACTGCAATGGATCAGGGAATACCTGTCTGGAAGACAACAGCGAGTTATGGTACGTGGCGAGGTGTCAGAGGGGGCGCCTGTGACGAGCGGGGTTCCACAAGGGTCAGTCCTAGGACCGGTGCTGTTTCTGGTGTATGTGATCGACATGATGAAAGGAATAGACTTAGAAGTGTCCCCGTTTGCAAATGATGTGAAGTTGAAGAGAAGAATTCAATCGGACGAGGACCAGGCAGAACTACAAAGGGATATGGACACGATGCAGGCCTGGTCAGAAAACTGACTTCTGAAGTTCAACCCCACCAAGTGCAAAGTCATGAAGATTGGGGAATGGCAAAGAAGATCGCAGACGGAGTACAGTCTAGGGGGCCAGAGACTACAAACCTCACTCAAGGAAAAGGATCTTGGGGTGAGTATAACACCGGGTACATCTTCTGAGGCGCACAACAACCAAATAACTGCTGCAGCAAATGGGCGCCTAGCAAACCCAAGAACAGCATTCCGACATCTTAATAAGGAATTGTTCAGGACCCTGTACACCGTGTATGTCAGGCCCATATTGGAGTATGCTGCACCAGTTTGGAACCCACACCTAGCCAAGCATGTAAGGAAATTAGAGAAAGTGCAGAGGTTTGCAACAAGACTAGTCCCGGAGCTAAGGGGTACGTCCTACGAGGAGAGGTTAAGGGAAATCGACCTGACGACAATGGAGGACAGGAGAGATAGGGGGGATATAACGACATATAAAATTCTGAGAAGGAATCGACAAGGTGGACAGATACAGGATGTTCCAGAGATGGGACACAGCAACAAGGGCTCACAATTGGAAGCTGAAGACTCGTGTGAATCACAGGAATGTTCAGGCGTTTTCTTCAGTCACAGAGTTGTTAGGAAGTGGAATAGTCTGGGAAGTGATATAGTGGAGGCAGGATCCATACATAGCTTTTAGAAGAGGTATGATAAAGTTCATGGAGCAGGAAGAATGATCTAGTAGCAACCAGTGAAGAGGCGGGGCCAGGAGCTGTGAATCGATCCCTGCAACCACAACTAGGTGAGTACACACACACACACACACACACACACACACACACACACACACACACACACACACACACACAATAATATCGAACAGGAAGTTGCCGATTAGCTAGGAAGAAAATGATAAATACAATTCAGCACAAATACAACATATAAAGTAGATAACGAAGGTGGAAGGTAAACATACGGAACACCTCAGATTCTCATTTTTCACTATCTTGAACCCTCATTTGATCCTCACTTACCATGTTGAACCCTCATTTGATCCTCACTTACCATCTTTAACCCTCATTTGATCCTCATTTACATCTTGAACCCTCATTTGATCCTCATTTACCATCTTGAACCCTCATTTGATCCTCACTTACCATCTTCAACCCTCATTTGATCCTCATTTACCGTCTTGAACTCTCATTTGATCCTCATTTACCACCATCTTGAACCCTCGTTTGATTCTCATTTGAAAACATCATGAATCCTCATTTGTTCGTGAAAATCCCAGGTGTAGGGGTGAACGCCCAGGTGTTGGAAACACACACAGGTGTTGGGGAAAGCACCGAGTCATTGAGGAAAAACACCCTAATGACTCAGTAATTCGAAAGGAACATTACTGAATCTGCACTGATGAAACAATTACTCAGTGTACAATATTAGTCAGTTGCTACACAGGCTGGGAACATACTTAGTAGAGTCCGTTGTCCTTATCTCAAGCCAGAGATTTTAAGAGATCGCCTGGGCAGTGGCTCTGCCCAGTAATAACGAATGGATGAAATTATGAATGCATCAAGATCATTAGTACCTAATTGTGTTTTCCCTAGTGGGTTTGGACAGCCGTGCATTAGATCAACGTATTTTCCCGCTAGAGTTCCTGTCATTTGTATCCGAAAGTCACTGTATGTGGTTTTACGAGATATAGCATGAAGAATAAATGCTAATAATTGTACAGTATAAGTCAGGAGGTATAGAGGTTTGAACACTACTTGGAGGTATCAGTGTCCACAGTTTTTAACAAGGCTACTTCACTAAAATGCTGGACTGCTCATTGTGAATTGAGCTCTTCCCAGAAATGACATATAAAACCATGAAGTTATCAGGTAACAAGACTATTAGTACCCTTAATTTGTTCCTTAGTAGTGATTTTAGGCGGTTGTGCACTGGACTAACGTCTTCCCGGCTAGAGTGCCTGGCGCTGTGTCAAGATCCTCCGCTTCGCACTAGTCGACTCCTGAGATTTTCCATTTCATTGCTCAGTTTCGTCTATTGCAAAGCAGCTGATCACACCACAGAATTTTTTATTGCCTTTATCTTATACATGTATTTACATTTTTTCCGGCTGTTATATGTCATAACTGACTTTTTTATGGATAAAGAACAACCCAACTTAACAGTGAAATTTACTGGCAACCTTACACGAGAACTTCACCTAAAAGCTTAAGAAATTTAAGAAGATGGAACGTTGACTCGTCTGTATTGTATATGCCATAAATATTCTATTTGTAGTCAAGTGTTTTACAGCGATTTCTTCAAATTATGCATGTATGTATGTATGTAGAATATGTATGTGTGTAGACTGTGCATATAGAGTATGTATGTATAGTATGTACGTATATATACATACTTTCTAAGTATGTATGTACTCACCTACTTGTGGTTGCATCTCTTCTTGAAGCTATGTATGCATCCTGCCTCAACTACATCACTCTCCAGACTGTTCCACTTCCTGACAACTCTATGGCTGAAGAATTACTTCCAGACATCCCTGTGACTCGTCTGAGTTTTCAACTTCCAATTGCGACCCCTTGTTGCTGCGTCCCATCTCTGAAACATTCACCCATCCCAGTACTAGGCAAACCCAACGCGTTTAACTTCGCTGATCGGTCGAGAAACGGTGCGTTCATGGTGGTATGGCCGTGTACATATGTGAGGGGGTTTTACTTCCCGCCTCAAGCACTCTGGCCTACATAAAACACGGACCCAATCCCAGCTTCTATCTGAGGCGAGCACAAAGTGAAGGTCCAGCCCAATTCTTCCCCAACATAAGGAGCAAAAAAAATATCTACTTCAAACACTCGCCTGCGACGAATGGTGCATTATAGTTCCACGCATAAGCAATTGCTGTATTCATGAAAATTTTATGCATCAAAAAGCTGGTGGTCTTCTTGGGGTCTGAATTTATAAATCCCATCTTCTGGAGCTTAAGTTTTAGAACGCAGTAGAGGCTAGCTTGATGCTGCTGCAGTCTTGTTGTTGTTGTTTGTGGTGTACGCGTCGTACACACCCACACGTCGTACACACCCACACGTCGTATACACCCACACGTCGTACACACCCAGACGTCGTACACACCCACACGTCGTACACACCCACATGTCGTACACACCCACGCGTCGTACACACCCACACGTCGTACACACCCACGCGTCGTACACACCCACACGTCGTACACACCCACACATCGTAAACACCCACACGTCGTACACACCCACATGTCGTACACACCCACACGTCGTATACACCCACACGTACACATCCACACCCACACGCCGTGGGATGTGTACGACGTGTAGGTGTGCACGACCACATGTGGTCGTGCACACCTACGCTAACTACAATAATGCTCTACACATCTCTCAGCTGCTCATAGCTAAATATACATACTTCTAATTACTTCTTTATTTTCTAGCCACATTACTATAGCTTTCCTTACATCCAAAATCATTTTCAAAAAATAAACAGTATCACTGAAGATCTGAAAAATACATGAAACAAGATTATTAAAAAAATGCAAACTTCTTATTGATAAAATATTGTGTTTCAAATTATTTATATATATGCTAAGTAACTATTACTTTTCTTGGCTCATGGTTTTCTTACTAATTCTAGGATTTATTATGTCCAAAATAAAAAAAAAACATGGGAAAGGCATAGGAAATAATATTTCTCTTTCAGAAGTTTAAAAATACAGAATTCTTACTTAATGATAATTAATTCTTACTTAATGATAATTAATTCTTACTTAATGATAATTAATTCTTACTTAATGATAATTAATTCTTACTTAGTGATAATTAATTCTTACTTAATGATAATTAATTCTTACTTAGTGATAATTAATTCTTACTTAATGATAATTAATTCTTACTTAATGATAATTAATTCTTACTTAATGATAATTAATTCTTACTTAATGATAATTAATTCTTACTTAATGATAATTAATTCTTACTTAGTGATAATTAATTCTTACTTAATGATAATTAATTCTTACTTAATGATAATTAATTCTTACTTAATGATAATTAATTCTTACTTAATAATTAATTCTTACTTAATGATAATTAATTCTTACTTAATGATAATTAATTCTTACTTAATGATAATTAAGAGTCTCCAGGTTGTAAAAAAGTAACATTATGTTGACTTGTGAAGTATTACATCAATGTGCAGCATTATTACTGCTGCTTTCATTGATAACCTTCGCAATTTTTCAAAGCATTTGAAAAACAATATTAAAAAATCCATAACATTTATAATTGAAAAGTTTATTACATAGTTGCAATCTACAAGAAGAAAAGGAAGAAGAGGAAGAAGTAGCAGCAATAAGCAGCTTCAGCAGCAGCAACAACAAGCTTGAACAGCAACAGTAGTGCTACTGTATTCATGAATTAAGTGCTAAGCTCTAGAGTGTACTACAGTTCCTGGGAAATAGGAAGCAATAAGGTTGGATTTGAAGGGTAAGACAACTTCATTTCCAGTGTTGATGATCCTTCACCAGCAAGACGGCGCTACTCCTTCCCCTCTGTAGGGCGTCCCTTGGAGGTGTGATTGTGACCATACTTATGTAAAAGGTATTATTGTGGTAATTCTGGCTACTTGTGCAGATGTGCTAATGTGGTTTTCTCTGTGGCACGTATGACTAACATTCCACGGTGCGGGAGCAAACATACCCGTACCGTGGTTTGCAATCGCGTCATTACGATTTCGTGAATCATGACTGTCAGCTTGTTATAGAACTATGTGCATCAATGTATTATATACGGACAAATATGTTAAAGTACAATATGCGGTTTATTTTTTTTTTTTGAGAGGGTTTTTCATCCACCAGGGACTTTAAAGCCAGTTAGTTAATAAAGTCCCTAGTGGACGAAGGTCTTCTCAATAAAATGCCATTAACAGCATACTGAATTTTATTCGCAAAATTGTTAGTCTCAATATCTACAATTTTTTGTTTGGTTTTATGGAACCAATAAAATTTGATTACTTTCTTGTGCTGCTCTCCACGTAACAAGAGTAATTGAATGTAAAGTCACTGTCAGTAATATATCAATCACAAACAGAAAACTCCTTTTTTGGGAAAATTTTGATAAGATCTTGATCATAAGTGTCTTGAGGTGGACAAGAAATACCATTTGCATGATACACATTATCGGCAAATTGTTAACCACATCAGTCATCAAAGCAGTGTGCAACTACCCAAGAACAGATAATTGTGTCCCTCTGCCCTATCATCGCAGGCATCACAGAAGCAAACCCAAGAAAAATTCCACTGAAAACGAGAAAATTTGCTCACAGGTTAGCAAAAAATAGAAGAAACAACACAGTGGAAACAATCAGAAAAATCACAAGTGACGACACCGTTGCTCCCAAAGATGAGGCCACAGTCCAAGCACTAAGAGATGAGCACCCAACCAGGGACACTAGAGTCATCAACAACGACCCTGAGGAAGATTCCATCACTGAACAATTAATTTTGCCAGAATCAGACGTCTATAAAGCGAACGAGTCATTTCCAGCAGGATCTGCAGGAGGTTACACTGATATTAGACTAAAACACATCAAAGAGATGATAAATCCAGTCCTCGGCACAGTTCCATCAATTCTTCTGAGTTAACAACCTTCGTCAACAACTGTCTGTGCTTTGAAGAAGAAGGATGGGGTATCAGACCCATTGCTGTCAGTAACAATCTTCGCCGTCTCGTTACCAAAGCAGCAGTAAGAAACATTCGCGTAGAAGTCGCCAGTTTACTCCAGCCAAACCAACTGGGCTTTGGCGTCTTGCAAGGCAGTGAAGCGGCAACTCACGTAGCAAGGGCCTACATCCGGGACTTACCAGAAGACAGGGCTGTAGTCAAACTAGACTTTAAAAATGCCTTTAATATGGTGAAAAGAAATAAAATTTGATTACTTTCTTGTGCTGCTCTCCACGTAACAAGAGTTGATTGAATGTAGTTAAGTCACTGGGTCAGTAGGCCTGTTGCAGTGTTCCTTCTTTCTTATGTTCTTATGTGGTCTTGCCGGCTGTTCGAAATCAGTTCCTCAGTCTTTTTCCCTTCATTTTAGCTGGCTACAGCAAACCATCAATTCTTTTGTTCGGCGAACATGAAATTCCCTCATCAGAGGGTGTTCAGCAAGGTGACCCACTCGCTCTATTTCTCTTCTGCTTGGCAGTAAAAGAACTAACTTCCAGTTTGCTCAGTGAGCTTAACATACCTGGATGATGGCACTCTGCTAGAGGACCTACAATGGGTGAAGCCACAGGGAAAAACCTTAGGACTCATCTTCAATCCCTCCAAGTGTGAAAACATCACAACCAACCAGGTAATAATCACAGCTGTACTACCACCCCATCCAAGAGCATCCTCTTGGGAGCACCACTTGGTCACCAGGCCATCGACAGTCCTCAAGGACAAACTGAATGACCTGAAAAGAATGGAGGAGAGAATAAGTGATCTTGATGCCCATGATGCCCTGTATCTCCTCACAAGGTGTCTTACTCTGCCAAGACTCACTCACTTTCTGAGGTGCGCACCCTCTTTCGACAAGTCAACACTTAGCGAATATGACTTACTCCTGAGATCTATAACTTTATTTACTAGCAGTATACGTACAAGGTATACAGGCCTAGCTGACATCAATGACATGCTATTATATAGAAAGCCACTTGTCATGCAGAGCATTTCTGGCAAATTAGGTCAGTTTTGTCCCAGGATGCGACCCAAACCAGTCGACTAACACCCAGGTACCCATTTTACTGAGTGAACATAGACAACTGGTGTAAGGAAACACATCCAATGATTCCACCCCTTAGCCGGAAATCGAACCCGGATCCTCACCGTGTGAAGCGAGAGCTTTAGCCACCAGACACTGAATCTGTCACTGGAAGATCAGCAATGGGATCAAACTCTCCCAGTGCAACTGGGAGGTATAGGGGTGCGCAAAGCAAAGCAGGTAGCTTTACCTGCATTTCTGTCCTCGTGCATGGTTTCCAGTGAATTAGTCAAGGATATTGTCCCCGAACACTTGAGAGGTGCGGTAGGAGCTCTAGACCCCAGGTTCATTGAAGCAGCCATGCTGTAGGACACCCCTGCAAACTCCTCCAACAGACCAGCTCCGCCAAAAGAGCACAAACAGTTCCACTGGGACAAACCGATAGTGGAAAAAAATCCCATCACAATGCTCAACAACGATTCAGGAAAGGACAAAGCTCGTCTCCTAGCGGTGAAAGCACCACATTCAGATTTCCTTTCAGTTGTTCCCAACTCCTCCCTGGGCACCCGACTCTACCCACAGGCCATTCGGATTGGTGTTGCTCAACGCCTAGCCACCCCCATACTCACTGAACATAGGTGTATTTGCGGCAGGGCGTCGGCTAATCAATTCGGACTTCATGGTATCGTGTGTCATACATCAGAAGGGAAGTATGCTACACATGAGAAGGATAGTGATACCATAAAGAAAAGTCTCGCCACAGCCCGTTGCCCAGCTCAACCGGAGCCCCAAGTGCAAAGGTCTGACGGAAGTCAAAAAAGTCCAGATGGAGCCACTATGCTACCCTGGAAGGATGGTAAGCAGATTGCCTGGGACTACACCCGTGCTGCCACGTTGGAGGACACCTACTTTCCATACTCTGAAGGTGAATGGGGTGGAGCCGCCAGTTATAAGGAGACCAAGAAGATTCGCAAATATGACGTCCTGCCTAGTTGCAATAACTTCATCCCAGTAGGGTCGGACACCCTTGGAGCATGGGGAAAGTGTGCTTTAACGTTCCTCAAAGAGCTGGGAGAAAAATTCATCACACAAATCAAGGATCACAGAGCGGCCAGCTTCCTCTTTCAGAGACTCAGTGTCACGATCTAGATGAGAAATGCTTGCAGCATTCTGGGCACGTGGCCAACTACCGGGGAGCTGGATGAAGTATTTGAGAGGTAGGCTCTGACATGTCATGTATGTTGCTCTGCTTCCTATTGTATTTTTGTTAATGTATTTTGTTTTTAAATAAAGTTTACATAGAATATAAAATATAGGGGGTTGCAGGAGAAAATATTCACACAGCTCTGGGGAGAATCTCGAGTTTTACCTGAAGTAAGTTTATTCTTTTCTCTGAGGATGAGGGTCCCCAGGACAGTTCCAGAGGTGGTACCATCCTATGTATTTTATTACTGAATCCATATTATATATCGTGCCGAATAGGTAAAACTGGTCAATTAGCAAGAACATATTTAAAATTAATTTTTTTCTAAAAAAATTTCTTATACGTTTAAAGATATATTGTTTTATTTGTGTTAATGTAAAAATTAATAATTTTGTACCAAAAGAACCTTAGAAAACTTACTTAACCTTATAACAAGCGTAATTTAATTTAGCCTAAGCCAGCTAAACATATTTTAAATAAGTTTAAAAAAATTTAATAATAAACAAACTCAATGAAATATATTTTTTCGTTAGGTTCAGAATGATTTTTGCAAAATTATTGCATAGAAAAATTTTCGCTTGCCTTATTCGGCAAAAAGAGCGTTGCTATTTAAGCCAAAATAGCAAGTTTTACCCATTCAGCACGATATATATATATATATATATATATATATATATATATATATATATATATATATATATATATATATATATATATATATATATATATATATATAGCTCTCAGAGTTCGAGTGATGGGGAACTGGGGAACATCTCACATCTTCCCATTTTCAGGAATCCGTCTCTGAGGGCAGTGTTCGTGAGCCGAGTATAGCGAGGGAATTGAGATAAACGTAGTAATTTTTTTTCTAATGTATTTTCACTCGTATATTGATTTTTGTTTATTTCATTACTCAGCCTCTTGTTTTTTCTTCGCAAAAACTTCTCCGCTTTCCTGCTTTTTTTTTTCTTCTATTACCACTCCTTCTATCCCAATTACTTTTTTTTCTTTTTTTTTCTCTTCGTTTTTCCTTCACCATCAGTCCTTCTACTGTGTTTCTTCACCGGCGAGACGTCTCTTTCTCCATCATTCTAATAACTGAGGTTCATCTTTCTTCGTGAATATATTTTATCTCCTCCTCCATCTCTACAGCCTCATCCTATCTTCCCTTCTCTATCCCAATGGCCTGCCAACCTTCCCTCCCTCCCCCACTCCCTCCCTCCATCTCTCTCTTCCTCCCTCCTTTTCAACACTTCAACACCCACATGATGTAGCAGTGACTACACACACACACACACACACACACACACACACACACACACACACACACACACACACACACACACACACACACACATGAAACTGAAAATGTGATATACTAATGCCGATAGGATACAAGAGCAATGAATGGAAAGAGAGAATAGTGAAGTATCCCTAGACATTGTGGCAATAACAGATCAGGCACGCTGTATTCCCAAACAATTATCAGATAATGAGAAAAGACAGAGGAGTAGCGTTACTGATCAGAAATCAATGGACTTTAGACAGGTGAATAGACTAAATGGAGAGTGGTCAAATGACTACATAATACGGACACCCAGAACTGGGAGATCCAAGGTAGTGTAGCAGTGATGTACAACCCATCACCAAGCAGCAGGTGGCCTAGACAAGAACATGATGAAAGCAGAGCAGTGGTGAACACGATAGCAGAAGTAGCTAGAATGTTCACATTGGGAATCCGAAGCTACTCATCATGTGAATATGAGAGACTTCAAACAAAGAAATTCACTGGTAAAGTCTACTGGTAAGGTCTACTTTGACTGAGACTAATTAATCATACGTCAGTCATGCCCACTTAGACGCCAACCGTCCCAAGTATAATTACGGGTGAGTATATGGGTTACTTAGCACTCTGATGTCACCTGGCGCCTGGTCCATTATTCAAGTTTTGATTATCTAGTATACTCAGTTTCTAGTGGAGTGAAACGTAGCCCTCGTGCTGGTGCCACGTGAATGACACTATGGTTAATCCGAACTCCCGTTAATCGAAACCAAATACTTGGTCCCTACTTACCATTAACAAGATTTTGGATTTCAGTCTACACTAGACAAGGTTGCAACATTAACTAGCCAGTGGTGGCTCTTAAGAGGTCAGAGGCACAGACGGTTGGGTAAGGACACACAAAGCACTTAATAGAGCCTTCAGGACTCGAACACTGGAACCTTTAATTAAGCGATGAATGCAGTGTCACGGGGCACCCTAATGTTGGGTGTCTCAACACGTCTTAGTTGGTCTTAGTTTGGCTTTGAAATGTGCCTGGGGGAGTTAGCTTGGGTGCCAGAAACGAAAAACAATGAACATTTACAAGAGTGTTCTAGACATATGAGAATGCCATTTTGCCATGACATTCATAAATTGGAGATCCTGGCTTGATGGAATAAAGAACTCAAAGTTGGATCAGTCATGATTGACTCGGATATGTCAAAATAACGCAATGTTAGTGTTCGGTTTCTCAAGAGAATGGAAAATCAGTTAGGCTGACCCCCCATCCCCCCCATTTTCCTTCTAGTAGGGGTGATAACGGTCACTCACCTCGTAGGCTAGTAAAATGGTGGAGTACACGGTGGAATAAATTCCATCACAGAGTTACGGAAATTGTTCAGGAAAGAAACTGGACTGTTTTTATTAACCTAGACTTTAAGAAAGCGTTTGATAGAGTTCCCTCATGAAAGACTAATTTGGAAACCGAAATAAATAGGAATTCAAGGTAAATTATTATAATGGAAGATTATTATTATTATAATCAAGGGGGTAGCGCTAAACCCGGAGGATTATACAGCGCCTGGGGGGGGATGTGGAAGGCATTCAGGCTTAATTCGGGGAACTGGAGCACAGATCCAATTCCCTAAATCAAGAGCCCCTCACCAACATCAAGGAACCTTCCTTGAGGGGTTATAATGGAAGAGAGACTTTGAGAGGATACTGCGAACAGTTGTAAGATAATGTCTGCGTAAGAGGATGCACAAGTGGAGTGTCACAAGGTTTTGTACTTACTCCAGTAACGTTTCTCATTTATATAAATGATTTACCAGAAGGAATAAAAAATACTTAAATATGTTAGCCAAAAATCGTAAGTAAAAATAATAATGAAAATGACTAAATATTTACTTAAGGATCTGGATGCAGTAAACACGTGGAATAATGGATAATGGAATTCAGTGTAGATAAATGCCATGTAATGGAAAATGGGAGAAAATGAAATCAAGCCACATGCAGAGTTAGACTGTGTGACAAAATATTGAAACTATCAGATAGATAAAGGGATTTAGGAGTTATTATTTATAAAACTGTCATGGGAATATCATATATAAGAAACTGTGAGAAACTCGTATAGTGCACTGGCGAACAATAAAATAATTTTCAAATATGGATTATGAAACGTTAAGTTGTTTAGAACTTATAATAGACCAAAACTGGAAAGTGCAGCGTTTATGTGCTGCACTTACCTGAAAATACACATTGATAGGTTACAAAATTTTCAGATTTGAGCAATATGAAAAATGAAAAAAAAAGGTTAAAAACATTAAAGATGGCCATGTAGGGTGATAGCAGGAAAAAAGAGACAATGTCACGAAAGAACTTGAAAGAGTAGATAAAGATTTCTTAGTATCTGCAACAGGAATGACACGAGACTACTGTTGAAAATTGATAAAAAGTGGAGTGTAGAGGATAGTAATAAAGTTTTCTTTTCTAATACAGTAGTTGAACACAGTATTGAAGACGAGTCTTGTATCCTACGAGATATGTCAAGATATCTTATTAATGAAAATAAGATACCAGACGTATTAATCAAATTTCCTAAATTTGCTTGTAAGAGATGAGTCAAATTTGAATATAAGTCCACATCATGTACTCCTGTTAACCCTTCCGAGGCTTAGTTCATAGGCCTTTTGTGTATCCATATGCTCTTGCGCAACCCTCCACAGGCTGGATATGTAGTGCACAATAAACTAACCACTTCGACGGCAAAATCTAATGAAGAAGAGACACCAATAACATACTGTAGCACTGCTTCTGTAGCTACAAACAGGCATTTACACACACACACACACACACACACACACACACACACACACACGAGGTCACATCCAAGCCGAAAAATAGCCTCTCTCTTTCCACGTCATTTTTTTTCCTAAACCACATTTTCATTTTAGAGAAACTAACCCAAAAAGCAGTATTTGGTCGTGACAAAAGGCGATAAATTTAGGAATATTCCTCCCTGGGACAGTGTTGGGAGGGGGAGATTGTTGGGGAGGAGGAGATTGTTGAGGAGGAGAGTGTTAGGAAGGGGGACAGTGTTGGGGAGTAGGAGTGTTGGGGAGGGGTACAGTGTTGGGGAGTAGGAGTGTGCTAGGGAGGGGGACAGTGTTGGAGAGTGGAAGAGTGTTGGTGAGGGGTACAGTGTTGGGGAGTAGGAGAGTGTTGGGGATGGAGCTAGATAAACGCGTTTCTAGCTAAATAACCTCAGGGTAAAGCAGCAAGACTCTCGTATGGAAATTAGACGTGGTTCTCTCAATGTGTTTTCCTCTTTCCTACCTTGCTTCCCCATATTCTCCTTTATTCTTGCTACCCTACACCCTCTCTCTCTCTCTCTCTTTCTCTGTGTATTTATCTACACATTCTCAATTGGCACATTGTTCTAAGAAGTGGAAAATGAGACAATGAAGATACATGTAAAGTTAAGAATTTCAGATAAAACAAACGTGAATATGAAATCTTTGGAAACAATTTAAGATGTAAAGAAACATAGTGGAGTGGTCATGAAAACTGTCCTTACGTAGAGAAAATTACTAGAAGCTAGAAGTAAAATCAACAGAATGCTAGGCTTCACAGCTAGAAATTTCTAGTTCATTTATCCTTAGTATATTCACTGAAACGTTAAACACTTCGGTGTTACACAGTGCCTGGGGAATGGGAAGTAATGAGAGGTAGTCAGAGAGGATCCAGGAATGGGCAAGGAAGACCCAGTTCCTTAGATCAAAAGCCCTTCACCGGCGTCAATACACTCTTATCCCTTCCTCCTCTCCTTGATGGGTATCGGGTATGAGACACCAAAAACAATACGCACACACTAAAATACATTTGTCAGATCTCACACTGAAAATACTGCTGAAAATTTAACCCTAGATATAAACACACAAAATATAAATTGGAAATGATGAAAAGGACAATGAAACTCAGTTCTTCATTAGGACACGAACTAAAGTTTATTAAGACTCGAAGTTCTTACTGTCACGACAGAAGAGACTACGAGATCTCATTTCTGTTTGTAAGGTATTCACCAAAGTTACACAAGCATGAAGAGTTATTTGAAGCGCAAAGTGATTCAGTGACGCTAAACATCATGAAACTCCGGGGTAGGAGAGGTAATACAAACGTGAAGGCTTTTTCAGTGACAGGGTCACAGACTTCTGGATGACTGGTTGCAAAATGATGACAGAGTAATTGATACATACAACAGAGCAATTAATTATTGTAGAACATTTTGCGCACACACACACACACACACACACACACACACACACACACACACACACAAAACTCATCTTTGCTAAGTGAAGTCAAATAAAACCTTGATTTATTAGTGTCTTTGCCACAGGAAGAGACAGAGTTTTGAATTTATTAGCTCAAAAAATACAGCCCTCCCAATGGAAATAAGTCACTACGACTTTTTTTTTGGTTATCATAGGTAATTTACACGTATGTTAAACAACGTATGATAACTGGACGTATGTGTACCTGTACCTAAATAAACTTACTTAAATCAGTCACTTTGGAAATATCAGATTCTATCAAAAACAGTGCAAAGTTCTTCCTATGAACAGAGCAACTACAGCTCTGGCTCTTTTTGTGGTTACTGGAACCCGACTGTTAAGCGTTCGGTTAACAGGATATAATCGCCCCACTACATTATGCAAAGTAGTAGTAACAGTAGCAGTAATACAGCCAGCTAAAAAAATTATAAAACCCATGAAGATTGCTTACCCTATTATAACCCATTGTGTTCATATTAGAAGAAAAAATACTCGTTGTTTAGAGCTGCATGAAAAGAGGAGATTTTAATTATGGATTCGGTCTTACCTGGCACGTTATCAGGGCACAAATGAGAAATAAAAAGGGGGGTGAGAAAATCAGAAAAACTAATTAGCTGAAGAGCTCGGAGATAATCAGAGAGCTGAATAGGTAAACGTAAAAAAAGAATCGAGGAAAGCCACCAGGGTGGAATATAAACAGAGATAGAAAGCAGGAACTGCTGACTGGTCGGTACAAACATGCGCAAGACGGCGTATCTGGAGAGAAACAGGTGTTTAATAGAATGATTCGTTGTGCACACTTAAGTAGTAACTTGATGATTAGCATATTTAACATTTATCATAATTTACTTATAAATATATATTCTCCATAAGTTGCATCTCTTTTTAAGTAGTAGTAGTAACTGTGGAATTAGTTGTAACTGTAGTAATAGTAGCAGTAGTAACTGTAGTAGCAGTAGTAACTGTAGTAGCAGTAGTTACAGTAGTCAAAGTTGAAGTAGAAATATAGTTTCAGTGACAGTAGTCGTAGTTGTAGTAGCAGTAATAGACCCAACTGTAGGAGCAGTAGATGAAATGACAGTAGTTGTGGCCGTAGTTGCAATAACAGTAGACGTAGTTGTAGTAGCAGTAGTCGCAATAACAGCAGGCGTAGCCGTAATAGCAGTAGTTGCAATAACAGTAGTCGCAATAGCAGTAGAAAGAAATACAAACTGTATCTATTTGGGTGTCGATGCTGCTGTTAGTTCAGTAACACCTCCGTTGAAAATGATCTCTTAACTCTGCCAGCGTGGCTGCTATCAGCGAAAATGATGTTCAGTGTTTTTAGTATCGTTGTTGCTCCCAAGTTCATTATCACCTGAAAATGATCTCCAGCGTAGCTAGTGTCGTCGTTTCTATCAGTTCATTATCACTTCTGATCAAAAAGCTGAAACTGAGGTAATGACTCACTTCCACGCATCGTCCACACGTAAAATATCAGTATTGGTTCATTTCCCATTCCTGGTCCAAATAGAAGTCTGTTATTAGTTTATTTCCTTGTTATCTAGAGCTTCCCCATCCCTCCCCAGTCCTCCCCACATCTCCCCATTCCCGGCTTCTTCCAACCCTCTCTATCTCCCCACCCACCTCTAATATTGTATCCCATAATACTTCCTTCCCACCATACCACCCTATTCCTTTCCTCCCTCCCTCTCTCCCTTTCCCCCTTCTTCCCAACCCCACTTCTTTGCCCCTCCATTATCCACCAATTTCCTCCCTCCATTCTCTTATTTTCTTCGTTCCCTCCCTCTGATCACTTTCTCCTTATTCCTTCTTTCTCTCCCTGAATCGATCCCTCCTCCACTCTCTTGTCCTTTCATCACTATCTCCATTCCTTCCTCCACTACCACTCACTCTTTCCATTATTCTCTACCTCCATTACTCCATCACTTCAACCATCACTCATTCACTCCATCATTCATTCCCTCCATCACTACTTCCATCACCTCTGTCACTACCTCCATCACTTCCTCAATCACTCTCTCCATCACTGCCTCCATCACTACCACAATCATTACCACCATCACTATCACCACCACTTACACCACCACTTACACCATCACTTCCACCATCACTTACTACAATCACCACTACCACAACCACCACTACTACCACCGCTAGCACCATCACTACCATCACTACTACCATCACCACTATCAACACTACCACTATCACTACCTCAACCATCATCACTTCCACCACAACCACCACCACTACCACTACCACCCCCACTATCACCATCACTACCACCATCACTACCACTATAACTACCACCACCACTACCATCACTACCACCATCACCATCACTACCACCATCATTACCACCATCACTACCGCCACCACCATCACTGCCACCACCACCACCATCACTACCACCATCACTACCACCACCACTACCACCACCACCATCACTACCACCACCATCACCTCCACCACCACCACCACCATCACCACCACCACCATCACTACCACCATCACTACCACCACCATCACCACCATCACTACCACCACCATCACTACCACTACCATCACCACCATCACTACCACCATCACCTCCACCACCATCACTACCACTACCATCACCACCATCACTACCACCATCACCTCCACCACCATCACTACCACCATCACTACTACCATCACTACCAACACCACCACCATCACTACCACCATCATCACCATCACTACCACCATCATCACCAACACTACCACCATCATCACCATCACTACCACCACCATCACTACCACCACCATCATTACCACCATCACTACCACCATCACTACCACCATCACTACCACCACCATCACTACCACCACCATCACTACCACCATCACCACCATCACTACCACCATCATTACCACCACCACTACCATCACTACCACCATCATTACCACCATCACTACCACCATCACCACCACCACTACCATCACTACCACCATCACTACCACCATCACCACCACCATCATTACCATCACTACCACCACCACTACCATCACTACCACCATCACTACCACCACCACCACTACCACCACCATCACTACCACCACCACTACCATCACTACCACCATCATTACCACCACCACTACCATCACTACCACCATCATTACCACCATCACTACCACCATCACTACCACCACCACCACCATCACTACCACCATCACTACCACCACCACCATCACTACCACCATCACCACCACCACCACCATCACTACCACCATCATTACCACCATCACTGCCACCATCACTACCATCACTACCATCACTACCACCACCACCATCACTGCCACCATCGCTACCACCATCACCATCACTACCACCATCATTACCACCATCACTACCACCACCACCATCACTACCACCATAACTGCCACCACCATTACTACTACCATCACTACCACCACCACTGCCATCACTACCACCATCACTACCACCATCACCACCATCACTACCACCATCATTACCACCATCACTACCACCATAACTACCACCATCACTACCACCACCACCATCACTACCACCATAACTGCCACCACCATTACTACCACCATCACTACCACCACCACTGCCATCACTACCACCATCACTACCACCATCACCACCACCATCACTACCACCATCACTACCACCATCACTACCACCATAACTACCACCATTACTACCATCACCACCACCATCACTACCTCCACCACCATCACTACCACCATCAATACCACCACCACTACCATCACTACCATCACCACCATCACTACCACCACCACTACCATCACTACCACCATCACTACCACCATCACCACCACCATCACTACCACCATCACTACCACCACCATCACTACCACCATAACTACCACCACCATTACTACCACCACCACTACCACCACCACTACCACCATCACTACCACCATCATTACCACCATCACTACCACCATCACTACCACCATCACTACCACCATTACTACCACCATCACTACCACCATTACTACCATCACTACCACCACCACTACCATCATCACTACCACCATCACTACCACCATCACTACCACCACCACTACCATCACTACCACCATCACTACCACCACCACCACCACTACCACCATCACTACCACCATCACCACCATCACTACCACCATCATTACCACCACCACCACTACCATCACTACCACCATCATTACCACCATCACTACCACCATTACCACCACCACTACCATCACTACCACCATCACTACCACCATCACTACCACCACCACTACCACCACCACTACCATCACTACCACCATCACCATCACTACCACCATCATTACCACCATCACTACCACCATCACCATCACTACCACCATCACTACCACCATCACTACCACCATCATTACCACCATCACTACCACCATCACTACCACCATCACTACCACTATCACCATCACTACCACCATCATTACCACCATCACTACCACCATCACTGCCACCATCACTACCACCATCATTACCACCATCACTACCACCATCACTACCACCATCACCATCACTACCACCATCACTACCACCATCACTACCACCATCACTACCACCATCACCATCACTACCACCATCATTACCATCACTACCACCATCACTACCACCATCATTACCACCATCACTACCACCATCACTACCACCATCACTACCATCACCATCACTACCACCATCACTACCACCATCACTACCACCATCATTACCACCATCACTACCATCACTACCACCATCACTACCACCATCACCATCACCATCACTACCACCATCACTACCACCATCACTACCACCATCACTACCACCATCACCATCACTACCACCATCACTACCACCATCACTACCACCAAATGATATATCTTCTTCGGAGGCTTCTTTGTTTATTGATAACTAGTGTTGAGTTACACAGGCTTGTGTGTTTGTGCCCATGGCCCGGGCAGGGCCATGCCCACGAGAGAGAGCTGGGAGTACTTGTGTGTTGATGCCAGGCCGCTGTGAGAGTGAGAGTGAGGCAAGTCTGGGCACACTGAAGTGGCAAGGCCTATAGATGGCAGCACCTGAGTGGCGCGAAATATGAACTAAGCTGGCAGACAGCATGGGCTGTCTGTGCAGACAGTACAGGCTGTCTACATACGCTCGGCCACCTATCGCGCGTCGTCCCGACGCGACAATACTGGTAGTAAAAGAAACTCGGTCTCTCTCTCTCGTAGGAACAGGGCACAGAACACAAATTAAAACATATATATATACATATGGACATGGAAAAAAAAACTTCCTACAGGGAGGGAAGAAGAAAACATGTGGGGTGTGCTAAACATCGTGGTCATAGGCAGTGAGCGTCGATGGGCATCACTGCACGCCTTCCTGCGTCTGGACAGATACTGCAACACAGGAGACATCGCTGCGGCTGAGCTGTGACGTAACAGGGTACGGTCTCCTCTGGAACGGTGAAGCAGACATCGTAGGAGTCGCTGCAGGTTTTCACTCAACCTGGGGCACGACATGCTGGTGCCCTCGAGTGAGGCGTCGACAAAACTCGGCAACTGGGCAGGACTTCTGGCAAGCGACTCAGGAGGACACTTCTCGACTGGTACTGTCGCTGGGCTGTCACTGCCGGCGAGCGTGGAGCGAGTTGTGGAGCGAGTCGTGGCAGAGACGACTGGGCGAAACATCTGGGAGTCGTAACATCATACACCAGACTGCAGTGAGCGAGCTAGCAGTCAAAGTGACATCATCTTTGTGCAGGCTGCTCACTGAAGCTTGTGACACGAGGCTGACACAGCGCCTGCCGACAGGGCTGGCTGCGGCTTGACGAGTATCATCTCTCGACAGCTGGAGTTATAGCAGAGGTTAGTCTAAGCGTCCCCAGACTTGTTTCTCTACATATAACTGCACTCTGACGGTCTGGAGGTGAAGTGAAACAAATCTCGATGGGAATCGTAGCAGGTACGATTCTGCAGAACATCACGAGCGACGAGCATAAAAGCTTTCTGTACAAGGGGGCTCATACGCTCAGGGCTGAGAAATCAGCTGTCAAACACTGGTCAGGCGGGTGACTAACACAGTGGTGCTACTCAGGTCTGGCTGGGCCAGACCTCACTGGACACACGAAACTTTAAAAACACACCGCTGTACATACGGTACAACATGGCTTAACTAGCAAATGATGCTTTTCTGCGCATAAAACTGACTAAGACATACTAAAATGTGAGAACACTGACTGAGAGGAATTAATTAACACACGACATATATCTTCTCTCAATCTTCTCGACAATACTGAAATAATTACTGAACACTCAATGGTGACATCATGTGATGTCAGGCGTGATGTCGCGAGGTGACGTCAGCAGCACTGTGACGTCAGCAGACGTCTCGAGGTGACGTCAGCAGACATCTCGAGGTGACGTCAGGCAGACATCGTGAGGTGACGTCAGCAGACATCGTGAGGTGACGTCAGCAGACATCTCGAGGTGACGTCAGGCAGACATCATGAGGTGACGTCAATCTCGAGGTGACGTCAGGCAGACATCGTGAGGTGACGTCAGCAGACATCGTGAGGTGACGTCAGCAGACATCGTGAGGTGACGTCAGCAGACATCTCGAGGTGACGTCAGGCAGACATCGTGAGGTGACGTCAGCAGACATCGTGAGGTGACGTCAGCAGACATCGTGACGTCATGAAGTCGGGCAGCATCGTGGGTGGCGTCGATGTGATGCGGGCAGCAGACCACAGCATGAGGCCTGGGACATCTGGTAACTCACGTGGCTTTGTAGGTCTACGTGACATCGGCCACACCCACGTGACGTCGTAATCCACGTAGCTTCGAGTGGCCTCGGGCACTCGGATACACAGCACTGGCAATGAATTCATACGAAAAACAGCAGAAAACACAGCAGAGGGAGTGGGCAGTGGTGAGTGGTGTAAGGTAGGCTGGTGGCGAGGAGCGTGCGTGAGTGTATGGCAGGGCGGGCATCTGGCGGTTCCTCCTCCTCCTCCACCCACAAACACGTGGAGAAGCTCACACTGGACGCAGAAATCACCACAAAACTCACCTCTGGCTTGCTGAAACAGCTGTGCTGAGCTGAACAACAACAGCAACATACAAGTGACGCTGAACACGTGACTTGAGAAACAGCGTGGGACACTGTAGCGTGGGGTCACTGGGACGCCACTTACAATTCTCGGAGAATTTCGGCAAATTTCGGCTGGATCCTGCTTGTACCTGTGTCTGGATGCTCAAACGTGCAGACACGACATCAGGATAACTCGTTGAGAGACGGATGCTTCTTGTGTAGGGTGATGAAGTGAAGATGACTTCATACCTCTTCCTCCTTCTCTCCAGGCAAACACAACTGCTGCAAGCACCGCTGTCACCATTTATAATGGGCTTATTTAGTAGGCTGTAGAGCGGTGTTAATGATATACTTCTTCGGAGGCTTCTTTGTTTATTGTTAAGTCGTGGTGGGTTACACAGGCTTGTGTGTTTGTGCCCATGGCCCGGGCAGGGCCATGCCCACGAGAGAGAGCTGGGAGTACTTGTGTCTTGATGCCAGGCCGCTGTGTGAGTGAGAGCGAGGCAAGTCTGGGCATACTGAAGTGGCAAGGCCTATAGATGGCAGCACCTGAGTGGCGCGAAATATGAACTAAGCTGGCAGACAGCATGGGCTGTCTGTGCAGACAGTACAGGCTGTCTACACCTACCACCATCATTACCACCATCACTACCACCACCACTACCATCACTACCACCATCACCATCACTACCATCATTACCACCATCACTACCACCATCACTACCACCATCACTACCACCATAACCATCACTACCACCATCATTACCACCATCACTACCACCATCACTACCACCATCACTACCACCATCACTACCACCACCACTACCATCACTACCACCATCACCATCACTACCACCATCATTACCACCATCACTACCACCATCACTACCACCATCACTACCACCATCACTACCACCATCACCATCACTACCACCATCATTACCACCATCACTACCACCACCACTACCATCACTACCACCATCACCATCACTACCATCATTACCACCATCACTACCACCATCACTACCACCATCACTACCACCATAACCATCACTACCACCATCACTACCACCATCACTACCACCATCACTACCATCACCATCACTACCACCATCACTACCACCATCACTACCACCATCACTACCACCATCACCATCACTACCACCATCACTACCACCATCACTACCACCATCACTACCACCACCACTACCATCACTACCACCATCACTACCACCATCATTACCACCATCACTACCACCATCACTACCACCATCACTACCACCATCACTACCACCATCACTACCACCACCACTACCATCACTACCACCATCACCATCACTACCACCATCATTACCACCATCACTACCACCATCACTACCACCATCACCATCACTACCACCATCATTACCACCATCACTACCACCACCACTACCATCACTACCACCATCACCATCACTACCACCATCATTACCACCATCACTACCACCATCACTACCACCATCACTACCACCATCACCATCACTACCACCATCACTACCACCATCACTACCACCATCACTACCACCACCACTACCATCACTACCACCATCACTACCACCATCACTACCACCATCACTACCACCACCACTACCATCACTACCACCATCACTACCACCATCACTACCACCATCACCATCACTACCACCATCATTACCACCATCACTACCATCACTACCACCATCACTACCACCATCACTACCACCATCACTACCACCATCACTACCACCACCACTTCCATCACTACCACCATCACTACCACCATCACCATCACTACCACCATCATTACCACCATCACTACCACCATCACTACCACCACCACTACCATCACTACCACCATCACTACCACCATCACTACCACCATCACCATCACTACCACCATCATTACCACTATCACTACCACCATCATTACCACCATCACTACCACCATCACTACCACTTGCCGATGAGAGATAAACTTGATCGTCTGACCTCACTCTAAAGAGCAACTCACAAATTAATCTGTCAGGGGCAGAATTAAGCCGCTCAAGTTATGGTGAGGGAGTTGTAGGGGAATAGGGAGGCTGATGGGGAAGGGGCAGACTCATGGGGAAGGGGGAGGCTGATGGGGAAAGGGGAGGCTGATGGGAAAGGGGGGAGGCTCATGGGGAAGGAGGATGCTGATGGGGAAGGGAGGAAGCTGGGAAGAAATTGGGGGCTAAGGAAATAAAAGGGCAGGGGTGAGGACGGGATCCTAGTGGGGAAGAGAAGGATGGTGGGGATGTGAGGAATACTGGTGTGGAAGCTGCACAGAGAGGAATAGGATTCCCTATGTCTCGCACAGAGAGGGACAGGATTCCCTACAACTTGCACAGAGAGGAGCAGGATTCCCCTGCCAGCAAGTGACCCTATGAAATGTGACTTTACTTCAAGAAGTTATTACTGGGGAAAGAAATGGGTGATACACGCAAGTGCGGCTCAGAGAACGATTAAGATCCAGTCTTCAGACTAGAAAATCAGTCTTAAATCTGGAGAGCCAGTCTTAAAACTAGCAAGCCAGTCTTACACGTAACAAGCTAGTTTTACAGCTAGCAGGCTAGTCATACAAGTTAGTTTTATAGCTAGCAAGATAGTCTTACATCTAGAAACCTATTTTTTATACTTAGCAAGGCAGTCTTACGCATAGCAAGCTAGTCTTACAACTAGCAAATGAGGGCTCTGTACATCACGCTGCTCGCCCGAAGATCTCACCTGAACCCTTGCTTTCACTTACCAAAACATGGTGCAGCAAACATCCATGAGAATAATGGGAGAAGGAATGGATGCCTAGCTGTGTAATAGGAGAGAAAGGGATACTTACCTGTTTAATAGGAGAGAAAGGGATACTTACCTGTTTAATAGGAGAGAAAGGGATACTTACCTGTGTAATAGGAGAGAAAGAGATACTTACCTGTGTAATAGGAAAGAGAAAGAGATACTTGCCTGTGTAATAGGAGAAAAAGGATACTTACCTGTGTAGCAGGAGAGAAGGGATACTTACCTGTGTAATAGGAGAGAAGGGATACTTACCTGTGTAACAGGAGAGAGAAAAGGATATTTACCTGTGTAATAAGAGAGAAGGGATACTTACCTGTGTAATAGAAGTGAAGGGATACTTGTGTAATAGAATAGAAAGGATACTTACCTGTGTAATAGGAGGGAAGGTATGATTATATAGTGGGAAGGAAATATAGAGGTTTTAGAGGTAAAGAAGACGTAAGAGAGAGAGAGAGAGAGAGAGAGAGAGAGAGAGAGAGAGGGAGGAGTGGAGTCTGTAGGAGAGGTCGGGACCTGGGGAGGAATAAAAGGCTGAGAAAGTGAGCGTGATAAACATGGGAGATGGAGGCGTGAGTGTCGGACCTGTGGAGAGATGTGTATATTTAATGAAAGTAAACTGAGGGGTAGTGGAGAGGAAGAGAAAGTTGAAGAGGAGAAATGAGAGTAGAAGAGGCAAGAAAAAGAGGTGTGCATGAGAAATAAAGATATACAATACGACGAGAGAGAGAGAGAGAGAGAGAGAGAGAGAGAGAGAACGGGAAGATAAAGGCAAACACCCAAGAACAAAGGTGAGTCAGTTTAAATTAGATAGAGTAAACAAGGAGGAGGAGAAGAAGAAAAGAGAAACGTAATTAAAAGACAGGGGGAAAAAAGAGGCGCACTGGATGAAAAAAAAAAACAATATTCACGAACAGGAAGCGAGGAAGTAGGACAAGGAGAAGCCAACACCAACAACAACAACAACAGAGGAAATGGAATGATAATTTTTTTTCGAAATTGGGTACACCCGCAGTGCGGGGCCATCCTATACTGCATGATAGTTACATTGTGGGAACACCCGCTGTGTGTATTCGCACATTTCAGTATGATTGGTTACACTGTGGGAACACCCGCTGTGTGGGTCCTCATTTCAGTGCGATAGTTACATTGTGGGAACTAAAGCGAGCGTTTTCCTCTCTCTTCTGAATTCAAGATGCGTTGTATACATGCGGTAATGAACTGGATAAACGTATCGTCAAGCCTTCCACTAGTTACTGTTCTCTTCCACCGGAATTCCCATTTTACAGTAGGTAAAAACATGGACAAACATACGTATAAAAACAAAGCTCGCTAATCAGACAGACTATATACGCGGTGCCGGATATAAAGCTCTCATTGCGACCTCTGTCCACAGTACACCACAGCACTCCGGGCAGACTGTTGCTATATTGAATGTGGATTGAATTTCGAACGGCTATTACAGCATTGGACATGTTCCATGGCAGTTTGTGTTGTTTGTTTACGCTTTGCTGTCGATTCTATCTCTCGATTAAACCCCGGGAGTGGATTGAATCCTTTTTTATTTTATGCTCTTAGGTGAATTGCACAGTTTGTTTGGGGGTCTGATGCGAATTCTTTCGTGTATTGGCTACTGTAGATTCCTTCGTTCAGTTCCCTTGGTGTATTTTATCGTTTATGATGTATGGTGGATTAATTCGTTCATAGTCTTCGTCGAATTCTGTCGTTAATATTTTGTAGTGAATGCTATCGTTTGTTTACGATATATTGGGATGAAGCAAGTGCTTCCAAAAACAGGTTTTTGTTTGCGATCTCCACATTTTTTAGGCATTTTAGCAACATTGTATGCAATCATGGCAACATTTCATATTTTAGGCACCTGTGCAACATCTGGATACCTTTACTATGTAGACGCTTCGCCAACCAGCGGCTTTCACAGTACAATACAGAAGATTGGAAGTGGGAGGTAATCAGTCCCTCATCCAGTACCGTATGATGAATCTGCGGTACTGAACACTTGCTTCCAGGCCCAGGGACTGATTGCCTCATCTGCCTCTCCAGTTTTCTGTATTGTACTGATAAAGCCACTGGTTGACGAAAGATCTGTATAGAAAAGGTACCCACATGTTGCACACATGTCTAATCTATCATCTTGTCAGTACTGCATGCCATTGATATTCAACATTTCACACATCTATGGCTATGTGTCATATTTTCATGATTACATTTCATAGTCATGTCTATATTTCATACATTCATGCCAACATTTCATACATTCATATTAATATATTATACATTAATATTAATCAATTCATACCATCAACATTTCAAACATTTAAATCAACATTTCAAAGACAGCGAGTCTTATCTCAAAGTAAACACACACATCCACTTTACAAGGCCACCAGCAGGTCAACACGAGTGCTACGGTACTGTCTACTAATACCACTGAATAATTCACCAAAGCTTCTCACGCTAACAAAATCACAGACCGAACCGGAATCTACAGCTTCCTATGAGGATGGTCAGACCGGGTTTCTTTTTTTTAATATAAGCGAGACAGTAATGCACTTGAATCTATATACTACAGGAACAAAAGTATGCACACAGGGTGGATGATACAGGCAATGTATGCATACTTCACCGTAGCACACAATTATGAAGATAATAGCACAAGAAAGGAGGAATACTGCAGCAGGCGTATCGGCCCATACTTGGCAGGTCCTTGTCAAACCCAAACGCATTGAAAATGATTATATTTTATCATGAGCTGAGATCAGGCACTTATTAAGCAAATGATAAGTTCGAGCAGAGGTGCCTCGAAGCTGACCGCTATACATCTCACCGATACCATAGAGCAAAATCAGGCGTAGAAAACAAAGTAATGCTCCCTGATCTTCAGATCCAGACCTGGCCCGGCATAATCTCACCTCTAAATATGTACATTACATACACTCAGTGATGAAGCTCAAAGTGGGCGAAACGTCGTCAAAATAAAAGGCTCTTCACTGTGTGTCTTTGTGCTACCACCAACGGTAGTAATACCAATGGTAGTAGCACCAAAGGTAGTAGTACCACCGAGAGAGCAGCACAAGCAACAGAAGTTGTCGTGTTAGGTCATGTTTGTCTATTACTTAAGGTTCCTCGTGTGTGTGTGTGTGTGTGTGTGTGTGTGTGCTTTCACGCTCTTGAATAATTAAGTATACTTCACTGCTTGACCTGCTCCCACGTTTATCCTGTCACCGCTAGTTTCATTATTTGCTTTTATATTTTATTCCAGAGAGAGAGAAAGCTGGGCACAGTTTCCTGTACATAGCCTAAGCGTCCCTGCAACACAGCCAGGCAATTGACTAGCGCACTATAGTTTCCTCCCGTAAAAAAAGATAATTCCACTTAGCACGACACTTGCCGCAACGCTCGAGCCACGGTTTACCGTTAACGGCAAATATATGTAGCAGATCGTGGGAAGTAGCCGAAGGTCACTGTCTGTTTGATCCGGTTAAATTACTTCCATAACGAACTACCTCGTTAGTGATCAATGCCCTGCTACTGCTTGATATCATATATACCTTTGTTCTCGAATTTTAGCGAGTTAAAAAGAGTGACAACACTATTTGTTCCATTTTATAGTCCAGTGACTGGGAACTGGCCCACTAGCACCGGGAAAAAACATTTTTTTTTTCAAATATGCTTCACATGGGCTCGAGCATTCAGAGAATATTAAACTACATGATTCTTATTCTATTATTCTATATTGTTAGTGTTATTTAAAATGCCAAACGGGTATTTTAAGGGTTAAAATTAAATATGGTCAGTAGACCGGTCCAAAAATTTATGTTAATTTTACAATTTCAAAGGAAGTGCCCTCCACAATGTAATTTTTATCCCATTATATGAGCCTGTACTGTATGCCATAATTTGGACCATTTCATGCATATTTAAAGGTTGCGTAAAACTTCATCTTTGGTTTCTTTCTATCGCAGATGGCATCCTCAGCATCGAGTACACGAAATGCATCGGAATGGTGGTTAGTAGGGTGTCCCCTCGAGTTTTTCTCAACTGCCTGGCTTCCGACGCGAGGTGACGTACTTAGTATGTCACAATTCTTTTACCTGAAGCAGAGCCTACTCTCACTTTTCGTCGCCTTGATCTATGTCTGGAACGAGGCTCCATGTGGCGTGCAAGCCTCTCGCAATGACTTGGACTTCCTCCAAACCCTGCGAGCGTATCCGGACGAAGAGATCGCGTATGCTGCTACCATCACCTTTGCACACCATCTCTGGTATCTGGCGGAGCACCTGGTTGGATTGCATTCTTCGACGAGAAAGTGGACATTGCGACAAAGCGAAAGATTGTGACTAACCTCGAGTGGGAGAAGAAACCAGGGTGCCCCCGTCGCCTGCAAGGTGTCCCAGAGACCGGGGTCGGACAGGAGGAGTTCGTGACTAAGAGGACGCTGAAGATGTTTAGCATTATTGCTGAGCAGAGGAAGGGGAAGGAAAAATCTTCCTTCTTGAATGAAGACCCCGAAATGTGGGAGACGAACACAACGTTACTGGAAATGAAGAAGTCTGCGGGCTCTTTGAAGGTCGTGAATGACGCAGCAGAAAGAGCTGTTTCCCTCATTCAGACCTTCAACACGTTACTGGCCAAAGACGAATCTGCCTAGAGGCGGATCACCGTTGCCGCTTCACTGCTCCGACCAAGGAGAGACTAATGAAGGAGGGTGATTGCTGAATTTTAGAGGAACAGATTGAAGTCCGACCTTATTCTGTCGTTCAAGTAGGCACGAGGAAACATTATTACGAGCAAGCGAGCACAGCAAGCGGAGCGACGTCTTACTGGCAGTTGGTGCGACAAATGAGCTACCTTACACGATCCGACCCGACCCGACACGACCAGATGTTTTTGAGAGGCTAATAATTTTTTTCCCTACAAGATAAAGACATAATTCTTTTTGAATTTGATAATGTCATGAAATAAATTGTTATTAACCGTTTGTTTCGCTGAAATTCCGTTGGAACCCCCCAGAAAAACCACGGTATTTGAGATGTTTGGCCAGATTTCGATGTTTAACTTTAGAAGCAAATTGCGTGAGATTTTTTGTTGTGACACTAAGTTTTCTTTATTGAATTCGAAAGAGAAAAGATGGGAAAATACGATTACGAATTTACATTAACGTTTTTTTTTCAACTTTTAGTGGTAGAAATCAGCTGGGTAAAACACCCATTTTCAGTGATTTTTCAATTGAATACATAGTCCAGTAGTTGGTGAAGGTTGATCAAAACCGACAATTTCTCATCTAAGAATTCATGACAAACACCGTTGCTTATTTAATCAAGTGGTAGCTCCTCTTCAGTGCACATATAATCGCTCGCTCGTTTCGCGCTCAACAAAGCGATAAAAACTGGTTATTGATTCAGTCATTCTGCTTTCAGAGAAAATTGCAGCTATGCTATGTGAAAGAGGAACAAAAATTAAAATTTCTTCAGTTTCTCTACTGTCGCCGAGAGACGCCTTTTTGCGCGACCCCTAAAATTGAATGAACTTTCCTGAAAATTGGTCTAAATGTTACTTAGGAACAGTGAAACAAAATAAAACCAGTGGAGCGAACAATTTCACAACTTTATTTTTTGGGACCGGTCTAATGATCAGTGTTATAATACATTTTTAATAATTCGTGTAAAAATATCACATAGTGGAGTCAAAATTTTAAAATTTCTTTTTGGAAAAATGATAATATCCAAGAAAGATTCCCAAGAACGCTTCTAGAGAAAATTATATATATAAATAACTTGAAGGTAAGCAAGAGTGAGAATACTCAACTTGTGACAGATATAATTGGAAAGTTAAACCCACTAAAGTCCACTTAGAAGCACTTGCAGCCTGGGCAGCCTCATTCAGATTCGTAGCCATAGTTGATCAGCCTACTGCAAACTTTAGCCTCAGTTGGGAGAATCAGGTAGAAGAACACCGGACCACTGAGGATGAAGCGACTATAACCTGGATATGACAATTGTAAGGCATTAGCCCATCCTGAGGGCAGCTCAGATAATCATCTAAGCTGTGATGTCAACACACCTCTGGCAAGACAATGACTGAATGACGGTGAATATATTTCCTCTTTTTTTCTGAACCACCGTACCTGGGTGGAGACTACGGATGTGTAAAATAAAAAGGCAACTGAGGTTCAGGTTGGAATATGAATATTATACTGAATATCTGGAAGAGAAAAATGAGAGATGAAGACGAATCAAGATTCTTATATCCAAGCCTTCTGTATGACCCTTGCGGGTTTAGCGCTTAGTTTTGATTGTAATAATAATAATATCAAAAATAAGAATATCCAAGTCTTCATGTTACCTATAAATCAGATAATGGTTCCGGGACTGTGGCCTCCATGACCCGGGCTGACACCACGACTCTTAAACTGGAAAGGAAGTGTTGCGGGAATAAAAACTATTAGGGAAATATAATATTATTTGACATTTATGCAACCAGAGCGTAGCGGCACTCTCCTGGATGGTTCCTGGCAACCACAATCCTGGGTTTCGCCCATAGACTGGACCTCCACCTTTAAGGGTAACAGCGGTACATTGGTCAAAATCATAATCCATATAAATATAATTGCTTGAACGCTATAAAAGTAATTATTGTTATACACAAGTACACAAACCCATTATTAAACGTAAAATAATATGACATTATTATAAGAAATTAAGTGTTTCTAGTTGGCCTTTGGATAAACGGTGCTGTGAGCGACAGGTAGTGAGACACTGTGTCGTTTTTACGATGTGATGTTTAGAAAACCGACAAGTGGAAGAATGAGACACTTCCCAAATGTTGCATAAGTGTCTCATTCTTAAAGAACAAAGAGAGACAATACCGTAACTGGAACAATGCACGAAGAACCAGCACACAGGAGAAAGAAGCTTACGACGGTCCTACCATTCACAAGTCGGACCGAAACGTCGTCTTAAGCTTCTCTCTCCTATGTACAGGTTGTTTCTGTATTGTCTCATTCCCTATTTTGCGAAGTTTCCTCCTTCAAACTTTAACAAATCTACCCCTGCACGATACTTTGTAAAACGGTTTCCCCCTCTAAACGTAATGCCTTTTTAGAAAGAGAAACATTGAGACCGTGTCGCCCATAGAAGAGCCTTCTTTGGTGGTAAGTAGTGATGAGCGTACATTCTCAACAGTCTGTAATTCAGCTTAGCGCTGTATTGCCCTTGTGGCTTAGCGCTTCTTTTTGATAATAATAATAATAATTTAATTCAGCTCACGAGCCTACATATTTTCACTTGTCATCCAGTTCAGAAATCAAATTGGTAGTTTTAGGTTAAATTTGATGTGCTGATTACGAATCTGAGCTTTAGACGATCACGTATTTTTTTTTTTTAATCTTACGATCAATATTTTGGCTAGTGAAGTTTGAAGAATCACATAATACTGTATATGTCACCTAACAATTGATATTATTTTATGCATATAGTATATTAATTGCAGTGCACGCAATGACAACCCAGTCTTTCTTATATATATATATATATATATATATATATATATATATATATATATATATATATATATATATATATATATATATATATATATATAGGGAGGTACCACCTCTAGAACTCTACTGGGGACCCTCATCCTCAGAGAAGACAATAAACGTACCTCAGGGAAAACTCAAGTTCTCCCCGGGGCTGTTAGAATATTTTCTTCTCCTACCATCCCCTATATTTTATATTCTATATGAAATTTTATTGAAAGACAGAATACATTGACAGAAAACACAAACATGAATATATTGGTACAAAATATCAAAGATTATGAATCTCCAGCTCCTCCGATGCCGGACGCGAGCCAAGTATGCAGCAAGCATTTCCCCTCTGGATGGCCACGCTGAGGTGCTGGAATATGAAAGTGGCTGCCCTTGTGTCCCTGGCGATGTCGACGAGTCTGGAACCCAGTTCTTTAAGGAAACGTGTGGCATTTTTTCCCCATGATTTTAAAGTCTCTGTGTTATATATATATATATATATATATATATATATATATATATATATATATATATATTTGGGCACACGCCCCAGCTCTGAGGAGCTGGATGAGATTTTCACCTTATAATCGGTGATACACACGTAACAACATGTACCGTATATGCCACCTTTATATCAATAATGTATCTCTTAAATCTTCTGTACCATATTATGTAATAAAATATTCCTATTAGTAATATATATATATATATATATATATATATATATATCCTTTCTAAAATTTTCTCTTATACATTTAAAGATATAATTTTTTCATTTATGTTAACATTAAAATTAATGATTTTGTACCAAAAGAACGTTAGGAATCTTACCTAACTTTAAAACAATTACAATTTAATTTAGCCTAATCCAGGTAAATATATAAAATATAAGAATCCAAGTAAATATGTTTTATATAAGTTTTCAATAATTTAATAATTAACAAACACAATTAAATATATTTTTTTCGTTATGTTCAGAATGAACATAACGAAATTATTGCATACACAAATTTTCGCTTGCCTTATTCGGGAAGAAGTGCGCTGCTATTTTATCCAAAAATCGCAAGTTTTATTTATTCGGCACCACATATAAATATACACTAAAAAATTTCCAGTCATCCAAACATATTTACATAAGCGTTTTCAAGTTTTTTGCTTGTGTTGATCTTCGCTTCCTTGAAACAGTGTCCAGCAGTAGTCGGTCATCAAACTGTTAGGTTTCTCCTGGTAGCTCTTCTTCATGATGGCACTGGTCGCCGTTGCCCAGCGGTGAGAGTTGCGACTCTCATTGCTGAGGTCCAGGTAATAAACCCTGGACATTAACATAACATCATATTCATGATGACAGTATCTAGGTGAATCGATCACTGTGTCCATCACTAACGTCACCGAGGTTTGGCGAGAAAAAGTCAAGGTGACACTGGAGGAAATGAATCTTGAGGGACATCCGTCATCCCAGTAGATATGTTCTCATTATCTCTTCTACAATATTTTTGTAATTACCACTGTGATGACTGACCAAGAAACCTGCACAGGTGTTCCTGAGTGCCGTCCATGCTCGCAGCTCAACATCCTGGAGACTTTCCTCAAAATGAGGATCATTTAGTAACTTTAGAATTTGAGGTTCGGTGAAGATACCTTCCTTCAGTTTGGCGTCACCAACTTTAGGAATCTTCTCCTCCAGATAGGCAAATTCTGCGTCCTCTTTGTTCAAGACTGACGAATTTTTAATGAGGCCTAGCTTGATGTGTAAAGGCTGAAGACGTATGTCCTGTGAATCAGCTAATGACTTGTAATGAACATTATTCACGCCTGCCTCGTAAGATTCTCGAGTTGGCCGAGTAGTGCTGCTTTGTATCTCCACTGTGCCACAGGCACAGAAAACAGCACTACTTTGTAAATCCACTTTCCACTCCCGGTAATAAATCCATTACTTTTAGATCGCCACTGATTTTCCATCCAAATTTCCCATTTTCGATCAAGTCACTAGCGAGAGCTACAGGCAGACTTTGTAGGGTGTTGCCATTGTGAAGTGAGATTGCATTCAGACTTGCTTTGCTATAATCGATACACAAATACCACACTGCAGGATCATGATGTTTACCCAAAGCATCGAAACGTACATTAACATCACATCAGTAACATATCGATGCTTCCAATTTAAAGTAAGTTTCTAGGCTTTTCTGTCGCTTTCCGAAGAAACTGATTCTTGTGTCTGGGTGCAGTAAATTCCATCGGCGCAATCTTGAGCCAAGTAACTCTGACTGCTCTTGAATATATTAAGATCGCACACAAGATGGTCAAGGTCACTATGAATCACTAGATGTGGTTCCTGGCTGTTGATTCCAGCTGGTCCAAACCCGGAATATGAGTTAGTGGTTTCTTTTTCATCCAAAGGAAATATATCTTAACAGGATGGTGGTAGTGGAACAGGGAGATCCTCAGAATGTTTCACCGGTCTGATTGCAGATGGAAGACCTAGATATTTTATTTTGGATTTGTTTTTTGATGGAAATCTCGACACTCTTTGGTATCAGAAATAACAGTCTGTGGTGTGATTCTTAAGTTCTGTCCATACCATCAGGATGCAAATGGCCTTTCTTCCAGCAAACCGCTTGGATAAGAAGTTGGAGCAAGTCACAGCACAGTGATGAGATGCTCACAAAGTATTGATAATAAACTGTTTTCACCAGAGGAGTGATGGTTCAACATTATATATATATATATATATATATATATATATATATATATATATATATATATATAATATATATATATATATATATATATATATATATATATATATACTATATATATATATATATATATATATATATATATATATATATATATATATACTGTATATATATATATATACTGTATATATATATATATACATATATATATATATACTGTATATATATATATATATATATATATATATATATATATATATATATATATACTATTATATATATATATATATATATATATATATATATATATATATATATATATATATACATATATATATATATATATATATATATATAATGTCGTGCCGAATAGGCCCAGAACACGATCTTGGCAAATGGCAC